>NW_026652293.1:18338139-18478139 GCF_009828535.3 Hylobates moloch
GAACTAGAAATACCATTTGACCCAGCCATCCCATTACTGGGTATATACCCAAAGGACTATAAATCATGCTGCTATAAAGACACATGCACACGTATGTTTATTGCAGCACTATTCACAATAGCAAAGAGTTGGAACCAACCCAAATGTCCAACAACGATAGACTGGATTAAGAAAATGTGGCACATATACACCATGGAATACTATGCAGCCATAAAAAATGATGAGTTCGTGTCCTTTGTAGGGACATGGATGAAACTGGAAAACATCATTCTCAGTAAACTATCGCAAGGACAAAAAACCAAACACCGCATGTTCTCACTCATAGGTGGGAATTGAACAATGAGAACTCATGGACACAGGAAGGGGAACATTACACTCCGGGGACTGTTGTGGGGTGGGGGGAGGGGGGAGGGACAGCATTAGGAGATACACCTAATGCTAAATGACGAGTTAATGGGTGCAGGAAATCAACATGGCACATGGATACATATGTAACAAACCTGCACATTGTGCACATGTACCCTAAAACCCTAAAGTATAATAATAAAAAAAAAAAGAACTTAAAAAAAAAAAAGAATTATACATTAAAAAAAATAATAATAATTTGCATAAATTATGTAAAATATCAAAATAAAGCCAACTGGGAGACCATCACTTTGTTAAATATGTAATACTCTAAACTTCTAACTGAAACTTGCTAACCACAAATAGCATCAACTATCTGCTATTATGGATTTTGAGAGTAAAATTTCTTTCTTTTTAAAATTATTTTTAAAATAAAAGAGTCACACATCTTTCAAAGAAAAAAGGCACAGTAAAACAGGCAAGAAGTTATTTAAGGCTATTACAATAAGGGGTTAAGACTATTGCAAGAAGAGAGAGATTGAACTTGACTCTGCTGAAAGAGAAGTTTTCAGATTTGAGGAGATTTTGAAGCAGGAGGATTTTTGTACACTGGACTGAGTTAATTAAAAAGCACTGCAGGATGTAAATGAAGAGGTTGATCAATGTGATTAGACCATCTGAGTTTGCAAATTGTCACTTACGGAAGTGAGTCTCCCACCCTCCTACAGAAACGTAGAGGGTAGGGGCCCTGTCTTTCCTAATGACTTGGGAATCAAAGAAATGACTCCCAAGTCTTTGAGAAAGACTGTCTTGGTTATAGATGATTTACATCTCAGAAGATCACAGAAACAACTTAAATTTCTGGTTTCCTAAAGTATGTGCTGTAAGTAAAAAGTAAAGAAGAAAATTGTTGGAATTTTAGTCAAGCTAAGGAGAATGTTAAGGCCTTCTTGGTCAAGTCCTTGTTTTACTTACAGATGTTTGTGAGAAAGGCAAAACCTAAAGAAATCTTATCTTGAGCTGATACAAAAATGTACTGTTGATAATTTACCTTGTGTTTTAGCCAGGAAGAAAATATGCATTAATGAGAGAGCAAAAATAATCCCTAGACATTCCCCATAAATCTTTCATATTAGGCTGGACGCAGTGGCTCACACCTGTCATCCCAGCACTTTGGGAGGCCGAGGTGGGTGGATCACCTGAGGTCGAGAGTTTGAGACCAGCCTGACCAACATGGAGAAACCCCGTCTCTATTAAAAATACAAAATTAGCTGGATGTGGTGGCACATGCCTGTAATCCCAGCTACTCGGGAGGCTGAGGCAGGAGAATCGCGTGAACCCGGGAGACGGAAATTGCGGTGAGCTGGCATTGCAACTTTGCACTCCAACCTGAGCAACAGGAGTGAAACTCCATCTCAAAAAAAAAAAAAAAAAAAACAAACCTTTCCTATTAATACACGACTTACAGTTCTATACGTTTACAAAGTAAAATAATGAAGAAAATAACAGCTAATATTTTAAGATGTTAGAGCAACTATTCTTGTAATAGTGACAGCATGAGGAGCTCAGAATAATATTTAGACATGTCAGACTAATTCTACTGGCTTGAGATTGCATCCAGACACCAGGGATAATTATTCTTCAAACACATCTTCTATTCTACTTGTTCTCAAGACTATTGACCTAATTAAACTTTAAGAAAGGTTATTAAAATATAATTGTATATGTTATATGGCATTATGATCGTAACTTTTCTAAATTCAATAACAGGATTACTAAAAAGTCACATTTTTCACAAATTTATTTGAATTTTTTAAAATTTTATTTTATTTTATTTTAGATTCAGGGGTACAGGTGCGTGTTTATTACATGTATGCTGGTGGAGAATGAGCATCCAGTTTACCTGGTTTATTTGGATAATTATTATATAACCTAATTTAGTTTACCTGGCTAATTTGGATAATTATTATAGAACCTAATTTATTAGCTAGGATAATTTAATAAAAAAATCTTTTGGTCCTAGTTTCAGATCCAAAATAATTAGTCACTGTATGATACTATATAGACTATGTAACCCTTCTATGCATGAATGTAAGTAAAATTGAATTAATCGTGTCACCTATTTTCATAAATGTTGTGTTAAAAGATATTTTATATACATGCTAATCACAATGGTAATGCATGTTAGACATTCCTCAATATAAAAAAGTCAGCACTAGTTGAAATGACAGTGTTAAGAGCAGCAACAATACTAGTAGGAATTGTATCTCAATAATGTTTCTTACACTACATTTTGATATTGGAATTAGATAGCTAATTGTTTGATTGCCTTGTTTCAAAGAAGTGGCCTTCACATATATTCTGAAGAAAATCTTTAAAGTTTTGTCATATCTATAACTTCCATAGGTAATCTTTCCTAGACTGAGGAAAGACTTGCATTTCCCTTCTTGACTAGCAAATAATATGTTGTTTCTCAGGCAGCTTGTGAATTCATTATCTTTTTTATAAGATGTGAAATCAGAGAAAATTTTTGTTAGAACTGTGTTTATCAAAGAAGTCACTTGTAGATACACATTATTCCCCTTTGGAGGCATGATTGACTACAGTCATTTTAGAAGTATTTGATACAAAGGAAGAAATGGGAAAGCACGAAACACAGACCCGGGATTATAAAAACACTTTAACTTACGACTTTGATAAGTGGAACTAGAAATAATTCATCAAATTATTTAATGATATTGATGAGAAAAATAATGTTATCAGGATCAAGGAAATCAATGTAGAATAAATATTACTAGCCAACCTAATAGTGTAGATTAATAGGCCAAAAAGACAGCATTTGATTTTCAAAATTAACTTACTGCACAGAGACAGAGAGAGAGAGGTAAGTAGATAAACCAATGGATAGGTAAATATGAGTAAAGTTATAGGATCTATATCCTAAAGAAAACCGACACTTATTAAAGCATTTATATTAATAAAGTTGCATAAAAGTGAATGACTAATATTTGAGTAGCTTCCCTTGATAGTGCTCTGCTTAACAGCTAGAAGACCATATTCTATTTTTATTTTTTTATTTTTTTAATCTAATTTTGTAATTATACTTTAAGTTCTAGGGTACATGTGCACAATGTGCAGGTTTGTTACCTATGTATATATGTGCCATGTTGGTGTGCTGCAGCCATTAACTCGTCATTTACATTACGTATATCTCCTAATGCTATCCCTCTGCCCTCCCCCCACTACATGACAGACCCTGGTGTGTGATGTTCCCCACCCTGTGTCCAGGTGTTCTCATTGTTCAATTCCCACCTATGAGTGAGAACATGCAGTGTTTGGTTTTTTGTCCTTGTGATAGTTTGCTGAGAATGATGGTTTCTAGCTTCATTCATGTCCCTACAAAGGACATGAACTCATCCTTTTTTATGGCTGCATAATATTCCATGGTGTATATGTGCCACATTTTCTTAATCCAGTCTATCATTGATGGACATTTTGGTTGGTTCTAAATCTTTGCTATTGTGAAGAGTGCTGCAATAAACATACATGTGCATGTGTCTTTATAGCAGCATGATTTATAATCCTTTGAGTATATACCCAGTAATGGGATGGCTGGGTCAAATGGTATTTCTAGTTCTAGATGCTTGAGGAATCGCCACACTGACTTCCACAATAGTTGAACTAGTTTGCAGCCCCACCAACAGGGTAAAAGTGTTCCTATTTATCCACATCCTCTCCAGCTATTTTTAAAAAGTGAAAATAGCAGAAAATGAATCATCAGCTTTATATTTAAAATTTCAAAACATGAGATTTTACTCTAGGTTTTTGTTTGTTTGCTTTTTTACTGTCAGTCATCAGCTTGGTCAACATATTTATTCTCTAAATATTTAACCAACATAATGAAGTACACTTCAACAGATTTACTGAGCCCAATATGATCTATGCTCCTTGAAAAGAATTAGTATTGAAAACAAAATGGAAAAGCATAGCTTTTGAATTGATATAAATTTGAATACTAGCTATTGTGAATTGATACAAATTTGAATACTACCTCTATGGTAATAGTGGTAAAAATTTGGGCAAGTCTCTTAATTAATCAGAATCTCAATTTTCACATAAATGAATTTGAAATAACAACATGAAATGTAGTGTGGTTATTGGCATTGAATGTGAAAATTTTATAAATTGTGACAACTTTCTATAGAAAAGCAAATTGCATTATATTTTAATGAAAAAATAATAATCCTTATTTTAGTTGGTTTTTTTTTTGGGGGGGGGTTTCTTTTTGATTTTTTTTGGTTTGTTGTGAGACAAAGTCTGACTCCATCATGCAGCCTGGAGTGCAGTGGTATGATCTCAGCTCACTTCAACCTCTGCCCCATCAGTCTCAAGCGATCCTCCCAACTCAGCCTCCTGAGTAGCTGGGACCACAGGTGTGCACCACCATGCCAGTCTAATTTTTATATATATATATATTTTTTGTAGAGATGGGTTTCATGATGTTCCCTAGGCTGGTCTAGAATTCGTGACCTCAAGCAATCTGCCCACCTTGGCCTCCCAATGTGCTGAGATTACAAGTGTAATCCATCGCTCCTGGCTATTATTTATTTTTGAGGTAGATATTAGCTTGGTGACTTTTATTTAGGACATAAACAATAGAATATGCCCAAATGGCATCTGTTAAAGAAAGTTCTGCCATCAATTTACACTAGTTATATTTTAAGGCTATGATATTTCAAAGCTAATGGAGTCCTTATTAGTACATATTCTTTCTATGGTATTTATGAACCATCAAGATTTTTATTTTCTTTTGTTTTATCTATCATTAAACACTGCCAATCTATGAAGAGAAAAATAAAATATTTAATTAATAAGAATACCGAAATTCAAACTTTACACATAATAAATCACAGTATACACTCAGTATAATTAATATTTAAATTCATTTAATCTTTTCACATTTAAGTTTTAAAATATAATGGTTGTGCCATTGGTAAAAATCAGTTAACAGAGGAAAATATTTATTTGGCACTATCTCAGTTTCATATAAGTTAATTACAAATATTGAAGAGAAATTGATATAAATCTGGAGAAACCACAATCAACTTTTACTTTTTTACAAAGAACTGTTGTTATTTTGAGTTTGTGATTCCTCTGGTAATATAAAAAGTTAATGGGAATATGTATGCAATGAGAATATGTGTATTTATGCAGACAACTGTTTTTGACAAAAACACTGCTTCTATTTATCCTTTACTCTTACTTTTTCATTTATACGCACACAAATGTTTAAATATTGTGATATTCATAAAACTATACAAAAAAAGAAACATTAAAAAGAAAATATAATCTAAATGGCAAACAACCTCTTACATCTAATCGTTTTACAATATTTGCTAATGTTAAATTTAATCTGACAGAAATTATTTAACAGACAAAAAAGATGTGAATGAGATTTTCTTTTGCTGCAAACACTATTATAACTTTACTATGAGAAAAATTAAGAAAACAGGCTTTTAATTATGTGGTTATAAAAATGTCCCAATTCTGAAAACATATTTATGTTACTCAATGCAATTAATATAATTATAAACACACATTTATATTAGAATGAGTAGAGCCTCAATATGTCTTTAATTTAGTAGACATAATTTAGGAAAATTTTATTAAAATATACAATATTTTCTTTGTTGTTACCACAAATACCGTAATACTTTCAGTAATATTTTATATACATAACTACTTACTAAAATATAGGCATACTGATTATACAAGTTTATCTCATTAATAACTAGGTATAATATTAAAATGGCATGGTAAAGTATAAAATTTACTGAATTGGTACTGAAATGGTAAGGTATAGTCATACTAAAATGGTAAAGTATACGCTTAGGTGTGGATTTTTTATTTGACATCATTTGTAAAATTTGAGACTATTCCAAATAAATTCTCAAAATCTCTGTGACCCAAGTATAAAAAAATATATAATTCAGAATTTAGGTTAAAGGCTTATAGTCCTGCAATGAGTAATTTTTAATGATACAAAAATACTCCCCAAAATTATAAGTACTGTCACAGAATCCTTTGGGTGTCACTTCGCCAGCCGGAAACCTCTATGGCCCGAGGCACCTCTGCTTGAGTTTGGCTTGCTCCCTCTGGGTTCATTCTGCCCACTCGGCCCAGCAGGCTGCACTCGGCTCACATTATCAGCCCAGATCCCATTCCTGTTGAGGGTGATTCAGGTGTGGAATGGCAAGGGGTGCGTAAGTGAGTGAGCTCGGCACGCTGGCTGCTGCAGTAGGGTGGGCAGTTCCAGGTGCCGACACAGGTGCTGGCTTCCTGTGAGGCTGCAGCTAGACCACGCACACTGCATGTGGCTTCCTCTGTGGGCACTGGTTTCTTGACGAGGGGAACGCAGTGGCGTCCAATAACTCAGAGACACTAGCAACTGCAAAGCCCCAAGGAGTGAGTGTGGAGTGTGCTACAGCACTCTCATTCCTGCTGCCCACTGCATGGAGAACAGGGTGGGGAGCATGTTTTCAGCTCATTCAGTCCCGTTACCTAGCTCCTGCCTGTAGCTCCCAGCCTGGCCCGGCCCTGCCCCTGCTTCTCGTCATGTGAGATGGCCACCTCACACTGGTGGAGGGCAGGAGGGCTATAGTGTTACTACTGTGGCTTGGAAAATCCCCAGGTCTGGGCCCCCAGAAGGGTTTCTACTCTTCACTCCTGCAGTCCAGCAAATGGGAGCATATCACTGCCTGTAGTGTTACAGCTCCTTTGGCTCCCACCTGCAGCTCAGTGAGTTGGCCAGGGAATTGTTACAGCCCTTTTCTTGCTGCCATTTGGTGGGTCCCAAGTTCTTGTCCCACATCCAGGAAGAATGAGGCTACATAGACAACTGGAGGGTAAGCAAGGCAGAGAAGAATTTTATTGAGCAACAGAACAGCTCTCAGCAAAGAGGAGACCCGAAGTGTGTAGCTCCTACCTACAGTTGGGTAGTCCCAAGGTGTGGCTGAATCTGGGATTTTTATGGGTTCAGACTGGAGGAGGTGCATGCTGATTGGTTCACAGGCAGGAGGAAATGTGTGCTGATTAGTCCATGGGCAGACCTGGAAAAAAACACCATTTGATTGGCTGAAAGGCATCAAGGAAATTTTCGCTCAGGGTCGTGAATTCTACCTAGAACTGGCAGCCTGGTTTTCAGGCTTCAGGTTGTCTTGTACTAGAAGATTGGGTTTTACCAGGACAAGCCCCTATCTTCCTAGGAATTTATTTGCCTCCTGCTGCTATCAGTGCCAATATAAAATAACACTGTCTTTTGTCACTGTACGTTATTTGCTGATTTTTAGGAAAATAAAAGTTCCTATTTGGCTTCTGTATGATCAAAATGAGAATGTATCTTTTGTTTGCATTTACTAGTGGCCATTTAAAGGGGTTTTTATTCATTTTTTATACTTTAATTATTTTCGTTTTGAGACAGGATCTCACTTTGTCACCAAGCTTGGAGTGCAGTGGCACGATCTCGGCTCACTGCAGCCTTGACCTCCTGGGTTCCAGAGATCCTCCTGCCTAAGACCTCCGAGTAGCTGGGACTACAGTTTTGTGTCACCATACCTGGCTAATTTTTTTGTGTGTTTTTTTGTAGACATGGGGTTTCACCGTGTTTCCCAGGCTGGTCTTGAACTCCTGAGCTCAAGCAATCCTCAGCCTCCCAAAGTGCTGGGATTACAAGCATGAGTCACTGTGCTCAGCTATCTTTTAATTTCATTCTATTTTATTATCATGTCAGAGAAATTGCACAACACTCCAGGACAGCTAGCATTTTCATGGTATTGAGCTTTTTGGGTTTAGGGAGAGACTAGACCTTGCAATGTTAAGAGCTGGCTTCAGTATTGAATACTGCTCTTCTTTCTCTTACACTGTTTCCTTAAGACTCTTCAAATCGTGGCTGTTGGAATGCAACCAGAGTTGCCTTGATCATGTAAGCTTCAGCAAGATTTATTTTGTTGTTGTTGTTCTTTCACCTTTTATTTTAGATACATGGGGTATATGTATAGGTTTGTTACATGGTTTGTTACTCCAGTAGTGAGCATGGTATCTAACAGGCAGTTCTTCGACCCATGCCCCACTCCCTCTCTCTCTCCTCTAGTTCTTTCACCTTTTATTTTAGATACATGGGGTATATGTGCAGGTTTGTTACATGGTTTGTTACTACAGTAGTGAGCATGGTATCTAATAGGCAGTTCTTCAACCCATGCCGCACTCCCTCTCTCTCTCCTCTAGCAGTCTTCAGTGTCTATTTTTCCCATAACACTCAAAGTTTAGCTCCCACTTATAAGTAAGAACATGTGGTATTTGCTTTTCTGTTCCTGTGTTAGTTTGCTTAGGTTAATGGCCTCCAGCTCCACCCATGTTGTTCAAAGGACAGGATGTTTTGTATATAGCTGTGTAATACTCCATGGTGCATATGTACCACATTTTCTTTATCAAATCCACCATTGATGGGCACCTAGTCTGATCACTTGTCTTTGCTATTATGAATAGTGTGGTGATAGACATATGAGTGCATGTCTTTTTTCGATATGTTGATTTATTTTCCTTTGGAAAAATACCCAGTAATGGAATTGCTAGGTCAAATGGTAGCTTTGTTTTAAGTTCCTTGAAAAATCTCCAAACTGATTTTCACAGTGGCTAAACTGTTTGCATTTCCACCAGCAGTTTGTGAGCATTCCTTTTTCTCTACAGCCTTGACAGCATCTGTTGTTTTTTGACTTTTTAATGATAGCTATTCTGACTGGTGTGAGATTGTATCTCCACTAGTTTTGATTTGCATTTCTCTAATGATTAGTGATGAGGGGTGATATGGCTTGGCTCTGTCCCCACTCAAATCTCACCCAGTGGGAGATAATTGAATCATGGGGGCAGGTTTTTCCCATGCTGTTTTTGTGATAATGAATAAGTCTCACACGATCTGATGGTGTTAAAAATGGGAGATCCCTACACATCGTCTCCTCTCTTGTCTACTGCCATGTGAGAGATGCCTTTCATCTTCTGCCAAGATCGTGAGGCCTCCCCAGCCACATGGAATTGTGAGTCCAATAAACCTCTTTCTTTTATAAATTGCTCAGTCTCTGGTATGTCTTTATCAACATCATGAAAACAAACTAATACAATGAGCATTTTTTCATGGACCAGTTTCATGTCCATTTTCGTGGACATTTTTTCATGTTTTCCTGTTTGCTAGATGCTTATATGTCTTTTTTCATTCAGTTATCCTAGCACCATTTATTGAATAAGAGGTGCTTTTCACGTTGTGTGTTTTTGTGAGACTGGTGGAAAATCAGATGTTAGTAAGTGTGTAGCTTTATTTCTGAGTTTTCTATTCTGTTTCATTGGCCTTTGTTTCTGTTTTTGTAGGAGAACTATGCTGTTTTGGTTACTATAGCCTAATAGTATAGTTTGAATTTAGTGTGATGTTTCTGGCTTTGTTACTTTTGCTTAGGATTTCTTTGGCAATTTTTGCTATTTTTTGGCTCCATATGAATGTTGGAAAAGTTTTTTTTTTTCTAATTTTGTAAAGAATGATTTTGGTAGTTTGATAGGAATAGCATAGAATCTGTAAAATATTTGGAAAGTATGGCCATTTTAGTGATATCGTATCTTTCAATCCATGAGCATGTGATGTATTTCTGTGTTTTGTTTCTTGTTTTTGTCATCTCAGATTTCTTTCAGCAGCATTTTGTAGTTCTCCTTGTAGAGTTATTTCACCTCCTTGGTGAGTTGTATTCCTGAATATGTGTGTGTGTGTGTGTGTGTGTGTGTGTGTGTGTGTGTCTGTGTGTGTATGGTGGAGTGGGGGGCTATTGTAAATGAGATTGTGCTTTTGATTTGATTCTTAGCCTGGACATTATTAGTGTATCAAAATGCTCCTGATTTTTGCACACTGATTTTGTATTTGAAGCATTACTAAAATAGTTTATCAGTTGAGTAGCCTTTTGGTGGAATTTTTAGGATTTTCTAGGTATGGAATCATATTGTCACCAAAGAGAGATATTTTGACTTCTTCTTTCCTATTCGGATGCCTTTTATTTCTTTGTCTTGCCAGATTGCTCTGGCTGGGATTTTCAATACTATGTTGAATAGAAATAGTGAGAGTAGGCCAGCTTGCCTTCTTCCAGTTCTCAAGGGCAATGGTTCCAGCTTTTTCCTGTTCAGTATAGTGTTGACTATGGGTTTGTGATAGATGGCTCTTATTATTTTGGGATATGTACATTCAATGCCTAGTGTGCTGAAGATATTTATCATGAAGGGACTGTGAGTTTTCTTGAATATTTTTCCATGTCTATTGAGATAACCATATGGGTGTTAGTTTTAATTATTTTTATGTTGTGTATCACTTTAGTGATTTGCATATGTTGAACCAACCTTGCATCCCAGGAATAAAGTATAGTTGGTCATGTTGAATTAACTTTTGTGCTGCTGGATTCGATTTGCTAGTATTTTACTGTGGACTTTGTATCTACATTCATCAGAGATACTGGCCTGAATTTTTATTTTTACTTTTTGTCTCTGACAGATTTTGATATTAGTGAAAGCTGGCTTCATAGAATGAGTTAGGGAGGATCCTTTCCTTTTCAATTTTTTGTATTAGTTTCAAAAGGATTCGTTCCATTATTTTTGTATTTATGCTAGAATTCAGCCATGAATCCACCTGGTCCATGACTTTTATTGGTGAGTAGGTTGTTTTTATTACTAATTCAATTTCAGAGCTCAATATTGGTCAATTCAGGGTTCAATCTCTTCCTGATTCATTGTTGGGAGATGGAGTGTCTCCAGGAATTTATTTCATATAGATTTTCTAATTTTGATGAATAGAGTTATTCATAGTATTCTCTGAGAATCTTTAGTATTTCTGTGGGATCAGTTGTGATGTCATCTTTATAATTTCTCATTGTACTTATTTGCATAGTGCCTTTTATCTTTGTTAATTAATCTAGCTTGTGTTCTCTCAATCTCTTTTTTGTTTTTCTTTCTTTCTTTCTTTCTTTCTGTATAATCAAACTTTGGTTTATTTATCTTTTGTATGGAGTTTTCAACTCAATCTCATTAAGTTCTCTAATTTGAATTACTTTTTTTCTTCTGTTAGATTTGGGGTTGGTTTACTCTTTTTTTACTCATTCCTTTAGAAGCAAAGTTAGATTGTTAATTTGAGATCTTTTTAACTTTTTGACAAAGGCATTTAGCACTATAAACTTTCCCTTAACAATACTGTTTTACCTGCATCTCAGAGATTTTGGTAAGTTGTGTCTCTATTTTCATTAATTTCAATTTTTTTTATTTCTGCCTTAATGTTGATGTTTACCTATCAATTATTCATGAGCAAGTTATTTAATTTCTATTAATTTGCATAGTTTTGAGAGGTGTCTGTCCTTCCTTCCTTCCTTCCTTCCTTCCTTCCTTCCTTCCTTCCTTCCTTCCTTCCTTCCCTCCTTCCTTTCTCTCTCTTTCTTTCTTTCTTTCTTTTTTAACCTGGTCTGTATTGTGCTTGGTATGATTTCAATTTCTTTTGAATTTATTGCAGCTTGCTTTATGGCTGAGCATATGGCTGATCTTAAAATATGTTCCATGTGCAGCTAAGAAGAATGTATACTCTGTGTTCATTGGGTGAAGTGGTCTGTAGATGTTTATTAGGTACAATTGGCCAAGTATCAAGTTTAAGTCTAGTTTCTTTGTTAGTTTACTGCCTTGATGATCTAATGCTGTCAGTGGGGTGTTGACATCTCCCACTATTATTATGTGGTTCTCTAAGTCTTTTTGTACGAAAAGAAGAGCTTGTTTTATAAATCTGGGTGCTTCAATGTAGGATGTATATATATTTAGGACAATTAAGCCGTCTTGTTGGATTGTACCCTTTATCATTATGTAATGTTCTTCTTTGTCTTTCTTAAATTGTATTGCTTAAAATCTGTTTTATCCAATATAAGAATAGTTATTCCTACACTTTTTTGTTTTCCATTTGCATGGTGTATCTTTCTCTTTCCCTTTACTTTGAGCCTGTGGGTGTCATTACATGGGTCTTTTGAAGACAGCAGATGGTTGAGTTTTGTTTTTTTATCCAGCTTGCCACTCTATGTCATTTAGGCAGAGCATTTAGCCCATTTACATTCAGGGTAGTATTGATACATTAGATTTTCATTGTGTCATCAGGTTGCTACCTAGTTGTTATGTAGACTTGACTGTGTGATTGCTTTAAAATACCTGTGGGCTATGTGCCTAAGTGTATTTTTGTGGTAGCAGGTGTCATTGTTTTCAATTCCATGTTTAGTACTCCTCTAAGGACCTCTCATAAGGCTGGTCTGAATCTCATCTCTGGCTTTCCCAGTGAATCACTGTGACAGATTACAATTCTTCCACTGATAGTTCTTGAGGAACTTTTTGTTTGTCCGATGTAAGTTGCTCAGGGACTTGCTAATTAGAAACCTCAGCTTGCCAAATGCACAGTTGACAGTTTCAGTACAATCAATGTTTACAGAAGTATTGTAAGCTACAGAAATACAAAATTAATCATCATTTTAAAGATCGTGTTAATGTGTTTCACTATATTTTTTGAAAACTAATTTTTTTCCAATGAAACATAAATGTTTTAATACTAAATATTCAGATACAGATGTTTTATTCTCATATGTAATTCAATAACATATGCATGAAACTGATACAGATTATAGAAATATTACTGCCCCACATTCAGAATTTCACACTGTGCCAGTTGCTAGAGAAAAAGATTTTGGTTTAGTTAATGGTACACTGGCTACCTGCATCAATTAGTATTTACTCTGGAAGAGAGAAATAGTAAAGGTTTTTCCAGAACAAAGGTATAAAAGACAGGGAATCAGGCACTTATAAAATTGCTTAGGGACTAATGAAGTGAAAGTCAAGAGGAGATATGGTAGCTTTCAGATTTTACTCATCAATTTTTATTTAGAGAAGCAGGCAATTGGTGTTCCTCCTCTTACATCAGATCAAGAGAGTGCCACCAATTAATAGTCCTTCCATGTAGCATCAAGGCAACTGAATGACAGATGAACAAATGAATGACCTCAGGTTGATGACCAAACAAATAAACAACCATCATCAACAACAAAACATTCAATTTTACAAAAGCACACACTTCTGCTCATTACCAATGATGAAGGTTAATATGGCATTCCCTGTCTACCACTTTCTGAACCTCATGCAAGTTTATCTCATTGGTGTACTGTAAGTTCCATCGAGAAATCAGGAGGCAAGGGAATTGAAATATCTAATTCCTAGGCTCACAATAGTTATACCACTAGGGAGAGCACAGATAATTTAGGAATTGATGCTCATTGCCAAAAGGCAATTCTCTCCAACAGTTCAACCCATAGCTTATATTTAAATTTGTGAACAATGGCAAAATCAATAATAGCATGCCTTGACCTAACATAATGCAAGCCATTACTTGTATAAGTGAAGGCATTCTGAAGCTTTCTCTTCAAAGGAAAAATCTAAAGTTCGATCAGTCACTCTATCCATCTCTGAGTGATTATGATTTTTTAATAGTCAAAATACACTCTTCCATGATAATGAAAGATTTTTTATCCTTCCATATATATTCATTTGAAATGTAAGGATTTAACTCTTTCCTAACCAATGCCCTAAATGTCATAAGAGACTTAGCTATGCTGTGAATTCACTCGCCCCTTAATTCTGGAACCTACAGAATTAGATGTCTCTTGTTTGCAGCTACCTACACTCTAAAAGATATAAGAATTCATATAAGGGTAGACAGAGAAGCCTTTTGATTATACATAGGCTGAGAATTTAAAGCCATGAACTAGTTATTTTTTATCTGTAAGATATTTCATATACACAAAAGTAGCCAGTCCACTATAAAATCTTGTAGTGACTAATTCTTCCATATTTTTTTTGTATCAGTGGCGTTTTGTGGTTAAGCCTTGCCTCCAAAGAGTACTTTACTGAGGTACATATGATAATTTAAAGATTATTTGTCATTCCATGCGATAGAGACTCATTCCACTGACAAAGAGTCTCTTGGAACCAACCAAAACCACTTGAAGAGATAAACAATTCCAAGTTATCTTTTTGATGGTTTAGCTCTTGCTACTACTTATGGTACAATATTCTATTTCATTCTGAGTTGTGTAAAGAAAACAAAAGATACTTTAGGTACTTCAAACAAAAATGCATTCAACATAGAGAATTAGTACTTATAAAACCAATAGAAGTTCTTCAGAGATGAGTCACTAGATCTCTCTCTCTCTGTATTTATAGTTGTGATCTAGATAATCAGAAATTTGTTCTCACCCCATATATTATAGAATGATAGGAAAACCTTCATGATTATTAAAACTATTCTGAATAGTCCTAGACTTATTATAAGGAAAGAAATATACAGTCCCTGTAGTGTGTGGTTACGAAGATCACACAGGAGGGATGAAGTGGGGAATTAAATCCGTTGAATTGAAAGGGAAAACAGACAGACAAACAAAAGAAGCCTCAGCATAGACCCACTGATCTGTCAAACTCAGGGTTTTGATATAGAGTGACATAGAAAATGTGATGGAAATTGTTGTAATTTGGATTCATATTTTTAGAAATATTTTCTAAATAATATAAGGTGATAGTTATTTTAATTAACCCTGGGAACGTTATAGCTAACTAGCAAATTTTATCTCTGCTTTAGAGTCTAGTGGGAAATACAGGGGAGTAAGCAGAAAGTTTCAGTTGACTGTTTGAAATATATTGACAGTGGCAAAATGGAACTATATTATAAAGTATAAATTAAATTTCAAAAAGTACTCAAATTACTTAAAAAGATTGTATTTTTCTGCATATAACTCTAGATTCTAATCATTGACTGCTTTCAGGAAAGGGTAAATCCAGCATGGTGCTGTCAGGACCCTGCTGTTCACTTGGTCTCTATCTCTTCATTTTCTTCTATTGCTGGCTTATTTTTGTATCATTTCCTTTATCATTTGTGTAAAAAATTCACAAAGGATTCTTAATTTCCTTCTAAAGGCATGCAGCCATTTCTTAGCACAATCCTTGACTTTAGAGGGAGAGGAAACTTTTTTAGCCTAGCAAATATGCTCATTCTCATGGAAGAGAAATCACTTTATTGTCAACAGATTCAGAAATATCACGTTGAGTGAAAGGTCACGGTTCACAAATGGAAAAGACGTATTGTACTACAATAAGGGAATGGGAAGGATAAATGGAGCAGAAAAAATCAAGATATGTAATTGAAATTATCTCATGGTTAAGGATGGCTTCTCAGCTGATTGAAATATTAAGGGATACCAATGGTTAATATTTTAGATGTTAGGGAAAAGATGACGGATAAACTAGTTCAGCCAACGTAAACTCAATGAATTAAAGCAGAAAACAAAAACCATAATGTTTTGAAGATCATAGGTGCGCATTATGAAGGGAGGAACCAACATTAAAAGATGCTTCAAGTGAAAAATGATGGTGTATTAGAATTACCAGTCTGGAGAAGCACAGATGAATTTGAGAGGGACTTACTGCAGATAAGGTTTTCTTCTCTAGGCAAGCTAGTTACTTTCCACAATTTTATATATCTCCCTAACCTGACCCAGGTGTTTTGATTATTATGTTTCTGATAATATAGACTGTATCTCAAGCCACACATATGAACAGACACAGAATCATTACAAGTAGTTATCCCCAGTGACTGGAAACCTACAGTGTCATCATTCACATGGCTCTATCTGTTTCGTGCCTCTAATAGATCTTAATAGATCTTTATGGTCATCAGCAGTGATTAAAGCTGACTCTGATATTCTGACCACTTGTGATTTGCCCTTGCCACCTATCAAAGGAAAATGATTCTAATTCATTGAAAAACTCTCGTGACAAAAATGCATAAAAGCCATTCATTACAATTGCTTTCAGTCTGAAGTAGAACACAAATATGGGAGAAGTACATGGGAGGGATGTATGATCTGGTCCTCTCTGCACATGATATCAGTTCTTCCTTTGAGTGTAGACAGAGGCAGGGACTGCCTTAGCCACTCTACCACAGCCCACATTCTGGCAATTAATCTGCTGTAGTGTCTGGCATCTTGAAAATTATGTAATGAACACAATATTTCATATAAAAATTGCTTTTGACAAGCTTTTTAAAATTAAGTACTTTTTCAAAAATGCTCCCTTAGTTGTCAAGGAGCGCCTGTATATCGAGTTAATTTTCCTTCTGCTAATTTCTAGCTTTAAGATCATTATAATAAAACTTTAATTTAATCTCTGACAATTCTACTTCAGTGGCAAGGTATATTTATGATTAAATGGCAAGTATTAGAAGTCAAGTTATGTTAATGTAAGAGTTTTCAAAGTATATTAGAGAATCTGTACTAAAGAAATAATATTTTGCCATATGCTCTCCAAGGAAACTGACTTTTCTCTTTGCATTAGTAATTGTTTATAATCAGAACTTCTTTTACAAGCTCTGTATCTTGAAAATACGGGATTTTTACCGTCTTATGTGAAAAATATATTTATTGCAAAATATTTTTCATAAATTTCATGATACTTTAATATAATGAATGTTAATTGTGTCTAATATGGTGAATTCCAGAGCTCTTTTTGAAAGGTGCTTCTGGAACACTCTCTTATACAGTATACTTTCTTAAAAGACGGGATATAATTAGTGGTCTTGGGGATATTTGTTACCCCACAGACTTTCAAGAGTTTCTGGAGATTGTAAGATCCAATTTTCTAAAACAAAACAAAAATGTGTGTGTATATATATATATATATATATATATATATATATATTCATAGCCAAGTTTAGTTTGACTCAAATGACAACTCATTCTCTAAATGTCATACTCTCTTATTCTTAAATTAAACCATTATTAGCTTACCAAACCTTCCAACAGAATGTATGTAACTTTTTTCATAAATATTTCAAATTCAGTTATCAAAGAAACATTCTGCAAAACAACAAACATATTTTAGGATTGAACTATTCAATTATAAATTCAATGAAGTGAAATATGTTAGGGCCAAATTAAATTGCTTGTAGCTTTGGAGAATGTTGACATTGCATACATATGTTTGTTATATGTTTTGCTGCAATTTTCCATTATATATTTTATATAAAATCTACGCCTTAATGCTACTTTGAAATCAGAATCAGTAGTAATGAGTAATGCTCTTAATGCTTTAATAAGCTTACAGTTTTTCAATGAGGTAAAGCAGGAATCTACTCTGACTCTTCTCTCACATTTGTGCATTGTTACATAGACATAACTTTAAATAGGCTCAAAAATAATATGCTCCTTTATGCAGCTACCATGTCTTTTTGACACATTCTAGTAGTAACCTCATACATAACAGGCCTAATATAAAACTCATACCACAAATAACACCTTTAAGTTAACATCTATCTTTAAATGAATATTAAATTTGTGGAAATAGCATTATACAAAAACAAATCTACTCAATTACCTAACTGTGGTATCTGAACACATTCTTTTCTAGTGTACAGGTAGCGTGATTTCTCCAGCTTTGCTCTTTCGGCTTACGATTGACTTGGCAATGCGGGCTCTTTTTTGGTTCCATATGAACTTTAAAGTAGTTTTTTCCAATTCTGTGAAGAAAGTCATTGGTAGCTTGATGGGGATGGCGCTGAATCTGTAGATTACCTTGGGCAGTATGGCCATTTTCACAAGATTTATTCTTCCTACGCATGAGCATGGAATGTTCTTCCATTTGTTTGTATCCTCTTTTATTTCATTGAGCAGTGGTTTGTAGTTCTCCTTGAAGAGGCCCTTCATATCCCTTGTAAGTTGGATTACTAGGTATTTTCTTCTCTTTGAAGCAATTGTGAATGGGAGTTCACTCATGATTTGGCTCTCTGTTTGTCTGTTATTGGTGTATAAGAATGCTTGTGATTTTTGCACATTGATTTTGTATCCTGAGACTTTGCTGAAGTTGCCTGTCAGCTTAAGGAGATTTTGGGCTGAGATGATGGGGTTTTCTAGATATACAATCATGTCATCTGCAAACAAGGACAATGTGACTTCCTCTTTTCCTAATTGAATGCCCTTTATTCCCTTCTCCTGCCTGATTGCCCTGGCCAGAACTTCCAACACTGTGTTGAATAGGAGTGGTGAGAGAGGGCATCCCTCTCTTGTGCCAGTTTTCAAAGGGAATGCTTCCAGTTTTTGTCCATTCAGTATGATATTGGCTGTGGGTTTGTCATAGATGGCTCTTATTATTTTGAGATACGTCCCATCAATACCTAATTTGTTGAGAGTTTTTAGCATGAAGGGTTGTTGAATTTTGTCAAAGGCCTTTTCTGCATCTATTGAGATAATCATGTGTTTTTTGTCTTTGGTTCTGTTTATATGCTGGATTACGTTTATTGATTTTCGTATGTTGAACCAGCCTTCATCCAAGGGATGAAGCCCACTCGATCTGGAAGCATCACACTACCTGACTTCAAACTATACTACAATGCTACAGTAACCAAAACAGCATGGTACTGGTACCAAAACAGAGATATAGACCAATGGAACATAACAAAGCCCTCAGAAATAATGCTGTATATCTACAACTATCTGATCTTTGACAAACCTGACGAAAAGAAGAAATGGGGAAAGGAGTCCCTATTTAATAAATGGTACTGGGAAAACCAGCTAGCAATATGTAGAAAGCTGAATCTAGTGTACATAAGAAATTGGGTACAATGAGATTCACTTTTTTTCTTAGACTGTGTGGAGGCATTTGCTTCAAAAGATAAGTTTTTAGATCACATTTATCTTTGCTTTATGTCATAAAACTTGATGGCCTCAATCATTCATCCTCCCACTAGTTTGCAAAATTATATCTTAGGTCCTCTCCAACACTGTCCTGTACAATAAGTACCTCATTCTAAGTAATATGTTTTTGTTGAATTCTTTCATTTCATAAAGATAAATAGCAAAAAACAAATCCCTAGGATTAAGGAAATAAACGTTGCTCTAGCTGAATATTTAAGAATTTTTGCACATAATCTGGAATAAAGAATACTTTTCATTACAGATTGTTATTGCAAGGATGACCTTAAACTCATTGCCATTCAACACTTATGAACACCTCCTTTATTGAAAAGAAATCTTTAATAAAATGTCATTTATATATAAATATATGTGTGGGTGCATGTGTGTGTGTGTGCACATATATCAAAATTTAACAATTTTTGGTTTGAATTTTTTTTATTTAGAAAAATCCAAACAAGAAAAGATACTTGCAACTCATCAAATTCTTGTTTACTAATTATCTTCCACTGGTGTACATTGAAGGAAGCTGTACAAACAAAATATTTTCTATTTACCATAAAGATGTATTGCATTGCATGTAACAGCTTTGTTTCTATAAGACCTGTGAGAAACCATAGCATATATTTTTTATTACAATTTCAAAAGTAGCTTTGCATCTTTCGTGTTATGTTTAAATAACTAACACTTGCAATTTTAGGTATGAAAATCTTATAACCTTTCAAAAATTGTACTGGAAAAACTGGCCATCCACATGCAAAAATAAATGAATCTAGACACAGACAAACTATTTACAAAAAATTAACTCAAAATGAATCATAGAACTACATGTAACATGCAAAACTATGAAACTCTTTGGAAAAATCGAGATGATCTTGGATATGGTACTGACATTTTAGATACATCTTCAAAGCCACAAGGCATAAAATAATTAATGATTAGCTGGACTTTATTAAAACTATAAAATTCTGCTCTGTGAAAGACAATGTCAAGAGAATGAGAAGATAAGGCATAGACTAGGAAAAATATTTGCAAAAGACATATCTGACAAGAGATTGTTATCCAAAATATGCAAAAAAATCTCTTAAAGCACAACAATAATAAAATAAACAATGTACATTAAAAATGGGCAAAAGATATGAACAGGCAACTCACAAAATAAGATATACAGATGGTAAATAAACAGTTGAAAAGATGTTCAACATGATGTGATAGTAACTAGAGAATTGCAAATTAAAACAATATTGAGATACTATTGCATACCTAGTAGGATGTGAAGAAACAAGAACTCTGAGACACTGCTGATGGGAATGCAAAAATGGGATAGTCACATTGGAAGACCATTTGACAGTTTCTTTTTTTTTTTTTTTTGAGGTGGAGTCTCGCACTGTTGTCTGGGCTGGAGTGCAATGGCATGATCTTGGCTCACTGAAACTTCTGCCTCCAGGGTTCATGCAATTCTCCTGCCTCAGCCTCCCGAGTAGCTGGGAGTACAGGCGCCCTCCACCACACCCAGCTAATTTTTTGTATTTTTAGTAGAGATGGAGTTTCACCATGTTGGCCAGGATGGTCTTGATATCCTGACCTCATTATTCATCCACCTCGGCCTCCTAAAGTGCTGAGATTACAGGTCTGATCCACCACACCCAGCCCAGTTTCTTTCAAAATTAAACATACTCATGTCATGCAATTCACAAATCCTACTCCTTACTACTTACCAAAAAGCTGGAAATTTATGTCCATACAGAAACCTGCAACACAGATGTTTATAGCAACTTTATTCATAATTGCCAAAATGTTGTAGCAACTAAGGTCTCCTTCAGTGGCTAAATGAATGAATAAACTGGTTCATCCAGACAGTGCAATGTTATTTGGCACTTTAGAGCAATGAGCTATCAAGCCATGGAAAGACACCGAAGAAACTCAAATGGTTATTACTGAGGGAAAGATGTCAATCTAAAAACTACATAGTTGTATTAGTTCATTCTCAGAGTGCTATGAGGAAATACCCAAGGATTGGGTAATTTATTAAAAAAATAAATAAATAAAAAGGTTTAATTGAGTCACAGTTCTGCATGGCTGGGGAGGCCTCAGGAAACTCACAATCATGATGGAAGACATCTCTTCACAGGACAGCAGGAGAGAGAATGAGTGCAAGTAGGGGAAATGCCAGATGCTTATAAAACCATCAGATCTCATGAGAACTCTCTTACTATCATGAGAACAGCCTGGGGGAAACCACCCCAGGATCCAATCACTTCCCACTGGGTCTTACCCATGACACATGGGGATTATTGGAACTACAATTCAAGATGAGATTTGGGTTGGGACACAGCCAAATCATATCCCTTCACTGTTGGTCCCTCCCAAATCCCATGTTCTCACATTTCAAAACACAATCATGCCTTCTCAACAGTCCCTTAAATTTAACTCATTCCATCATTAACTCAAAAGTCCAAGTCCAAAGTTTCATCTGAGACAAGGCAAGTCCCTTCCACCAAGGATCCTGTAAAATCAAAAGCAAGTTAAGTTACTTCCTACATACAATAGGGTATAGGGATTTGGTAAATACACCCATCCCAAATGGGAGAAATTGGCTAAAATGAAGGGGCTACAGGCCCCACACAAATCTGATTTTCAGTGGGGCAGTCAAATCTTGTAACTCTGAAATGATCTCCTTTGATTCCATGTCTCACATCCAGGTCATCCTGATGCAAAAGGTGGACTCCCATGGCCTTGGGCAGCTCTACTTATGTGGCTTTGCTGGGCACAGCCCACCCCTGTCTTGGCTACTTTCACAGGCTGGCATTGTCTGTGGCTTTTCCAGGTGCATGGTGCAACCTGTCAGTGGATCTACCTTTCTGGGGTATAGAGGAGAGTGGCTCTATTTTTACAGCTCTACTAGGCAGTGCCCCAGCGGGGAATCTGTGTGGGGGCTCTGACCTCACATTTTCCTTCTGTGCCATCTTAGCATAGGTTCTCAATGAGGTCTCTATCCCTGAAGCACACCTCTGCCTGGACATTCAAGTGTTTCCATACATCCTCTGAAATCTAGGTGGAGGTTCCCAAACCTCAATTCTTGTCTTCTGTGCACCTGTAGGACCAACACCATAAGCAAACTGCCAAAGCTTGGGGCTTGCACCCTATGAAGCTACAGCCCCAGCTGTATCTTGGCCCCTTTTAGCCATGGCTGGAGCAGCTGGGATGCAGGCTCCCAAGTCCAGAGGCTGAGCACAACAGGGGGGCCCTGGACCCAGACCTCCTAGGCCTCTGGATCTGTGATGGCAAGGACAGCTGCAAAATTCTCTAAAATGACCTGGAGACATTTTTCCCATTATCTTAGTGATTAACATTTGACTCCTCATTACTTATGCAAATTTCTGCATCCAGTTTGAAATTCTCTCTAGAAAATGGGTTTTTCCTTTGTACTGCATTGCCAGGCAGCAAATTTTTCAAACTTTTATGCTTTGCCACCACTTGAACACTATGTTGCTTAGAAATTTCATCTACCAGATACCCTAAATCATTGCTCTCAAGTTCAAAGTTGCACAGATCTCTAGGGCAATGGAAAAACGCTGCCAATCTCCTTGTTAAAGCATAGCAAGAGTGAACTTTACTCCAATTCCAAACTCAAGTTCCTCATCTCCATCTGACACCACCTCAGTCTGGACGTCATTGTTCATATCACTTTGTGCATTTTAGTTAAAGCCATTCAACAAGTCTCTAGGAAGTCCCAAACTTTTTCACATCTTTCTGTCTTATTCTTAACCCTCCAGACTGTTCCAATATCTGCCTGTTACCCAGTTCCAAAATTGACTCGATATTTTTGGGTATCTTTATAGCAGCACCCCACTCTCTGCATTACCCATTTACTGTATTAGTTCGTTCTGAGTCTGCTATGAAGAAAAACTCGAGACTGAGTAATTTATAAAGAAAAGAGGTTTAATTGACTCAAAGTTCTGCATGGCCGGAGAAGCCTCAGGAAACTTACAATCACGGCCGAAGACACCTCTTCGCAGGGCGGCAGGAGAGAGAATGAGTGCAAGCAAGGGAAATGCCAGAAACTTATAAAACCAACAGATCTTGTGAGAACTCATGATCATGAGAACAGCATGGGGGAAACCACCCCCAGGATCCTATCACTTCCCACCACACAGTCCCACGACATGTGGGGATTATGGAAACTATAATTCAAGATGAGGTTTGGGTGGGGAGACAGCCAGACCGTATTAATAGCGTATGATTGCAACTATATGATGTTCTAGAAAAGGAAAAACTAAGAAGACTAAAAATATATGTTGTTTCCAGGAGTTAAAGAGAAAGGAGGGATGAACAGGTGCAGCACAGAAAATTTTTAGAACAGAAAAACTATTCTGTATGATACTATAATGTTCCAATATATCTCTATACATTTATCCAGATCAATAGACTGTAAAACACTAAAAGTGAAATTAAAATGTGGACCTTGGGGGATGTTGATGTTTCATTGCAGATATTCATCAACTGTAACAAATGTGCTACTCTAGTGAGGAATGTTGACTGTGAGAAAGGCTGTGCTTGTGTGACAGCAGTGATATATAGGAACTCGGGGTTTTCTGCTCAATTTTGCAGTGGACCTACAAGTCCTCTAAAAATAAAGCCTATTGAAACACAAATAATAAATGCTTGAGGGAATGGATACTCAATTTTTCATTGTGTGATTAGTATGCATTACATGCCTATATCAAAACATCTCATGCACCCCATAAATAATACACCTACTATGTACTCACAAAAATTAAATAATTTAGAAAAGATCATAAGATTAATAATGATTGTCCATATTAAACCATTGTATCTTCACATCAACTACATGGTCTACCTCTAACTAGTAATAGGATGATTTGAAATTAACATTTATATAATATTGTATGCCACCTATTGTTTCCTTTTATTTTTAAGAATTTAATTTTAAAACATAATTCCTGTACACCTAAATCCATGTGTGATCCACCTGAATTCATTTTTAACATGTGCTATAATTAAAAAATGAAATGTGATATTTTTTCAATTAGATTATTTATAAAATTCCTTTAACAAAGTGTAAATACTTGTATTTATGATTATATAGTGTAGACTGAAATCTATAGTGATTTACATAGATTGCTGGAGGTAATATTAAAATTATTATTGTACATTGTAAGTGTAGGTTTTGGCATGGTACATTGCTTTTAAAAACTATTTTAAAATGCAAATATATATTAAAAATTTCCAATAAAATTGTGTAACTATGTGGTATTTTTATCACTGTAAAAAACATGAATTGAAATTTGAAGACAAAACACAAAAGACAACATTTAATAATGTCAAACTATGAAAACTAATAAAAATTGGTTTTACTAGATTACATAAATGGTAGTTTGCATGGATTTTAATGAAAATTTAAATAAACTGTCTTATACCATTGAATATAAATGACAAGTTAGGTGCTATTTAAATGAGTTAACGGAGTGTGAAAAACATTACCATTTTAATAAAGACTTGCTATACTACTCAGTGTTATTATATAACAAGTCTCCTGATGTTAAGATTTTGATTTAGCCAGGTGTTCATGCCTGTAATCCTAGAATTTGGGGAGGCAGAATTGGGAAGATCGCTTGAGCCCAAGAGTTCGAGACCAGCCTGAGCAACATAGCAAGATCCTTATCTTTACAAAAGTGAAAAAGGTTAGCCAGGCATGTGGCACTTGCTTATGGTCCCAGCTACTTAGAAAGCTGAGGTGGGAGGATCGCTTGAGCCTGGGAGGTTAAGCCAACAGCGAGCTATGATCCTGCTACTGCACTCCAGTTTGTGTGACAGAGCAAAATCTTCAAAAAAAAAAAAAAAAAACAAGACAAGAAAAAAAGATTTCATTTAAAGTCCACTCAATTTATGAAACTGCACATAGAAAGTTAACTTATTCTATAATATTATCAAAATCTGGCTTTTTTGTCTCTGTCTCTCTGTGTTTGTGTTTGTATAGATTTGTGTGTATGTATATAATCCAACTCTTTTCATCATTACATATTGTCTGACACGTGCATCCCCACAAGGATGAGGGATAATAGCACCTCCTATAGAAAATCAGGCGAGTGTCAGTAAAGTTCTTCAGCCCATGTCTAGAAATTAAACGTTCCAAGGAAGTATATGATACTATGTTTGCAAGTCTTATTTCTCTGACTTCATTTCCCATTCCATTCATTGCATTCCAGCTGTATTTGCTCTTCTGCTCTTCTTCCTCTTCAAACACACCTGTGTGTTCCTGCCTCAAGAGCTTTTGAACCTAGTTCATTTTTTCTGGAACAATCTACATTTAACTTCATTCATGTTTCTCATCAAATGTCATATTCAGAGGGACAATTTCCTTTAAAACTTTGATAAAGATAGCCATTCTCCCTCATCTTACAAGTTTCTCATCTTAACCCGATTTGAAGTTTCTTAATGCCATTTGTTATAATTATTAAATATACTGTTTATTAATTTGCTAATTTTCTTTGTGTTTGATATATATATATATACTTCTTTTTTATAGCTCTTCTTTCAGTAAGATTAATTTCTTGGAATATGTTGGTATCATATTTTACTCCAGTGTTTCTGGAAACACAGTTCCTTTTTAATATAGAGTTCCTTTTATGTTTTTAATATGCTATTTATAATCAAGCGACACAGAATTTTAAATCTATCCTTTGAAACACTCCTAATGATATTTTAATATTCTGCAGCACTCTCTGCCTTAGTGAAAATCATTGACATAATTACAGTTTTCCAATGTTAGGATTATAATAAAAGATGCCTATTATGACATCTTTGTGGTGAGACAAACCCTAAAAGTCTTATTTATTTTTAGGACTAGATCTCAGACTCTAATTAAATTAGTCTTTTTTTTCTTTCGGAAGAGGAAAAAAACCAGGTAAACATAAGCATTCATTTGAATAGTGTAACAAAGGCAAAATATGAAATTAATGTATCACGTTTTCCTTCTTCTGCCTCTTTCTCGCTCTCTTTGTCTTTCTTTTCCCCTTTTCCTCATTGCCAACCTTCCTCCACCCATTAAACTGCATTCATCACTCCACACATATTTTTCTTATAGTAATTCTAATTTTTCACTTTCTTTGTGCTCAGTTACCATGCATTAAATCTCATTTGTATTTGTTTCTTGATTATTTAGAAATTCAATAAATATGTATTAAAGTTTTAACAGTGTTACAGAGGACAGAGGTCCATAAATAGTTAAGTTGTTTTTTAAAAGGAAGAATAAAGAGGGAATATTTCTTACTCTCAATTTTGAGACATACTGAGAATCTATAACCATTTTAAGATAGTATTTTTGGTTCAAGATGAGAAGTTAGGACTAATGGAAAAGAACAGAGACCACAGTTGTAGAACAATAATAAATGGAAACTTAGTATACAAGCAGAATAAGTCAAAACTAAATGAGGAAAAAAATAGAGTTGTTATATAGGAGTTGGGAAAACATTTTTTACAAGACAATAAAAAGGTACCTATATTTAAAAGGTAAAAAGACAGACATTAAAAACATTAGAAATCTAACTATAATAGTAAAACATGTAACATTAATAAAATAATGTTAAGAAGTTAATGTTGGGATATGGAACCTAGTAAAAATTTAGTAAAACTTCAGAAAGTTATTTTAAAATTTATTAAACAATATTTATTATTTTGATAAGAATAAAATTAAAGATTTTATTCACTGTAAGAAAACTATAGACAATGTTAGCTGACTGTCTAAAATAAGAGATTAACAAATTATAAAAGGATTTCTGGTAATTAAACAAGAAAAAGAGAACAATCTTCATATTTGAATTACTGAAGAAGAAATCCAAAAAGCAGCTAGAACATAAAAAGGTGCTGTATAATATTGACTAATTAGATAAATAAAATTAAACACTTTTTAATATTAGACTGGCCAATATTAGAGAAGCAAGTGCTGCTGATGAATAAGAAGGATGTCCCTCCACTCATTTTGGAGACAATATTTAATCAGATTAAGTAAATGCACAAGTATTAGTAAGGATTTTTACTCACAATGGTCAATAATGGAACCTATTTAAGGCTACTCATTTTAGCAATGTTTGTGTTAGTAGAGACGTATAGGTAAACTGCTGCAAATAAATCTTAAATGGGGCTAGATTAAATGAAAACATTGCATAATAGTTCTTCAAAATATGTAAATGAAAAAGTACACAATGACAAATATAACTTATCTAATAACATACAAATATAACATATAACATACCAATAACTGAAAATAAATATGCACATAATATGCAATTTACAATAAAACCTACAATACAATTACAAACATTAAACCCATTAGAATGGTTGCCTAACAGAAGTGTGGGAATGAGAGTGAGATATGAAGAATAATGAGAATAAATTAATTCAACTAACAAAAAAGGAAAATGATCTTGCATGGACTATTAAGGAAAGTTTTTAGTAACCTGAAAAGTATTTGTGGTAGTTCCGTGTTGAATCAGTTTGACTGAACTGTAACCACAGTCTTCAGAATCCCCTTTCCTGTATGTTTTAAGTTACAGTTGGCAAAAAAAAAAAAAAAAAAAAAAAAGGAAGTAGTAGATTTGACGAAAATAATCGAAGCCATAGCTATTACTCTCTGGAGGTCATAGGAGTTAGATGTGGGGCTGTTGGCAGAAGTGGGGAATGGAGACAGGAAACTGATGTGGAGATGGAGGTGGATTCCAGTTTGTCTTGCTCTCATTTTATTCCACTTGCAGCATTTATTCCCAATATGTAACCTGGTGTCCAACAAATTCCAGTCCAACCACCCAAGATGCAGAGGCAATAGTGTTCCCTTTGCCTTTCCACCATTGCTCTCTCATGGTTACACTCCTGCTGGTAAACGTTCTTGGCTTCAGGAGGGTTGGTTAGTGACTTTCCTCCGATGCTGTTACTCCTTTTTTAGACCCTTAAATCCCTAGCTTCTCCAAAGCGGAGATCAGCAAACTGTGGGCTGGGAGCCAAATCAAGCACACTTGTTTTTGTAAATCCAGTTTAACTGGAACGCAGCCAGCCATCTAAGTATTATTATCTAATGCTGCTTTTATACTACAACAGCAGAGTTGAGTAGTTGAGAGAGGGTCCATATGGCCCGCAAAATCTAAAATATTTACTCTCTGACTCTTTATAGGAAATAAATTTTATCAACCACCTTTCTGGTGGTTCTTCTTTCTTGATTGATAAAGTGTGATTCACATAATCATCTATGCTTGAGGTGTTTATGTGTGCAAATGTGTGTATGAGGAAGAAAGAGAATATGTATACATTAAAATCTCACTGTGCTGAGAATGATACTATCAGTTTATGAAGCATGAAAGTTTGCATCAACACATTTTGAAATATTTTCCTCTCAAAATATTATCAAAAAATATTTATAACACACAAAAGAAAGGCAAAAATTCTACTATTCAGCACACATAACCGTGTTCTGTCTTTTCCTGGCTTCATGGGATTAGACTCCTGAAAAATACAACCTAATGAAATTTATATTAAAATCTTTAATGTACAGAAGCAAAATTAAATGTCAACCTATTAATCCCATTATACGTATATTTCAAATTACTAAATTAAACTGTAAAGAGTATCAAAATAAAAATAAGCAACAGTAATTCCATTTAAAATATGCTGCTCTAGGTAAGTGGACACTTTTCTACAAGTATCTGATACTTATTTATATTGTTGTTGATACCTACCATTTAAAGCTTCACCTTGATTTCAAAGATGTAGATTCAATATCAGAAATCTTTTTTCTTCTATCATAAGAAACTCAAAATGTAGTTCTACTGTAAGTCAAATTTTTTTCCATTTTTTCTTGTCATTCCCAAGAGTATAATTAAAAATTCTCAAATGTTGTAGAACCTTCTTACCAGACTTGTCTCTTTCTGACATCTACTTCTGTTTCTTTTATTATTATTTGTCATGATTTTAAAATTACATGTATTTAGACTCAATTTGTTTTCACATGCAAAAAAAAGAAAGCATATTTGTTTTTGAAATTTAGGAAAGGGAACATATTTGGAATGATATAAAGTACATGAAAAAAACTACAAAAATGTGCTATTCTGTTTGCTTGTGAATTAAAGGAACAGAGATAGAGTCAAATTAGTGATCAAGACTATAATTTCCAAATACGCCAGTTCATAGAAAAGAGGGAAAAATAAAGGATAATTATTTGATCTGACCTTAGACTTTTTTATAATTCTCAATAACACTACAAATTTACATCAGTAGTTGTATGCTCTCTGCTAAAGGAAAAAATAAAAAAAAAAAACCATAATATTGTTTTTTGTTCCATTCAAATTTCTTCATATTTATATTAAAGCTAAACAAACATGTTTAATTCCTCAGAAGGGGATGATTTTTTAAAAAGCAGAAATTAAGGAATGTTATAAGCTTACAAAAGGAGGTATTAAATTATAATAATTATAAAAATTGTGAAACATATATTTAAAAAAAGCCTACTTTATAACATTGCAATATTGTGCAGTATACAAGCTAAAAGGTGAAGGAGGCCACAAGCAGTAGTTGTAACCCATACTTGAAGTCAGTTCACTTAATGCAATCACAGCATCTTTCCTCCTAAGCTTTTGCTTTGTGTTGCAGAGTCACTGTCAGGTGGTTGAGGTCTTTTTCCAGCCAGGTAGCCACTTTAATCTTCCTGGAATGCTTTTTGAGGATGATTCTTTCTGTTGCTTCTTAAGATTTCATGATGATAGAAAATTACTGTTACGTTGCTTTAATGTTTTGTCAATGACTGAAGAGAGTAGCCTTTTGCATTATGCTAAGATGACCTAGTCTGTGTCACCCCCCTGTTCCTGCAATGCTCCTTTAACTTTTTGCCACCTTTCTATTTTTCACATGCTCCTTAAGAAATACTCATCTCTTACTTTCACGAATCATATACTTTGTACTACTTAACTTCATGGTAGGTAGGGTCTGCTCTTTCCTTTATTCCTCTGTAATTACGAACAATCCATTTATTTATGAACATATCAAATTATATATAAGACACTCTGCTGTATGCTAGACTCTGCATGCATGTAACTGCTCCACAGTATGTTTAGGTTCCTATTAGCAGACACGGTGTCTGCTTCACATTTGCAATTTCCTATAGCACCAACTCCCGAACTTTCAAAGTCCTAAAAGACCTAACGCTGTTTCTGACATTTGAAAGTCATTAAACAACATTTTTTTTTCAGGAACAAATAGATAAAAGAATGTTGAGCTACATCAATGAAACAAAGCTAATAGGAGATACTTATTTAGAAATTTGTTTTTTTTAAATTAAGAATAACCTACAATAAATTTTAACATTATTTTATTAAATTGCATTAAAATGCTATGCAAGTAGAAAATATTAGTTTTCAACCAAATAAGCATACTAGGATGGATTCCGACATGATAATGTTAGTACTTCTTAAATAAAAGTCATCAAATATTTAAAAGTTGATGTGTGGACTGTTCCTATAATGAAAAGAGAATGTAAATACATGATTAAAATTATATGGAAAGGAACTTGAGGACATGTATATTAAGTAGGATAATAAGTGACATTCCAGATTGTATATCCTGGGGAGTATGGGAATTGTAATAAAAAATTATTATTTTTAGATATATAATAAAATAGGGTCTCCAACTAAAACATATGAAAGAAGTTAATAACTTGGCTATTAACACTAAATATAAGCAAATGTTTTTCAACCCTTGGATATAGCTGGAAGGAATGTAATATGATGGATAATATTTTAAATAGACAAGAAATGCTATATTTACATTTATATAGTGCTTTAAATGATAAGGATTAATAAATTAAGAAGAAGCCAAAGCAGATTACTCAGGAATAGTAAGTCAATAGTTATTATTAAAGGGTAAGACATTTGTGTGTATAAGTATTTTGTGTGGGCGTTAAAAAGACATCATCTGCAATGTAAAAAGATTTAAAATATATTAAATATTCTCATGCAGTGGTGCAATAGCAACAGCAATAAGAATAAATGTAATGTTAATAAAATTGATCATTATTAGATTCTTATAAAAAATAAATGTGATATAATAGGAGAGCAAGAAATTTCCTAGGCTTCTGAAATCCATCTAAGTCTTCAAGTCATAGTCATTATGTAAAAATCATTTTGACAAAGGCTCTGGACATACCAATTGAGAACTCATTAAATGAGAACAAATATGATCCTTCATTCCTTACCCAATCGCCTATATCCAGTCTAGAGAAAAAGAGATAAATTAATTAGTAAGATATACAGAGAAAACATAGCTGTAGAGAGTTCTGTTCAAATTAGGAGGGCATGTTGTGAGAGCTATTTGTAGAATAGTTGTAGTAGAATCTACCTTGTAACATTCCTTCTTATATCTCTCATTGGACACAGTGTGCCACTATACTGCTGAGTCTCCTTATCTGGCCCATTCGGGCTATCACTGTGGAAGCCAATAATGTCCAGCTTCCATTAAGGGTGGAGCAGCATATTAGAATTGTCTTGTGACAAAATGATGGAATAGACCTAGCCCCTATGTCTGTTGAAATAGAGATAAGCTCATGGGGGTGATGTCTGGAATGAAGCTGTGGTGGTAGCTAAGAGTCTTCACTGAGAAAACAATCAAGAGGTAGAGAGTGGCCAGGCACAGTGGCTTATGCCTGTAATATCAGTAGTTTGGGAGGCTGAGGCAGGAAATTTGCTTGAGCCCAGGAGTTCAAGACAAGCCCGGGCAACACAGGGAGACCCCATCTTTACTAAAAATTTAAAAATTATCCAGGCTTAGTTGTAGACACCTGTAGTCCCAGCTACTCTGGGGGCTGAGGCGGAAGGATCACTGAGCTGGGAAAGTCCAAATAACCGTGAGTCATGATTGCATCATTGCACTCCAGCCTGGGTGACAGAGCAAGACCGTGTCTCAAAAAAAAAAAAAAAAGAAAAAAGAAAAAGAAAAATGTTGGGAGCTAGTGGTGCTGAGTAAATCTAGGGAGGTACCTATTATAGATAGAATATAATGATATTACTCATAAGCAGACTTTCGGGGATGAGAGGTTAGTCTTAAGAAGGGGGCCGGGCGCGGTGGCTCACGCTTGTAATCCCAGCACTTTGGGAGGCCGAGGCGGGCGGATCACTAGGTCAGGAGATCGAGACCATGGTGAAACCCCATCTCTACTAAAAATACAAAAAATTAGCCGGGCGTGGTGGCGGGCGCCTGTAGTCCCAGCTACTCAGAGAGGCTGAGGCAGGAGAATGGCGTGAACCCGGGAGGCAGAGCTTGCAGTGAGCCGAGATTGCGCCACTGCACTCCAGCCTGGGCAACAGAGCGAGACTCCGTCTCAAAAACAAAAAAAAAAAAAAAGGGAGATGCAATGTGTATCCCCTGTATCAGGGTATTGTGATGCTAATTATTCCCACTGTAGAAGACCTGAACAACTCAGTGATGACCTTTATGAAAAAGAATTTGAATATGGGGCTATCTGTCACATAGAGGGCATCAATGCCTGATTACAAAAGGCCTAGTAAAGTAAAATACCTTTTCTTTAATCCCTTGAGAACACTTCTTCATGACCTAGGAGGAGCCAGTAGCTGCAGAGTGAGGTTAGAGGTAAAATAATGAGAAAAGATGAACAGCCTTTGTCTCCATTGCCTACACAGCCCACAACTACCCATTTTATCACTATTTCCAGAGCCACAAAGTAGGCTTGTTAGATTAGAAGAATTATCGGAAGTCATCTTCACATGTACATGTAGCACTTCTGTCCCAGTTCAAGAGCTTAGCAACTCCACTAACAATTTTTCCCACAAATGAAATTCCTTTGCAGGTGCAGGCAAACCTATGGAGGCCTTCTCAATGTATCATACAAACAGCAAGTGCTGACTTTATTGAAGGGAAATCACAGATCTTTGAGACTTGGACCTGATAGAGGAGCAACTGAGTCCAGAAACTCTTTTTAGGCCTCTTCGAAGTTGGTCTTTCTGCATGATCCTTCATCTCTGCTCTTTCTTCTAGAGATGTCGGCACAGTGACTGGCAAAAAGTGCTTATATTAAAGTTTGCTTTTCTGTTTTTCCTGAAAGAGAGCAAATATTAATGCTGACTAGAATAACTTAGTGCTACTCTCTATTGTTATTTGGCAGAGTCATGTCAGAAAGAACCATAAATGTGGCACTATTTATAAAGAATAACAACAACAAAAACTAGTATGAAGTCAATTTATACGTGTATACATAGGATGAAAAGCATAATCAACAAAAGCTCATAAAAGTACACATGATATGAGTTTTGGTAGAAAAATAAAATTATTTTAAAAATAGTTTTGTTACTTTATCCTTTGAAAACACAATTGTGATATGTGAAACTAAAATTCAAATAAAAGATATGAGAGCCAAACAGAGATAAGACTTCCAGGAATAAATCAGAAAGATAAAATTTGCAATTTAAAAAATTCTAAGAAGCCATATGAGAAGCAGAAATAATTAGCATATATGCTGGTCAAAACATTGTGGCAGGTGTGACAGATTTAAGAAACCTGGAAAATAAAATTACAAAAGAATAAAAGGTAGATAAAATATGCAAAAAGGGATATTGGAAATGGATTCAAAAATATTTAAAAAGAAACATTTACTTGATTTGTTACAAAAAACTGTAGCCTACAAGGAAAAATTTGACAGGTAAATTTAAAAACAGAAAGAGAGATGCTCTGTCAATCTTAACAAAATTTATAAATTATAAATAATCAGTAAACAATGAAACTAGAAATCATTGATGTACCTAAGAAAAGCATTCTATATGTAAATAATATTGCTAATAATGAAAATAAGAACAATGAGTTATTTTCAGTAGAGAATGAGGTAGAATTAAAATACTGTTTAACAATATATGCCAATTGAGATGGAAGATTTTGGCTTTGTAACTTCTAAATTCTTTATGTTTGGGGAAGAAGAAAGGTATAGCAACCAACTTAACACATTTTTTATGAAGTATTTATTACATAATAAAATAGGTACCGAGGAAACGCCACATGAAATGCCACATAAAATAAGTTACAGTTTTCCAAAGCCATATGAAGACAAAAGGACTAATCGTGCCTCAAAAATTCGAAAGAGGGTTTACAAACAGGGAAGATGACATGGAAAACATTATAGTAAATAGTATATGATAGTAAAAATAGATCATAATATATTAAAAGCCATAATAAAAAGTTAGTTGGACAAAGCTATCCAGTTGAATTGGCCGTTAAACAAAATCTAGCTGCTTAGAAAACAATCAAAAATTATAAACCTTAAAGTTGAAAAAAAAATAACTGGAGTTTCCACTTCCATTTAAGATGTAGAAACCTTCAAGAGATCATTACTCCCCATCTAACAATGAGAAAGAAAGAGCTGAGTAACTTAATCATATCTTTTTGTGAGCTTGTTAGAAAAGTGAGTTCACAAGGCAACTAGGTGCACTTAATTCCAAATAATGAAAACATGCTACAAATAGGTATGAGACACACATTGTTTCACTTTTGGCAAGAAAAAAAATGACATCCAGAAAAATGGTTAAATAGAAGACAAATGATTTTTAAAAATTAGTTTCAAAGTTTAAATTTGGACTAGCGTGATAGCCTGGAATCCATTAATGCCCCAAACACATGGGACGTCCACCAGGGAATGATTGATAACAAGTCTGGAAATGTTAGGGATTTTTATTTGTTTACAGGCATAGAACCCAGACCACTACTAAGATCTCAGACTCTTTTTAAATATGAAGAAAATGCTATCTGCCTGGAGAATAGCAGAAAAAGCACTTGGGACCAGGGCTCTGACTTCATAATAAGCAGTGGTCTACTATAATTTGATTGGCGGGGGGACTTAATCATGTGCCTACCCAAGAGTACCCAAAAATGTCAAAGCAGGGTTTAGTTGTCACAGGGGAAAGAGGAGCAATGCTAATAAGACCTCACGCCTAAGTCTGAGGTTCCGTGGCTTGTCTAAAAGTAATTTTATGACGGAAAACTGAGAAATCTTCCAATTCCTATTACGAACCTTATGCTAAGTAACAAGTCACAGCAGTGCGTTGCTGGGTGAAAGACAAGTGCATCGAGAAATATTCATTTCTGAAAGCTGGTGGTGCACCTCAAACACTAAGAAAAAATCTGAAACTACGTGACACTCAAAGTAAAACAACAAAAAACCATCAATGGAAGACGTTGCAGTCTGTAATGCGCCGAAAGCTATAGAAACTACAAAACTGAAATTCAGCTCAACTACTGGCTAGATTGACTTAGCTTTCCACAATTATTGACCGAATATTCACACTTCTATCTATTAACTTTTCATTTCATTTTTTAAAAACACATGTTTCACATTTAAACAAAAAATTACTACTGACACACACAAACACATAGAAACACACACACACACACACACACCCCTGTTCTCTAGAGGTAAAGCAGCTAATAAACCAGATCAGATATTGCACAGATGTTGGAACCATCAAGCAGAAACTTTAAAGTAACTGTAACTATTATTTCAGGAACTTTGTATTTCTTAGTGAACAAGTAGGTCCCCGATACCTAGAGCAGTACTAGGTTGATAGGAGGCATTGAAAAGTAGCTGTTGGATAAATGAATGTGTGAATGTACACATTCCCAGAAAATAAGCAAGGATAGCAATTGCTTCAATATGTACAATGATCAAAAATTGGAAATATCTTCATTTTCTCTAAAAGGGGAAATGATTGAAAAAAAAAAAACATGAACACTCTGCCATCAAATACTACACAATAAATATAATATACTAAATAAATACTGTATTTAAATCATAGAAGTTTTCTAAAAAATATTCTGTGACACAAAGAAAGTCCCATTAAAACTCTTATGTGAGTATACTGGAAATAAAATCTCTAGATACATTCGCCAATCCGAAAAACGTGGTTAGCTCTAGCAAGAAAAGTACTAATGATATGAGTGAGGTTGCTTGTTTTAATGTTTATGTTAATTATATAATATTTAACTCCTATAAAATATTGTTTTAACCTTTTTAGAATTCATATTTTCATATTTAATATATTAATAATAAATTATTCACTTATTGCCTTTGTTAAAATAATCTGAAACTTTGGAATAACTAGAAATAGTTTATTAGACCACAACTTGCCAGAACCTGTTAAACAATGCTAAAGCTTATCTATGTATGAGTCGTAAGTCAAGCATTTGCCATGGAAACCATGAAGTGTTTGTTAAAGAACTATACTGTCTCTTGCTATACTCAATGAGACATTGTTTATATTTTCTCAATCTATTTTCCATACATTTCAGCTGAGATTCTGGGTGTCCTTATAAATTCAACTTAAATATTTTCTACTATAAAGAGCCCCTCCCTTTTATTCATTGAAACCAGAAATACCTCTTTCTTTCCAATATTTATGGCTTTTTTGTATCACATTTATAGCAGTTATATAAAGTTTTGGACATGAACATTTGTATACACATTATTTTCCTAGGTATTTATTAGACTCCTAAAAGTAGGTCACATATTACTGTGAGTCTGTATACTCGGCATAACATGATTTCATGCATAGTTCCTTGAAACACACTGTTTTTCAGGCTGCAAAGCTTTTACTGAGAACCTATTTAGGCCAACCCCAAAGATCACTTAGTGTTATAATTTGGACAGTGCTGTTATACAAAGCTTTTTCATCCATGTGTGTTAAATTCTTTGAAAAAGCAGAATGGTAAAGTTTAGTTTGTATTATCTAGTGTTCCAAGCCTTTTCATTAGCCTTAGATTAAACTCAAACTTCTGTGGAAAGATACACTCCAGAGACAACCTAGTGATATAACTTTCCAAAATCTATTTTTATTTTAAGTTTAAATCCATCTGTCATAAGTTGATTCAGGGTAAGATATAATGAAGAATGTTTACATTAGTTACCAGACCACCATTTGCACTTAACTCTACAATAAACTTGAGCAGTTTGACCCTAACAAGGCAAAGCTTTAAAATGTGTTCATACCCTTTATATCAGTGAAACTACAACACAACTTTTCTAATCTGAGTAAACTTAACCATATGTGCTGTAGGCAGAATTTCACAATAGCCCTCACAATTCCTAGTGCCTGGTATACACATAGCTTCTTTCAGTTATTCCATCAAACGCAATTTAGGTATTAGGGTAAAGGTATTTTGTCGATGTAATTAAGCTTCTAAACTAGTTCACATTAAGGTAGGGAGATTTTCCTGGACAGATAAACCAACAAGAAGACATGGCTGTCAGATCTAAATCTGCAAAGAACAAAAATCTACCATAACTGCATGTGTTTGGAAGAGGACTCCCAAGTTTTAGATGAGAATATAAACTTGTCAGTATCTTGGTTTTAGATTTGTAAGAAAATAAGTAGAGAACCCATGACCGAAAATTCTGAACTATGGAAATGTGAAATAATACACAAGAGTTACTTAAATCACTGTGTGGCAATTTGCTATGCAACAATTAACAAAAAGCTATTACCATGAAAAAAAAGAATTAAAAAGAGAATTAAAAAACTATTATATATATTGTGCATAAGGGAACAGAGAAACAGGAAAAGGAAAAGAAGGATGGAGAGAGGGAAGCAGGGACCGAAACAGAGATAGAGGTACAGACAGACATTATTTTAAGTAGTATAAATAAGAATGAATAGACTAATTTCTTCTGCTTCTATTCAGGGAGGTGAGTGATCATATGATGAAAGATAGGAACCCACTCTCTTCAGAAGTTCTAGTTTCTTCACAATGTTCACAGAATAAATTTTACACAATACTGACAGGGATTTTGTGTTTAAGGAAGGTCATTTCCCACAAAACATTGCTGGTAAACAAGCCAGTACCATTATTTAATGTTCAAGCTCAGCCAAATTGATCTGTTTCAATAATGAAGAAAAATAGGACTGAGTTGAGTTTATTGGAAAATGCATATAAGTTATTAATGTGTGGCAGAATTATAGACATTTATTCAGTATAGGCAATGAAACTCTCTGGATAATTTTTACCTAAGCATAATTAATATTTTATATGCTGAATGTGTAATCTATATAATAAATTAGATCTAACTCCATAATGGTCCCACCTCTTTTTATTACTATGAATTCAATAGAGAAAAGGTTGCTCACATCAATTAAAATAATTTATTTCAACAGAATATAGGAAATAGGAAAAATATGTCAAATCATTTTCATATAGAAATATTAATAACAATTTTCTGGATAGCAATGCTTTTGGAAATGAATTTATTACTCCATCTAATCTGAATATTGTCTTCTTGTTTAATTTCTACTTATTATTTTTCTTAAATGTAAAATGTGTCAGGAAACTTTTTCTAGCTCCTGATTCTTGGTTTGGTTGTTCAATGTGTGTATGCAACATGTGAACTTGCCCTGTCTTTGAACCTCCCACAGTGAATTGAAACTATCTAGTTTCTTGGCTCTCTCTCTCTCTCATCAAGCCATAAGCATCTTGAGGTCAAGCATATGGCCTTGCTCAGCACTGAATTTTTGGCACAAGTATTTGCACAATACTGTTTTTGAACAAATATTGTTTAACATTTAAATAATAATAATTATTATGATTTTTTGTTTTATTTGCATTCATTAATTCAGATATATTCAGTGCAAGAAATGTTGGTGGTGGGGATGTAAGAAAGAATGCTGTACCATTTTTGGATTTAAGGTGTACACATTGTAGTGTCATTAAACCATAAATCAAATCTAGCATACAATTGTGATAATGGGCTGATCTTTGCTGACTTATGACATCCACTGCAATGTACTCACCTCTGATTTTCTGTTTCATGTGATTCCCAAATTATGCTAAATAGAAACAAGTAAATGATTTCAAATCCATTAGAAAACAAGCTTGATAAAAAATAAGAAATAGTAAAATAAAGAATATTGCTGCAAAATAGTATGCATCCCTTGACTTATAAAGCAGTTAAGCTTGAAATAACATTCTGCTAACATTGTATCCTGTTTTTCACTCCCTTTTACAAATATAAGGAGTTCACTTGGAATGATTTTGTTGATTCCTGCTGGGTTTAAAACTTCAATTAAGTGACAACCATTCTATTTCCTATGAGAACTAGCTTAACTTTTTAAATTTTTCTTCATAATTCTCATCTCTGAGGGGAGGATATATTCGTTGCAATAAATTTGTATCCCAGTAGGAGCAATTATATATTTTCTCATGTGACTAATATTACATGCAAGCCCATTGATAAGCAGTAACCTGTGCCTTGTAATTTTTAAAATTTCATTTGTATTCATCTGGGAGTGGTGCCAGATTTTTCCTGGCTTCAGCAGGCTCATTGATGGCTAGACAGTAAAGAGGTTTTTTTTTCTTACTTGCAGTTTGGGCCAGCTTTGACACCTTTTCATTTTGCAGCATTTTCTGTCACTATTATTTACCAGTAATAAATTTTCTTCATTTATCATATTTACCCAGGAAATTTTCAAATTCCATTACATTGGAATGTAAGTTCATTTGTATCCTTTAAAAATAGCATAGATTTAGAGCGACAAATTAAAATTTCATAAGATAAAAATTTGCCGAGAGGCTATATTTTGGAAACATTGTGTTTACTATGTTTGTCAAAAATTTACATACTCTTGATATGCTCCATTTATCCTGGCATCTGTTCCCCAATTTCTTAACCATAAATGAACACATTTTAACTTTCGCTGGCTGTTCTCACTAGCAAACAGTGTGATAGCCGGCATTGTGTTGTTTACTTTATAAAGACACATGCCATTTTCATTTTTAAATCAGGTATGGCTGGGGTATAATTAGTATTTGTAAGTTTTCAATGCGTGTCTTTTGTAGGAGAGTAGTAAGTTTGAGATGCTCCTTATTTATAAAAAGAATGAAGAGAATCACTTTGATGCCACACTTATCAAAGTCAGTGGATTTCAAAAGTTCAAAATATTTCTTTTATAAACGGCCTTCTCCTGATATTCCAGTCAGGTAACAATAAGAAAGGGTGTAGTATGCAATCTTGTTCTTCCCTTCAATTTGACTCTGTCTATCCAGTGTACCTTCTTCCAATGCCAGTTTGCAGAGTATAAGTTATTTATAGTGAGAATGGTTGCATATAAGCTGGTAATTATGGATTTTAAAAATCATCTTATTGCCTCGTTTGTATTTATCTCATTTTAAACTAAATTAAATCATGATGATATTTTTGGCGCACCTTCTGTTATATTTGGTACACAATCATGTCCAGTATTTCCGATGTTATAATTGTAAAGATTTCTAAACAGATTGTGAGACATTTTCTTTCTTAGAACAAAGCCTTTGGGGAAACAGGCTCTGTAAAAATCTCCAATGGCTTAAAAAATGTTATCTGCTAAAATTAGTCCTACAATGCTTATCCAAAAATTGCATACAACTAATAAGTGAACAGAACTATAAAAGTATGGTTTTTCTTAAGAAATGCTGAATAAATGCACCAATAATATAACTAATATATTAAATGTACTGCCATATATATACATATATATTTATATGTGCAATATGGATATTTTAATGAGCAATATATAATACAAGAAAACATTAATTTACCCATAACTACCCATTTATCAGATGGAAGAATATCAGTATATTTTAAGTCCATTTGAGACCTTAAGTGATTGCATTTTTCTGACAAGAATTATCTACTTTCTTAATAATTTATTAAATCATTCTACTTTTTTCCATATTTTTATCAGGCAGGTATACGTATCTAAATAATAGATTTGAAATATAGCGTTTATTTATGCCTTAATTTCATTGTTTACCCAAACGTCATTCAGGAGCAAGTTGTTTAATTTTCATGTAATTATGTGGTTTTGAGAGAACTTCTTGGTATTGATGTCTACTTTTATTGCACTGTGGTTTGAGAGTGTGCCTGGTATGATACGTATTTTTTAATTTATACAGACTCGTTTTATGGTGAGCATGTGGTCCATGTTAGGGTATGTTCTGTGTGTTGATGAGAAGAAGGTATATTCTGTGGTTGTTAGGTGGAGTATTCTGTAGGTGTCCATTGTGTTCAATTGATCCAGTGTCAAGTTGAAGTCCAGGTTTCTTTGTTAGTTTTCTGCTTGATGATATGTCATTAGGGTGTTGAATTCTATCACTTATTGTGTGGCTCTCTAAGTCCTTTTGTAGGACTAGAAGAAATTGTCTTATAAATCTTAGTGCTCCAATATTGTGTATGTGTGTTTAGAATAGTTAAGCCTTTTTGGTGAATTGAACCCTTTATCTTTATGTAATGCCCTTATTTGTCTATTTTGACTATTGTTGACACTCTGTTTTACCTGACATAAGAATGAAAACAGACACAACATACCAAAATCTTTGGGATGCAGCTAAAACAATGTTGAGAGAAAAGTTTATGGCACTAAATATCTACATTATAAAGTTAAAAAAATTTCAAATTACCAACCTAACCTCACACCTAGAGTAACTAGAAAAAATAAGCACTAACCTCCAAAATAGCAAAAGAAAATAAATAACAAAAGTCATAGAAGAACTGAATGAAATTGCGACACAAAAATCCATACAAAAGATCAACAAAACCAAAAGCTGGTTATTTGAAAGAATAAACAAGATTGGGAGATCACTAGATAAACAAGGATAAAAAAGCATGTCCAAAATAAAAAATGACAAAGATGACAGTACAATTGATCACACAGAAATACAAAGATCATCAGAGACTATTATTATCTATTCTCTGCCCATAAATTAGAAAATCCAGAGAAAATGGCTAAGTTCCTGGAAATACCCAACCTCCCAACATTGAACTGGGAAGAAATAGAATACCTGAACAGACCACTGAAATTGGTCTGTACTAAAATTGATTTAGTAATTTCAAAATATCAACAACCAAAAAATAAAGCCCTGGACCAGATGGATCCATTGTAGAATTCTACCACACATACAAAGAATAGCTAGCATAAATTCTACTGAAACTATTTGAAAAACTCAGAGGAGTCACTCTTACCTAACTATATGAACCCAGTATCACCCTGATACCAAAATTTAGCAGAGAAACAATGGAAAGATAAAATTACAGGCCCATATCCCTGATAAACAGAGAAGCAAAAGTCCTCAAAGAAATCCTGGCAAACTAAATCCAGCAGCACATCAAAAAGTTAATCCACCACAATCAAGTAGGCTGTATTCCTGGAATGTGATGTTGTTTCAACATACACTAATTAATAAATATGAGTTATCACATAAATATCATTAAAACTGAAACCATATAATCATCTCAATAGATATGGAAAAAGCTTTCAATAAAATCCAACATCCCTTCAGGATAAAAACCTTCAACAAACTAGGCACCAAAGGAACATACCTCTAAATAGTAAAAGCTGTATATCACAAACATACAGCCAATATCAAACAAGCAAAAGCTGGGAGTATTTCCCTTGAGAAATAAAACAAGACAAAAACGTCCACTCTCACCACTCCTATTCAACATAGTACTGGAAGTTCTAGTCAAAGCAATCAGGCAAGAGAGATAAAGAAAAGGCATCCAAATAGTAAAAGAAGAAGGTACACCATTTCTCTTCACCTACAATGTAATTCTATACCTAAAAGACCCTGAAGACTTTTCCAACAGATGTCTAGAACTGATAAATGACTTCAGAAAAGTCTTAGGATACAAAATCAATGCTCAAAAACTAATGGCATTTCTATACGTCAGTAATGATCAAGCTGGGATCTAAATCAAGAAAGCAATCGGTCAGGCACAGAGGCTCACACCTGTAATCCCAGCACTTGGGGAGGCCAAAGCAGATGGATCACCTGAGATTGAAACTTCGAGACCAGCCTGACCAACATGGAGAAACCCTGTCTCTACTAAAAATACAAAATTAGTCGGTCGTGGTGGCACATGCCTGTAATCCCAGCTACTCGGGAGGCTGAGGCAGGAGAAACACTTGAACCCTGGAGGCAAAGGTTGCAGTGAGCCGAGATTGAGCCATTGCAATCTAACTTAGTATAACCACAAAAACAATATATCGAGGAATACAGCTACTAAATGGGTAAAATATCTCTAAAAAATACAAAAGACTGCTTCAATAAATCGGAGGTAACACAAATAAGTAGAAAAACATTGCATGCTCATGGACTGGAATAATCAGTGTCATTAAAATGGACACATTCCTGAAGTAATTTACAGACTCAACAGTATTTCTATCAAACTACCAATATTACTTTTCAAAGAATTAGAAAAAACTTTTCCAAACTTCATATAGAACCAAAAGGAGCTCTAATAGCCAAAGCCATCCTAAACATGAAGAATAGAACCAGAGATGTCACGTTACCCAAATTCAAACTACACTACAAGATGATATTTACCACAACAGCATGGTACTGGTATAAAAACAGATGCATACACCAATGCAACAGGATAGAAAACCCAGAAATAAAGCTGCACATTTACAATCATCGGATTTTTGACAAAGTTGGCAAAAGTAAGCAATGGGGAAAGACTCCCTGTTCAATAAATTGTGCCTGGGATAACTAGCCAGCCATATGCAAAAAAAAAAAAAAAAAAAAAAAAAAAAACTGGATTTCTACCTATCACCATTGATAAAATTAACTCAGGGTGGATTAAAAAGACTTAAATGTAAGAACTTAAAGTATAAGAATCCGAGAAAAATCTTTGAGAAGATAGCACTTTAAGCCTTGATGAAGAATTTATAGCTGAGTCCTCAAACTGAATCGCAACAAAAATAAAAATTGACAAGTGGGACCTAATTAAACTAAAGAACTTCTGCACAGCAAGAGGAAATATTGGAGTAAACAGACAACTTTCAGAATGAAAGAAAATGTTTACAAACTATGAATCCAAGAAAAGGCTAATATCCAGAATCTATATGGAACTTAAACAAAAATTAACAAGCAAAAAATAAACAAACCCATTAAAATACAGCCAAAGGGCATGAACAGACAGTTCTCAAAAGAAGACATACAAGCAGCCAACAAACAAATGAAGAAATGCTCATCATCACTAATTACCAGAGAAATGCAAATCAAAACCACAATGAGATGCCATCTCACACCAGTCAGAATGATTTTTGTTGAAAATTCAAAAAGTAACATGTTTGTGAAGACGCAGAAAGAAGAGAACACATATACTGTTGATGGAAATGAAAATAAGTTCATCCACTGTGGAAAGCAGTTTGGAGAGTTCTCAAAGAACTAAGAGTTGAATTGCCGTTTGATCCAGCAATCCCATTATTGTAGATATAACCACAGGAAAGTAAATTGTTATACCAAAAAGACACATGAACCCATATGTTAATTCATCGCTATTTACGACGCCAAATAATCAATCCAGGTACCCATCAACAGTGGGTTAGTAGATTGGATAAAGGAAATGTACATATACACCATGGAGTACTGCATAGCCATAAAAAGAATGAAATCATGCTCTGTGCAGCAACATGGATGCAGATGGAAGCCATTCTCCTAAGCAAACTAATGCAAACATAGATAACCAAATACTGCATATTCTCACTCATAAGTGGAAACTAAAATTGAGTACACATGAACATATGGATGAGAATAATAGATAATGTGATATTCAAGAGTGGGGAGGGAAGAAAGAGGGTAAGGATTGAAAAAATACCTGTTAGGTACTATGCTCCATACCTGGGGGACAGATTCATAACGTTAGCATCATGCTACATTCCTTTGTATCAAACTTGCACATATGCCCCCTGATTCTAAGAGAAACGTTGGGATGGATGGATAGATAGATAGATAGATAGATAGATAGATAGATAGATAGATAGATAGTAGATGATAGTGTGCATAAATTCATTTGTTGCTATTGTCTCCTAATGTTTGTATTTGAGATCAAATGTGTTGTTTTATATCACTGTAATTGCTCTAATTGTATTACTATGTGATATTTTACAATTTTTTTATCTTGGGCATTCAATTTATTTCGATTGTTGCTATGACAAATAATGCAGATATAAAAATCCCTGCCTTTGTACATAGGTAAGGGGCTATTCCTCATAGTAACATGGTTGTATCATAACTAATGTGTACATTCACTTGCACTCTGTAACAAAAAGCTATTTTATAAAACTTTTATATCAATTTATATTTTCATTAGCACTACGTAAAAGTTTGTGTTCTTTCTCATCTTCATCATCATATTTTCAGCCTTTGTTTTGCCAACGCAGCTACTGTGAAAATTAATTAATTTATTTATTTATTTATTTATTTATTTATTTTGAGATGGGCTCTCACTCTGTCGCTGAGGCTGGGCTGGAGTGCAGTGGCACTGTGTCAGCTCACTGCAACATCTGTCTCCTTGGTTCAAGCAATTCTCCTGCTTCAGCATCCTGAGTAGCTGGGATTACAGGCACCCACCACCATGCCCAGCTAGTTTTTATGTATTTTTTTTTTTTTTTAGTAGAGATGGGGTTTCACCATGTTGGCCAGGCTGGTCTCGAACTCCTGATCTCAAGTGATCCACTCAACTCAGCTTTACGAAGTGCTGAGATTACAGGCATGAGCCACTGTGCTCGACCAAAAATTTTTAAATTATGATTTTAGTTTTTTTTAAATTTTATTATTTTTATACTGTAAGTTTTAGGGTACATGTGCACAACGTGCAGGTTTGTTACATATGTATACATGTGCCATGTTGGTTTGATGCGCCCATTAACTCATCATTTAGCATTAGGTATATCTCCTAATGCTGTCCCTCCCCCCTGCCCCCACCCCACAACAGTCCCCGGTGTGTGATGTTCCCCTTCCTGTGTCCATGTATTCTCATTATTCAATTCCCACCTATGAATGAGAACATGTGGTGTTTGGTTTTTTGTCCTTGCGATAGTTTGCTGAGAATGATGGTTTCCAGCTTCATCCATGTCCCCACAAAGGACATGAACTCTTCCTTTTTTATGGCTGCATAGTATTCCATGGTGTATATGTGCCACATTTGCCTAATCCAGTCTATCGTTGTTGGACATTTGGGTTGGTTCCAAGTCTTTGCTATTGTGAATAGTGCCGCAATGAACATACATGTGCATGTGTCTTTATAGCAGCATGATTTATAATCCTTTGGGTATATACCCAGTAATGGGATGGCTGGGTCAAATGGTATTTCTAGTTCTAGATCCTTGAGGAATCGCCACACTGACTTCCACAATGATTGAACTAGTTTACAGTCCCACCAACAGTGTAAAAGTGTTCCTATTTCTCCACATCCTCTCCAGCACCTGTTGTTTCCTGACTTTTTAACGATGGCCATTCTAACTGGTGTGAGATGGTATCTCATTGTGGTTTTGATTTGCATTTCTCTGATGGCCAGTGATGATGAGCATTTTTTCATGTGTTTTGTGGCTGCATAAATGTCTTCTTTTGAAAAGTATCTGTTCATATCCTTTGCCCACTTTTTGATGGGGTAGTTTTTTTTTCTTGTAAATTTGTTTGAGTTCATTGTAGATTCTAGATATTAGCCCTTTGTCAGATGAGTAGGTTGCGAAAATTTTCTCCCATTCTGTAGGTTGTCTGTTCACTCTGATGGTAGTTTCTTTTGCTGTGCAGAAGCTCTTTAGTTTAATTAGATCCCATTTGTCAACTTTGGCTTTTGTTGCCATTGCTTTTGGTGTTTTAGACATGAAGTCCTTGCCCATGCCTGTGTCCTGAGTGGTATTGCCTAGGTTTTCTTCTAGGGTTTTTATGGTTTTAGGTCTAATATTTAAGTCTTTAATCCATCTTGAATTAATTTTTGTATAAGGTGTAAGGAAGGGATCCAGTTTCAGCTTTCTACATATGGCTAGCCAGTTTTCCCACCACCATTTATTAAATAGGGAATCCTTTCCGCATTGCTTGTTTTTGTCAGGTTTGTCAAAGATCAGATAGTTGTAGATATGCAGGATTATTTCCAAGGGCTCTGTTCTGTTCCATTGGTCTATATCTCTGTTTTGGTACCAGTACCATGCTGTTTGGGTTACTGTAGCCTTGTAGTATAGTTTGAAATCAGGTAGCGTGATGCCTCCAGCTTTGTTCTTTTGGCTTAGGATTGACTTGGCAATGCAGGCTCTTTTTTGGTTCCATATGAACTTTAAAGTAGTTTTTTTCCAATTCTGTGAAGAAAGACATTGGTAGCTTGATGGGGATGGCAATGAATCTATAAATTACCTTGGGCAGTATGGCCATTTTCACAATATTGATTCTTCCTACCCATGAGCATGGAATGTTCTTCTTTTGTTTGTATCTTCTTTCGTTTCATTGAGCAGTGGTTTGTAGTTCTTCTTGAAGAGGTCCTTCTCATCCCTTGGAAGTTGGATTCATAGGTATTTTCTTCTCTTTGAAGCAATTGTGAATGTAAGTTCACTCATGATTTGGCTCTCTGTTTGTCTGTCGTTGTATAAGAATGCTTGTGATTTTTGCACATTGATTTTGTATCCTGAGACTTTGCTGAAGTTGCTTACCAGCTTAAGGAGATTTTGGGCCGAGACAATGGGGTTTTCTAGATATACAATCATGTCATCTGCAAACAGGGACAATTTGACTTCCTCTATTCCTAATTGAATGCCCTTTATTTCCTTGTCCTGCCTGATTGCCCTGGCCAGAACTTCCAACACTATGTTGAATAGAAGTGGTGAGAGAGGGCAGCCGTCTTGTGCCAGTTTTCAAAGGGAATGCTTCCAGTTTTTGTCCATTCAGTATGATATTGGCTGTGGGTTTGTCATTGATAGCTCTTATTATTTTGAGATACGTCCCATCGATACCTAATTTATTGAGAGTTTTTAGCATGAAGGGTTGTTGAATTTTGTCAAAGGCCTTTTCTGCATCTATTGAGATAATCATGTGGTTTTTGTCTTTGGTTCTGTTTATATGCTGGATTACGTTTATTGATTTTCGTGTGTTGAACCAGCCTTGCATCCCAGGGATGAAGCCCACTTGATCATGGTGGATAAGCTTTTTGATGTGTTCCTGGATTAGGTTTGCCAGTATTTTATCGAGGATTTTTGCATCAATGTTCATCAAGGATATTGGTCTAAAATTCTTTTTCAGTTGTGTCTCGGCCCATCTTTGGTATCAGGATGATGCTGGCCTCATAAAATGAGTTAGGGAGGATTCCCTCTTTTTTTTGTTGTTGTTGATTGGAATAGTTTCAGAAGGAATGGTACCAGCTCGTCCTTGTATCTCTGGTAGAATTCGGCTGTGAATCCAACTGGTCCTGGACTTTTTTTGGTTGGTAAGCTATTATTAATTATTGCCACAATTTCAGATCCTGTTATTGGTCTATTCAGAGATTCAACTTCTTCCTGGTTTAGTCTTGGGAGGTTGTATGTGTCGAGGAATTTATCCATTTCTTCTAGATTTTCTAGTTTATTTGCATAGAGGTGTTTGTAGTATTCTCTGATGGTAATTTGTATTTCTGTGGGATCAGTTGTGATATCCCTTTTATCATTTTTTATTGTGTCTGTTTGATTCATCTCTCTCGTCATTCTTTTAATTTATGAGTTCTTCAGATGTGTTGATTATATATTTCACAAATATCTTCTCCTTTTTCTGCAGATTATTTTTTATTCATTATGCCTCACTTGGTCTCCTATGATACAATGCTAACTGGTCTCACATTAGCTCCCTCTATACTCCACACACATGCAGTATCTAATATTACATACAGCCAGATTAATTCCTTTAAGGTATATAAACTCTCCCCTACTTGCAACTCTCCTGAGAGCTCTCCTTTTAATGTTGAGTCAGGCCAAAACCATTATAAAAGTTTGTCCCTCTATGGCCTTACTCTCTTCACTCTCTGAACTTGTCTCTTCTCTTCTTGCTTTTGGTAACTTAACTTTGCTTCATACACTGGCCTTTGTGTTGTTCCTTAACCAAGCGAGGCACCCTCCAAACTTAGTGTCTTTTTACTCATTCTTATTTCATGTAACACATTTTTTTCCAGACCTTCAGTGCTTAACTTTTTCATTGCGTTCAAGATTTTATTCATATGTTAACTTTACATAGATTACTGCCCTGACCAACATATTGGGATTTTCAAACATGATTCTTAGAACTCCCGCTGGACCTGATCCTGCTCCAATTTTATAACAGTTATAGCCTCATAGAAAAATAACATATTTATTATGCATGTTATATATTTTCTAACTCTCTTCCTATGCAACGTAAGCTCCATGAAAATAGTTTTTGTTTTACAATATTACCATGTGCCCTGAGCAATGCTTGGTATAGAGTATGGTCATTAATTTGTTACATAAATTAATGTTGAGCTACAATATTTATTCGTTTTGTTCACAATTAGAATCACTCAAGATGTTTTTGCCAAACATTGAATCTTGAATCATGATTGAATAACCCATGTCAAGAAATTCTTCCCAATACAGTTTTACATCCCATCCACCTCTCCAGTCAGACACCAACACAATAGATTATCACAGATGCAACCCCAGTTCTTTATGGTAACTATTACCAAGGACACACATTTTCTTTAGCTTGTATGGTATTTCTTTCTGGAACAGAGGTTGCACTGCTTTGCTTGGACTTCAGTTAAAAATTCCCTCATCACTGGCCTGTAGAAAGCAGGGTTGGTGGAGGAGGAAAGAAAATGCAAACACCTTGTACCATCTTGGCTTTATGTTTCTCTCAACAATAGATGTTTCTTTTCCTCTGTAAAGGCAAATGAGATGATTTCTGCCAGCTGAGAAATTTAGAGACTCAAAATTCTTTTGTTCATTTCCATTCCTTTTCCCAGTGACCTACAAATCCCATATGGAAGGTTCAGATTTTGACATAAGATATCAGTGAGTGTGAACATTTTGTTTCATTTGCAGTTCTGTCACTCTCATTATTAGTTTCTAAACCGGATTGTTGGCAAAGTAACCACACAGCTGCAAGAGATGACAGTCTCCCTTAATGCTTTCATAGAGGCTCACTGACATTTACAATGTCATGTAGCTGGACAATTGTCTTGAACCTGTCTTTAAATTTTTTTTTGCAAAATTGTAATATGCTCAAATCTCAGAAAAGGAGGGTTAAGAAGAAAGTAGATGGGAGGCAGAGAAAGAGAGATTAAAACCAAGAAGACAACCAATATGGTACCCATCAATGGTAGACTGGATAAAGAAAATGTGGTACACATACACTGTGGTATACTATGCAGCCATAAAAAATACGGTCATGTCCTTTGCAACAATATGGATGCAGCTGGAGGACATTATCCTAAGCAAATTAATGTAGGAACAGAAAACCAAACATCACAGTGTTCTCACTTATAAGTGGGAGCTAAACATTGGATAGTCATAAACACAAAGATGGTAACAATAGAAACTGGGGATTACTAGAGCAGTAAGGGAGGGAAAGAAGCAAGGATTGCAAAACTATTTATTGAGTACTGTGCTCAGTTCCTGGGTAATGAGATCATTTTTACTCCAAACTTCAGCATCATGTAACACATACAGGTAACAAACCTGCAATTGTTATCTCCTGAATCTAAAATAAAAGTAGAAAAAAAAAATCCAAGAAGGTAATGAACTGGCCACAGCTTCTTGACAGTTACCACTGACTGCTTCATTTCAAGTGGCTTCTTTAATAAACACAATAGCTCACTTTGTCCTAGGGCAGACCAATAGGAAAGGGGGTGAATAAATTATCTGATAGGTCCTTCCCGTTAATTGTCAGGTGGAAACTGTGACTTGCTTATAACTGAAGGTGAAAAGATTTTTGCTTGCTTGATTAGGTTACATTCTATCACAACCATGATCAGATATCACTCACATCATAAAATGGGATGATAAAAATAATCATTAAGGTGATTATGTCTCACTAGTTATGAATTTTTCTTAGTAGACTACAGAAACATATTTTTCTGATGTCCTTAAAGAAGCAAAGGGCCATACTATAAACTGCTATAATGAGGGTCACTGGGTAGGGAAATGAGGACAGTCCCCAGAACCTGAGGGTGGCCTCCAGCCAACAACCATGGGAAGTGAGGACCCTGAGTCATAGAGCTGCGAGGGAGTAAATTATGCCAAAAGCCTAAATGAGTTGGAAGCAGATTCTTCCCCAGCCAAGCCTGCAGATGGAAGTGCAGTCCAGGGGACACTTTGATTGCAGCCCTGTGAGAACCTGAACAGAGGACCTAACTAAACTGTGCCTAGGCTCCTGGATCATCAAAACTGTGAAAAACAGGTTTATCTTTCTTTAAGCCAGTATATTTGTGAAAATTTGTTATACAGCAACACAAACTAATACGATATTTGACTGAAAAACTCCATCCCCGTACTCCTTAACTCTTCACTCCTCTACATATCTGGTTGTGTCATCTGACCTCTATAGGCAGGCACTGGGAATCTACAACACTAGCCCTTCACCTCTTTTTCTTGCCTAGTCAGTACATAGGTCCAGAAGTCTCTAAAAATAATTGCTTTGCATAGAGCTCCATGATACAGGAGCAGCCCAGGTTTGTATTTCATGGATTTATAGAAGACTATGTTTTATATTCCCAAGTCATTCAGTTTCTAAATGTTTAAATTATTTTAGAAAAGATCATGGCAAAGACAAATAATACATGGTTTAATTCATTAATTGACTAGACATTTGGCATGAACTTTTTTCAGTGCTATATGCAGTAAGTAAATGGTGACCAAGAACATGCATAGTACCTGACCTCATGGAGGCTAAAGGCTGGTGAGTGAAGTAGAAATAAATCAAATTATCCAAGAAAAGAATTACAGTGATATCTTGGTGAGACAAGAGTGATATAATTGTGCTATAAAAGAATAAAGATTTTTGATATGTTGCAAGTATTAAAACTGTGATTCAACTTTAACTATGTTTCCAACACTATTCAGAGTATTTTATATATCTTAACTCTTTTATCCTCAAACAACCATACTGTAAGGAAAACTGAAATACAGAAATGGTAACATACTTACCCAAAGCCATATAGCTATTAAGTGGCTGAACTAGGAATAATTCCAGACATCGTGGGCCAGAACTTGAGTTCTAAACAACTACCTAAAACTCAAACATGTTTGATGTCATCAGTGAAAGCTTCACTGAAAAATAATAGATTTGAGATATGAGTAAAGTATTTAGTAAAATAATAGGGTAATATATTTTAGGCAGTCAAATATGTATAAGGCTTAGGATGGGAGAACAGATGGTATTTTGGAAGAAATAAAAGGAAAGAACAGTGGGATTTTGAAAATCAATAGAGAGTGACTCAAGATACAGCTGGAGAAATGCAGGATCCACAAGAGTATTTCTTGTAAAATGCACTGTTCTTAAAAGGCTTTTCCTTCAATTACTCCTTCAAATCCTGTTTTACTCTTATCAGATATATATTTATATATTTTTAAACAGCAGCCTCAAAGTCATCACCATCATCATCATCATCATCATCATCATCTTTTTGTCTACATATCTGCCCTCACTTTCTTCTCACCATCACTAACTGCATTCAATTACTACATTTTGTTCTTCATGAAGGTTATCCTTTAATTTTTTTTAATGACAAAAATTGTGAGCATTAAACACTATTTAGATGTTGTAAAGTGACTCTATATCCTCTCACCCTAGAATATTTTAGCACTATATATAATGTTAGGTTGAGTCTCAAAACCTTTGCCCAGGCCATATGTAGGCAGTAAAGCCCAAGCTGTTAGTTTAAGGATCCAATAATTCCACAGAGTAGCTGCAGGAACATTAGCTTCTGAGTCAATGCTATGTCATTCAGCTCTTAATTTTCTTCTGAAATATAAAATTTCCTTTTATTTTGTGACTCCAGGCATACATTTCAACAGATGTTTTTGTTATATTTTATCTAGCATTATTTTTGTGAGTATTATAGCATAGTCTACTAGTGCTTCATATTATAGGCACAAGTTGCAATAATAGGGTTTTCTTGATGCTAAAGCTAATAGCTATACCTACTAAATAGCTAGAACAATATGACTTAGAGTATACTTTCTTTTAAATAGATGTTGGAGAATATAACATAAAAGGTATAAAAATCATACCTTGATTATTTTTAAAACATTTCTCTTCTAGATATTAGAAATAGAAAACACAAAGACAATTTCAGAAGGATTATAATTGTAGTCTAAATCCTGCCCATCAGTTTTATACTGACCCCTAACTTTAACAAGATCACACTTTACACTCCACTTGCTTTAACAACTTAAGAAAAGATCAGAGTTTAAATAAATTATACATTTTTTATATTATCAGATATTATAATTTTTCCAAGTTAGTGGGTGATACTACCTTATTTTATAGTCTTTCTTTATGTTTTTTTAATCATCTCTTTCTAAGGATATTAGTCATACCACTTTCTTCATTAAAATGACTGTTCATAGTTTGGTCAGTCATTTAAGTGGGTTATTTATACGTTCATTGATGTGTAGAATTTCTTCAGGTATTTAAATATAGTAAACAATTGTACTGTATGTCTTGTCTGATTGTTTTGTGTTTGGAGAATTGGATTTTATGTGTGGCATAACTTAGAAACATTATTTCATTTTAACATTTCTGCTATGCATGTCTTTGCCTTAACTTCAATTATTGAACATTCTTTCTTATTGATCTGTGATGTTAATTCTATCATATTTCATGTTTCTATATCGTCTGGGGTCACTTCTAGGTACTCTGTTCCCTTTAACTCCCTGGCAATCACTATATTAATATAATACTCTCTTACATGTCAGAGCATGGTCTAAGTTTTCAATCCTGGTAGAAAAAGTCTCCCAACCATACTGATTTGTCTCAACAACGTTTTCTTGAAGCAGTGAGATCTGTTATTTAACGCAAATTTTAGAATAATGCTGCCCTGTTTTTCAAAATATCCTACTGCAATTCTTTTTATTTCATTCAGAAACAATACCTTTAATTTATATGGGAATAAATCTCCACTTAAGTATAGGAAATCTAACAACTCATTGTGAACATAATTTTTTGCATACCGTTTATACACATTGTTTGGAAAATTTACTACTAGGGAACTGATAAATGGTATATTTTTATTACACTATTTAAGGAATGTTTTAAATGTTGGTCTTATCCTTTAAAAAATCATATGTCAAAGATGAGATAGTTGTAGATATGCGGCATTATTTCTGAGGGCTCTGTTCTGCTCCGTTGATCTATATCTCTGTTTTGGTACCAGTACCATGCTGTTTAGGTTACTGTAGCCTTGTAGTATAGTTTGAAGTCAGGTAGTGTGATGGCTCCAGCTTTGTTCTTTTGGCTTAGGATTGACTTGGGGAAAGGACTCCCTATTTAATAAATGGTTCTGGGAAAACTGGCTAGCCATATGTAGAAAGCTGAAACTGGATCCCTTCCTTACACCTTATACAAAAATTAATTCAAGATGGATTAAAGACTTACATGTTAGACCTAAAACCATAAAAACCCTAGAAGAAAACCTAGGCATTACCATTCAGGAGATAGGCATGGGCAAGGACTTCATGTCTAAAACACCAAAAGCAATGGCAACAAAAGCCAAAATTGACAAATGGGATCTAATTAAACTGAAGAGCTTCTGCACAGCAAAAGAAACTACCAGCAGAGTGAACAGGCAACCTACAAAATGGGAGAAAATTTTTGCAACCTACTCATCTGACGAAGGGCTAATATCCAGAATCTACAATGAACTCAAACAAATTTACAATAAAAAAACAAACAACTCCATCAAAAAGTGGGCAAAGGACATGAACAGACACTTCTCAAAAGAAGACATTTATGCAGCCAAAAAACACATGAAAAAATGTTCATCATCACTGGCCATCAGAGAAATGCAAATCAAAACCACAATGAGATACCATCTCACACCGGTTAGAATGGCCATCATTAAAAAGTCAGAAAACAACAGATGCTGGAGAGGATGTGGAGAAATAGGAAGACTTTTACACTCTTGGTGGGACTGTAAACTAGTTCAACCATTGTGGAAGTCAGTGTGGCGATTCCTCAGGGATCTAGAACTAGAAATACCATTTGACCCAGCCATCTCATTACTGCGTATATACCCAAAGGACTGTAAGTCCTGCTGCTATAAAGACACATGCACATGTATGTTTATTGCGGCACTATTCACAATAGCAAAGACTTGGAACCAACCCAAATGTCCAACAACGATAGACTGGATTAAGCAAATGTGGCACATATACACCATGGAATACTATGCAGCCATAAAAAATGATGAGTTCATGTCCTTTGTAGGGACATGGATGAAACTGGAAATCATCATTCTCAGTAAACTATCGCAAGGATAAAAAGCCAAACACCGCATGTTCTCACTCATAGGTGGGAATTGAACAATGAGAACACATGGACAGAGGAAGGGGAACATCACACTCCAGGGACTGTTGTGGGGTGGGGGGAGGGGGGAGGGATAGCATTAGAAGACATACCTAATGCTAAATGACGAGTTAATGGGTGCAGCACACCAACGTGGCACATGTATACATATGTGACAAACCTGCACATTGTGCACATGCACCCTAAAACTTAAAGTATAATAATAATTTAAAAAATGCAAACATTTATAATATAGAGGAATTTGATAATCCTAAAAAAAAAAAAACATATGTCTTGGTTATTTTATTAGAGAGTCTGACTGAATTTTGGACACTTTTAATTATCTCTACTTCTTTTGGTTTGAAAAAGAACAGAAGACAAATTATATAAGCTTACCTGATAAAAATATAGTCAATTCGTTATAGATAATAATCCCTTTAGAGTAACCTAGGTATTTGACCTTATTAATTGTTTAAAAGCAATTAGCTTTTTAAAGTCAGTGCTATTCCATTGCTTAAAAGATTATTACCTTCTCTGTACATTTTATTTTATGTCTAAATTATGGTATTTATGAAAAAATCAGTTTTCAAATATATTCAAAGCATACATGAGATCCTTTATTTATTTTATTTTCCTACATATGTTTTCTCCTATATTCTGAACTTTAATCTTCAATACATATAAAACAGACAGAACTGGATTGACAAATAATCTTTATATTTCTTGCTAAAATAATCGATAACTTTATTTCAATGAAAAAAATCCAAAATGTTTTAATATTTTATTTGGTGCCATAAATATAGTCGATCTCAAACTAACATCGCTTTATGTAAATAAACTGATGTATTTACTGTGGTATTTAGCAAAAACCATATTCATTTGCTGAAGTGATATTAATAATATAGCACAAAATAAACTTCGCTGTCTCCTTAATATTATTTATCATAGGTTGAAATACTTCGAATGGTCAAAAAATATGATCACAAATATATACAATTTATTTGTGATTTATATAATTGAGTCCTATAAAATTATTTTACAACGTAACTTATTTTTAAAAAAAGCAAGAAAAAAGGGAAAAGATTACTTAGCAATTAGAAGTTCCATGATGTAAATATAACTTTTTCAGAACAAATTAATAAAGTTTGTCGTAAGATATAGTTATAAATTTGCTATAAATTGTAGATATGGGGATGTGCTGCTTTACTAAAGAGGAGTACAGTACAGGGTGAAGTGAATAATGTTTGTATCAAACTCCAGTTTTTCACTGTAAAGAGATAACCCATGTTAATGGTCATCAAATGACACTAATCCCACAAAATCAAAATGTGTCTACCATCTCTCATTCCTACATCTCTTATTTTAGCATAGTAAGGAAGGCCTATAGCATTTTCCCCTAATTCTCCTTAAGAAAATGCTCTAGAAACACATCTATACATTTACCCCAATAATGACGTTGCTTGGGTAATAAATGTGCCATAATTTTATATCAACTTAAGCATCAATTGACTTAGCATATTCCCATCACGACAACTTGCAACATTTTCAGAGAAAAACAGTTTCTTAATCCACATGTCACCAACTAATTTTATTCTACAATGCAGATAACTTTTTAATTATCTCAAGTATCTTAACTAAAAGTAAATAGATTTTGTTATAGGAAATCTCTGAATAACTGGCTCTAAGTTGTACCCATTATAAAATCACCCAGTATGCAGAAGACAGAAATATTCTCCTCAATTGTTAAAATTCACGTTCAGAATTTTGAACCAATGTAACTCAATTACCATACAGAGTATAACCTTTAAACATAAAAAGCTACACTTCATCTTGTATTGCTCAATTTATGGCATGAAACAAATTTTTCTAGGTTCATAAGTGAGGAGATATCTTATGAATTATAATTATTACAAACTAATTAAAAACAGTGTACAAAGCCATTTCAGTAAAACAATCTTGAAATTTGTTCTTAGAAAATCTGCATTTCCAAACAACTTGCATTAACAATTATATTCTTAATATCAGTGCAAAAATAACCAAAACTTGGAGAACAGCTTTTTAATTTAGGAATGATCTTCTAAAATCGTATTACATTGCTAAACACATTTTTTAATAGGAAGAAGCTAAGCGCCATTTATAAGGGTACTTAACTCACTTTATTAATTAAATAATTATTATTTGGTGTTTATTTTTATTTTGAATTTAAAAAATCTAGCATAGCATAGAGTTGACACTATTATTTCATTTTAAACTTAAAGTAAAACCAAAAATTAATTATTGCTAATCCACTTTTGTATATTGGGAAACCAACCCAAGTAAATTTCCAAAGTCACATAGCTAATAAATGGCTAATCTGGACACATCATATACCAGCCCATTGATGTGAACGTGCAAGTTCTTAATTATGTCACTTTACTGGCTTTTGGAAAATAGTGCTCCTAATTCATCTACCTTAGGTTATTATTATTGGAATAATAACCTAAATTTATCCATATATATGAATATAATATATAAAGATGTATATGTGTGTGTGTGTATATATATGTATAGCAATAGACATCATATTGCAGAAAGAACATTAAAGCTAAAAAGACAACATTAAGCTACAATTCTTGCTCAATAATTTACTGGGTGTGAAAAACAGGTTAAACCACATCATTCTTCTAATTCATTTTTTAACATAAAAATAAGTTCATGCACTTTGGGAGGCCAAGGGGGGTGGATCACGAGGTCAGGAGATCGAGAACATCCTGGCTAACATGGTGAAACCCGTCTCTACTAAAAATACAAAAAATTAGCCAGTCGTGGTGGCGGGCGCCTGTAGTCCCAGCTACTCGGGAGGCTGAGGCAGGAGAATGGCGTGAACCCAGGAGGCAGAGCTTGCAGTGAGCCGAGATCGCATCACTGCACTCCAGCCTGAGCAACAGAGCGAGACTCCATCTTAAAAAAAAAAAAAAAAAAAATGTTCATATAGATTTGTTCTATATTTGTCCCAGCTACATCACAGGATTGCCTGAGCATGAAAATAACATTATGCACATTAGCACGTTAATAAGTATCAGCAAGTATTATTAACACTGTCAAATATTTTTCCATTAATTGGGGACATGTATTTCTATACTAAGTAGATGAACAAAAAATTTCCTGCCAATCAACATTTTCCTTCTTCAACTCATTTGAATAAAACATTTTAATTCACTTATCTTTTCTGAATAGTCTTAAAAAACGACCAGTACATTGCATTGTCAAAATCTACCGGATATCAAATGTTTTCATCTTTTTCAGCCTTTCAAAGCCTCTGCCACAATTATGTACTACTTCTGTCTTAAAACACTTTATTTTGTTGGCTTCCTTGTTTATCACCAACTTCATTCTTTTTGAAAAGTCTCATATGCTGAACATGCTTTTATCTGACTTTAATATGTTGGAGAGAATGTATCTTTTTCTGTTCAGACTCTTTCACACAGTAATGGCTGTAAGTAAAGCAATTTATATCTAATATTAAAATGTATTACTTTAATCTTGATTTGATCCTTGAGTTCTAAATCTAACTACTAAGCCTACGTATCTACTTGGATGTCTATATAAGCATGTGAAACTTAATGTTCCCAAAACAGACCACATCTTTTACAATCCCCTCCAAACAGCTTCAGTTCCGGAATTACCAACCTCAATTTAGAGTACATGTTATCTATATATTTACTAAAGACATAAACTTCAAAGGTATCTAGATTCCATTAACTCCTTCGGCTTCTTTAGTCAGTCTTGTAGTCTGTGAGTGTACATCTCATTATTTCAAAACCTCATCCCAATCCAAGCCACCATACACTTTTCTCTATATAATTCAAAAGGCTCCTAATTCATCTACCTCTTTTCACTCTATGTCCCAAGTCAATTTCCAGTGGAGTGATATTTTAAAACTAAATCATTTTAAAATTATCCTTTTACAAAAAATGAAGGACAGACAAAAATATTTTAAAAAAATAGGGGAATAATATATTGAATAACTTACCTTAAATAAAATCCTAAGTTTTACTGTGACATGCAAAATTCTGAAGGGTCTGAGCATCCTGTCTATCACAGCAGTCACGTCACCCAGCAAAGAGGAGTCAGTCCTTCAGGTTTGAGCCATAAGGACGGTCCTGTATTCCTAATTATTTTAACACACCAAGTTCATTCCCATCTCAAGTCATTTGTCTTTGCTGTTCAAGATTTCTACAAAGCAATTATCGGAAGGATTTTGGTAGTTCATTCCTATGTATTTGTGTGGTCACAGCTCAGGTCGGTCAGATGTTCCCATACACCTAGGAATATATTTTTTTCTTTCCCTCCTTCTCACCTCCCATTCTCTCCTTCCTTTTTCTCACTCCTTTTCTTTCCTCCTCCTCTCTCTCTCTCTTTCCTCTCTCTTCCTCCACTTTTTATCTGTCCAAAATCTGGAATGGTTTAATGATTTTTGAAGTTCCTCTGTCTAGGTGGGAGATGAAGCCTGCTTCCTAATATAATAGCTAGAAATCCCGAATATTATGTCCTCAGTTTCCCTTGTACTCTGCACTGACATAATCTCAGCTCATTAGATGTATTCATTTTGAATAAAGTTTCCTAGTGACTCTCGAGAGAATACAAAATCTGTCCTAAGAGACATAGTAGAAGCAGCAACACTATCAAGTTTCCATGGTAGGCAGAGTCAGCAGTGCCGGTGCTGTGATTCTGCAGTCAGTACCAGCAGCCCCGCATTCAGGCGCTAATTCAGTATCTTTGCCATTGCTGTGTTTCTGGCTGCATAGTATCACTCTTCATTTCTGTCCTATTTTCTGAACCCAATTCACCAGACTTCTCAAAAATTCTTTGAGTATTCCCACATCTACATACATTTTCCATTAAATGAGAAACAGCTTCAGTTGGTTGCAGATAGAGACCTCCAGACATTCTCAATCCATTATTCAATTTTGCATTTTTTCTGACACTTTATTAATATGTAAAATCCTCTTATTTATTGATTTGTTTTTTTTTCATGAATTTTCCATTTTTTATTCTAAATCTGCCATGATTAAGCAGACTCTCATAAACTTTTAATCACCGAGATGAAAGTAATGCTGTATATTTTTGCTACATACCCTCCTCCTTTCTTAGTACAACCTTTGGTTTAAAGAAAATATGTGCTTCTCTTGAGAAATCAGTATATTTTTTAAATATCAATTTACAAACTTACAATTGCACATTTTGTTTGTTTTGCTTGCTTTTTTAACTGATGTTATTCAGGAACACTGAACCTGAATTGTGGGTAAGTACTAGTACAAGGTATTCAATATTTCTACTGAAATGCATCAGCAGAATTAGGCAGGGAATATAATGTTTTTGGATTACAGGAAATAATTATATAGAAAAGCAAGTGAAATTTGAATTTCAGATAAACAACACTTGTTTTTTTCTTATAATATAGGTATTCCCTGTGAATACTGGGGGTACATACTTGTACTAAAAAACTTTTTTGTTGTTTACCGAAATTGAAATGTAACTATTTTATGTTTCATCTGGCAACCATAGAAGGGAGCCACAATATTTTTACCAAGAGAATATGAAGTTCAAATGAAGTCAAAATTTATTCTCAACATGTATATTAATTATCATTTTACACATTATTTTGCATTTTCAATCTTTATCTCATTTTGTGATATAGTGGAATTTATATCGACTTCTTTTTCCTAAGACACTTACTTATTTTCTGTTGATTTAGACTATACTTATTTTCAAAACTTATGTATTGCCAGAGAATGTCACAGGATGCCCTCTTTTTTCAAATTTTCTTTTGAGACGGAATTTCGATCTTGTTGCCCAGGCTGTAGTGCAGTGACATAAACTAGGCTCACTGCAACCTCTGCCTCCCGGGATCAAGCGATTCTCCTGTCTCAGCCTCCTGAGTAGCTGGGATTACCGGCACTTGCCACCATGCCCCACTAATTGTTTGTATTTTTAGTAGAGACAGGGTTTCATCATATTGACCAGGCTGGTCTCAAACTCTTGACCTCAGGTGATACATCCACCTCAGCCTCCCAAAGTTTTGGGATTACAGGCGTGAACCACCGCACCTGACCAGAATGCCCTCTTGTGTGTCAATCTATTTATTATTTAACCAGGAAGAAAATAAAAATGAGTGTGAATCATTTGTTGCTAATGTTCTAAAATGATTTAGACAGTTTGAAGAAAATGAAATGAAAAACTGTATATTCATATTAAAATTTCTTTAATCATTATTTAAATTCAAAAGTTTGCATGGAATCTGGCTTTTTGCTCTACATGTTTCTGAGAAGTTTCAGAACTGGTCTTGAAAATTATTCACAAATTGTTCATATTCCAAAAAATTTAGCACTTAAACCTATTACATAGCCATATATTAAGGTTTTATTATTTTATTTTTCTCTTAGTGACTATTTGTGTTTCTTTTTTGAGACTGTGTGTTTAGATAACTTCAGTTTCATCCTAATGATTTTATATAATCTTTCAGATACTTGAACTTTTTGACTATTAACTTTGAATACTGGGTATGTTAATTAGCCTCAATGAATGTCATTTGTCTATCCGTAACAGAAAGGAAATAGGTAAATATTTTTGAATGTGCTATAAAATAGGAATATTCATTTTCTGTTAGTTTTAATTCTAAATCCAAAGTAAATCTTGCCCTGTTTAATCTGAATTAGTGATGGTAAACTTTGTTCTGTAAAGGCCTTAAAAGTAAATATGTTAGGCTTTGGAAGCCACATAGTCCCTTCAGTAACTACTCAGCTCTGCCACTGTAGTGTAATAGCATCCACAGATGATATGAAAATAAATGAGTGTGGCAGTATTCCAGCATAATTTTATTAAAAAAATAAGACTAGAGCAGACTGGAAGAGGACTGTAGCTTGAATCATTATTTCCATAGATAAGTCAGTACAAAGAGATAAAATGTATTTTTAATTGGCCCAGATGTTTTATTTTCTTTCCTATCTCTCTTTCTAAATATTTTTCACCATCTTTGTTTCTTCCCCACTTCTGACACTTGCCATTCTGGACTAATTCATAAGTCATGCCTTTAATAAGACAATCTGTTGTAGGATAGTAAAACAAATAACTAAATGAACAAAACCATGTGAACAGTAATATATCTCTCATGCATTATTAAAGAGATAATAAATTTTTTTTAGCTTTTCTATAAAAACAAGGCTTTTACTTATGTCCTTGGATGATTTCAATTTTATTTAGATACACTAAAGGAACAAAGCACAACAATAACAAATCTTAATCAAAATTTCTGTAAATGTACTTTTAATTCATTGTCAGGTAACCTCTGTTTTTACTGTTTCAATTTACAGTCTTACATAGTGAAGTCTGTTGATGACAAGTATCTTAACCTTTTTCTAAGTCTCAATATCATTTTATATAATTGTTTACATACATTTCTTAAATGTTATTTATGAGAAATAAATTAAACTGTATCTATAAATTACTTAGTGTAGCATGGAGCACATATTAATTTTTGGTAATTGAAAATAAATATTTTTAGACTTTAAATGTAAAGTGATTGTAAAGTCATTTTTATATGATTATAGATAGTCATACTCAATTTTTAAAACAATTGACTTCTTGTGCAAATAACTTTAGTGCAAATAAATTTAGTACTTGTTAAATTTAGTACTTGTTAAATTGATGAATGTGTACCAATAGATAGGTGGCTTTATATTAAGTATCACTTTTGACATATGTGTAAGACTAGTCAAAATACATAGCTCAATAGCACAGTTGAGGGTTAACGAAATTAAGGATTAACGAGGAAACCCGGGAGCAGTTATTAAGGCAAAAGCTGGAACTTGATGACTAGAAAGTGAATACACACTACAACAAAATGAGAGCATCTATCATCCATAAAGTTAACTGTAAAAGCTTCATTGTCTTAGTCTGTTGTCTGTTGCTATAACAGAATACCTGAGACTGTGTAATTTATGAGGAAAATAAGTTTATTTGGCTCACAATTACAGAGACTAGAAAGTCCAATATCGGGTTCTCCATCTGTGGAGGGCCTCTTACTGCTTTGACTTATGGTGGCAAGTGGAAGGGGAGGGGGTTTATGCAAAAACAAGAAAAAAGAAAAAAAAAGAAGAGATCAAATACCTGCTCTTGAGGTGTCTCCTGAGAGGTAAAACTCACTCACTCCCTTCAGAAACTGCATTAATGCCTTCATGAAGCCAGATGCCTCATAACCCAAATGCCTCTTAAAGCTCCCACCACCTCTCAAGACTGTCACACTGACAATTAAATTTCAGCATAAGTTTCGGCAAGTACTAACAACATCCAGACCATAGTATTCCATGTGAATATGCTTGTTAACCATGAACCTAAGCTATCATGTTTTTTTAATTGAATATTTTTAGCATGTAAACATGAGGAAATCAGAGTCATTTTGTCCATGTCAATTTTTCTTACCTAACTCCAGTCAGAGATGCCAAAATCACTTTCATCAAGAAACTCTTAGTGATTAATCTTATTTATTTAGAAATTAACCATAAGCAGCCAGACGCGGTGGCTCAAGCCTGTAATCCAAGCACTTTGGGAGGCCGAAGCGGGCAGATTTCCTGAGGTCAGGAGTTTGAGACCAGCCTGGCTAACATGGTGAAACCCTGTCTCTACTAAAAATACAAAAATTAGCCAGGCCTGGTGGCACACACTTGTGGTCGCAGCAACTTGGGAGGCTGAGGCAGGAGAATCCCTTGAACTCGGGAGATGGAAGTTGCTGTGATCCAAGATGGGGCCACTGCATTTCACCTGGGAGACAGAGCAAGCCTCCGTCTCAGCTCCCCACCCTCCCCCCACTAAAAAGAAGAAAGAAATTAACTATAAGCAATTCAGGCCCTTTAAATTTATTGGGTCTTGTGATATTGGGTATATTCCTGACAACTTTTCAACATCTAGATATAAAAAGAAGCCAATGTACCTATTGTTTATTTAAACAATTTACATCAGTGAAATGTTATACACATCACACATATATTCTAACTTTAAAATACGGTACAAAACTAATAATAGAGACTAACAATATTAGACATATTTTTACATATTTTTCTTTCTTTATATAATGATTTAAACGTTAGCTTAGAGAACCTAAATAAAATTAAATACAATTGTAGATAATACAACTTTTATAACCATGAAGCTTTAAAGGAAATTGTTGAATAACTCATGAGTCACACAGAATATAATGCATTTGATTATATTTTTTAGAAACTCAGAATTTCATTATATTTTTTAGAATGGTACATTAAATTTAATGCAACAAACATTTTATACACATGAATATTTATGTAAGCTCAGCTGTTAAGGGCATGAGTAAGTTGCTTTTTTTCTGTTTATTAATTCTGTAAAGCATAGTAGAATGATTAAAATGCAGCAGGAAAATGACATATATAAGTGAGAAGAAAATTTAATAACATTTGATCCAAACAATAGGTTGGAGCATATTACTTTCAATTGATAAACTGACAAATTAAGGATAATTTAACTAAGAATAAAGAACAGATAAGTTTAACATTTATATATGTTCCAAAATTAAGTCAAGAAGAATGAGGGAAGTAAATCAAATATGCAGAAAAACTAGCACTTTTTTACGGAATGTGATATGGTCAATTAAAAGTTTGTATGAAAACTATAACCAAAAGTTTAGTTTTACCTGAAAACATTATAAAATATAAAGAAGGAAAGTCATTGGCGCAAAACAAAATAACACAATTTATAGAGATTTTAAGTGAATCACTGAAGTCTTTATTGACAAAAATAGTGAAGTATCAAATTGTAATGCCTTAAAATAAATAGATAAGATGGATATGAATACACTTATGGAAACATAATTAAAAAGCTTCTTTGAAAGGAATAGCTAACGTAAGCAGAACTATAAAGATTGTTAGGCAAACATTTTATAGTAACTACCTAATTTTTTTGTTTGTTTTGTTTTTTTGAGACGGAGTCTTGCTCTGTCGCCAGGCTGGAGTGTAGTGGCACCATCTCAGCTCACTGTAACCTCCACCTCCCCTGTTCAAGTGATTCTCCTGCCTCGGCCTCCCCAGTAGCTGTGACTACAAGTAAATACCTATTTTTTTAAATATTAATGAGAAAGTTATTATGTGGTACCTTACTGTTATATCTAATGACCAAGAAAGATGTAATGTTTACCTCAGCTTGATCACATTTAGACAAGCTTCTTTTTGTTTCTAAGCCCCTGGCCTCTCTTTTCCTGGAGTATTTAGTACTGAAAACTTGTAATTGTAAGTCCTTTCTTGGAAATGTAAATCGAAAAGACTCTTGCTGGCTTTAAAACCCAAGTGTGTCTTCTTTAAGGATCTGGGGACCATGCCTTTCAAAGGTCATCACTAAGAAACAGAATGGACATATCTTAGTCTCTGTGGGAGGGAAGGCTCCACCTAAATTAAGTGGGTGCCTTGCTCTATGTTGTAAAATTACCTTCTGTAATGAAGACTTGAGAAAGTTTACTTTTCCTTTGAGTAAGGCCAGTTAGAAATGCAGGCCGGGCACGGTGGCTCACGCTTGTAATCCTAGCACTTTGGGAGGCCGAGGCGGGCGGATCACGAGGTCAGGAAATCGAGACCACGGTGAAACCCCGTCTCTACCAAAAATACAAAAAAATTAGCCGGGCGTGGTGGCGGGCGCCTGTAGTCCCAGCTACTCGGAGAGGCTGAGGCAGGAGAATGGCGTGAACCCGGGAGGCGGAGCTTGCAGTGAGCCGAGATTGCGTCACTGCACTCCAGCCTGGGTGACAGAGCCAGACTCCGACTCAAAAAAAAAAAAAAAAAAAAAAAAAAGAAATGCAGAGGGTCTATTTTCCACCTCACTGCAAAGCTCTCCCACCCTTTGTTTTAATGCAGTCCAGTTCTAGTCTCTAGTTGTTGCAATAGTGTTGAATACAGTCTTTTTTCAAACCTGTTTCACTTTTCCCAGTGCACTTTTTACTTTGACAGTAGCACGTCTACTAAGTAAATGTAAATAAAAGAAGTTATCTTGCTAATTAGAGTAAAAAACTGCTTTTCTTAATTATCTAGGTAGCAAAGCAAAATTGCTAGGCAGAATTATTCCAAAAATTACCAATTTTTTTAACTTCATTTTGCCTATGAAGGTAACATAGTTAAGTGCTTATTCGTATCATAAACTATGGATTTATTATTTATTGTTATGCGATAAAAAGGTCCAGTGGAAAGAACCAATTAATTTACTTCATCAATTATATATCCACTATTTTTATCATTTATCAGTGTAAGTTGTGGCTAGGAGTTAATTATTTTCAACAAGTTTTTTAGTAATAATAAACATTTAATGAGAAAACAATACATATATATTACATATATTATATATATATATATATATATATATGTACATACAGTTGTTTATTTTCTCTGAGATTCCCTTTTACTGACTTATGGATTTCTTCTAAGTTACTTGAGCACTATATTCCATGTTTTATAAGTTTATGTTAAGTAAACTAATATATGTAGATGTTGATTTTCAGAATTCATGTATTCCAAGATAATGGCAATATTTCTTTGTATATGATTCTGTTACCAGAAAGGGATTTAGATCCAGACCCTAAGAGAGAGTTTTTGGATCTTACTTAAGAAAGAATTCAGGGCAAGTCCACAGTGCAAAGTGAAAGCAAGTTTATTAACAAAGTAAAGGAATTAAAGAATGGCTACTCCATAGACAAAGCAGCCCTGGGGGCCGCTGGTTGCTCATTTTCATGGTCATTTCTTGGGGTGGATTATTCAAGCTTCCCCCTTTTAGACCGTATAGGGCTACTTCCTGATGTTGCCACGGCATTTGTAAACTGTCAAGGCGCTGGTAGGAGTGCAGCTGTGATGAAGTCCAGAGGTCACTCTCATCACCATCTTGGTTTTGGTGGGTTTTGGCGGGCTTCTTTACTGCAACCTGTTTTATCAGCAAGGTTTCTATGACCTGTATCTTCTGCTGACCTCTTGTCTCATCCTGTGACTTAGAATGCCTAACCATCTGGGAATGCAGCCCTGTAGTTTTCAGCCTTATTTTACCAAGCCTCTGCCCTAGATGGAATTGCTCTGCTTCAAAGGCCTCTGAGAATGACATGACAAATTGTAATTAGTTGAAATATAAGATATACAGAAGTACAAAAACATATTAGTTAATTACAGGCGCTGGCAGTGTCACAGGAATGTGCCATGGAATGAGAAACAAAATTATTAATTAGAAAACCCCAAGGAAGACAAAAAAGGCATTTTAGAAAGCAAAAGGAAAAAGTGAATGAGATGAAAAAAGTAAATCAAAGAGTAAAGAAGAGGAAAGTTGAAGAAAATTGGAAGTTTCCATATATATCTTGAAAAAAAAAGATAATGTGGGATAGGACTTGAAAACAATAGAGCAGAGATTAGTCATTGCATCATACGTCTATCTTTTCCAGCAATTTACCTAGACACATAATTTAACTTCAGATAGAAAGTTAAGTTGCTATCATTGGAATAGTGAATCTTATTTCTATTATGAATGCATTATATTATTTTAAACAATTATCATTGTAGGCCATATGCCCATTGCTATCAACTCTTGTTGATTGGAGTGGATGTGTTCAGTTTTAGAAAGTGAATAGAATGTAGTACTCAAAAGAACTATATAAATAAGGAATGAAGTGAAATGGCACAAATGTATTTTTAATAACTATGATAAAATAAATATTAATTTGAAAATCTCACTGAGCCATCTTTCTGTTCTGTCAATGGACAATGCATTAAATATCTTATACAAAATAAACAGTAAGTTTCCATGGGAAGTTCAACATATTACATTGTACGGCATATTACTGTATACTTCTGTAATTCTATTGTTACGTTTCTGAGATTGCCTGACTTAAAACGGCTAATGTATTACATTAACAGAAATGAACTATCTTCTTTTATGTTAATCATTGCAAATATTAATTAATTAATAAAACCTGATTCCATAGCAGTGGTTTCACAGCAAAATAAAAAAAAAAAAAAAATCAGTCTGGCCCCTCCTCTTCCTGTGTAGAAACTGGTATTCCAATTCCCTGGCAGGAAGCCCTCTAGCAGGGAAGTCTGGCCTTGCAGAGGATTCCTGTTTCCCCTATTTTCCCCTTCTCACCCAATAAAACCCTGCTTTACTCACCCTTTAAACCATCTGTGAGTCTAAATTTTCATGGCCCTGGGATGGACAAGAACCCCATCTTTAGCTGAACTAAGAAAAAGTCCTGCAACAAAGGTTTAATATGTCTAGCTTTATGATCTTAGCATATCTAGAACTATGTTTCATATGAAGGTTATCAATTAATATGTTTTAATAGAATCTTGTTTTATGCACTATGGTATCAATTATTTATCAAAGTATATTCATTAGTTAATTGTGGGAAGTGGATTAAACAACAGCTAACCCAACAAAATAATATTTACTTCCAAAGAGCATGTTTCATTTGCTTACTTATTTATAATTTTATAACTAAGTGGCAAAGCCACAGTATATTACACACATATATGAAAGAAATAATCTACCTTAATGACATATATATAATTGTTATACATATATAACACTATATATAAGCAAAATATCCATATAAACAATATATACATATTGTTTTGTTTTTTGAGTTACTTGTATTTAGTGTTTTTTATAGATAGATACATACATACATACATAGATAGTTTTGGAGGATAAGAACTCTCTTATATTCAGCACTGTCATTGAACTTTTACAGAAAGTGCTAAGTAAATGTGTGTCAAATTAATTAATATGCATTACTTTAGAAAGAACATTAATGAAACTGATCATTAAATATACAAGTGTATTCTCAAAAAATTACATGTCTATTTCAATCTCATTTTCTTAAGAAGGACTTATGTGCTCTTGAAAATGTGATAAAATGAGAGAAACCGGACACACACACACACACACACACTCTTATGATCCTCTTGCCTCTGAAAACAGATAATTTGTTAAAAAATAAAAATGTAACTCTATAATTAATCTTTAAACTGCCTAGCGGATGATGGAAAATTACTTTTCTAACATTTTATAAATGATGGAGAATTATTCTAACCAAGTACTGCATAGAATATTTGCACATTTAATTTATAGGAAAGGTTAATTGCATTGCTCTGTTAGTATGACCTGCTTGAATGCTGAATCCAGGGAGCATAAATGATTTTTAAGTACACAACAAGAGAGTGGATTTTCCCCTAAGGTTACTCCTAAGGCTTTTGTACTAGGTGAAGCAATAAGAGATGTTACATATATCTATGGTGATTGTTCTCAACATCCCTGAAGTTTAAGACCTAAAGATCAAGAGACAAAAATTCATAAATGGATTCTGATGCTAGCATCTAAACAAAGAGGTAATATTAGTGGTTTTCTTCTTTAAAAAATATGTGTGTGTGTGTGTGTGTGTGTGCGTGTAAATCACCTGTGACCTGAACATATTGTGATAATACCTTGGGTCATGAACTGATACCTTACACTTTTCTTTCAAATTGTCAAGGTTCTGCTCTATTCAAGGTAATTTTTGTTATAATTATACTTTCTTTTTTAGAGAAGAGTAACTCTAGCAAAAATGTCCAATATTGGAGTGAATGTAACTTAGAATAATATGTGTTACATAGCTGCTTCTCAGATTTAAACACACAGTTGCTGACAGTGACGTAAATGATACTTGACATCATTTAAAAGCTTGTGTTGATACTTGTTAGGAGATTTTTTTTTTTTTTTGAGACACAATTTCACCCTTGTTTCCCAGGCTGGAATGCAATGGCATGATCTCAGCTCACTGCAACCTCTGCCTCCCAGGTTCAAGCGATTCTCCTGCCTCAGCCTCCCAAGTAGCTGGGATTACAGGCGTGTGACACCACACCTGGCTAATTTTGTATTTTTGTAGAGACGAGGTTTCTACATGTTGGTCAGGCTGGTCTCGAACTGCCAACCTCAGGCAATCCACCCGCCTGGGCTTCCCAATATACTGAGATTATAGGCATGAGACACTGCGCCCAGCCCAATATTTATTTTTCTTGCCTAATGATTTCTCAATTCAATTCTGGCAAGTGATGTATTATTAAAAATGTTGGATTTGAAACTTTGAAAATGTATGAATATGATGCATATACTTAAAGACAGAAATGAAAACCAAATACCTCATGTTCTCACTTAAAAGTGGGAGCTAAACATTGGATACACATGATCATAAAGTTAGGAACAAAAGTCCCTTGCTACCACTAAAAGAAAGAGGGAGAGAGGAAAGGGGGCAGTGGTTGAAGAACTAATTATCTATTAGGTACAATGCTCACTACTTGGATAATGAGATCAATCACACCTCAAGCCTCAGCATTACACAATATACTCATGTAACAAAAACTGCACATGTAGCCCCTGAATCTACAATAAATTTGAAATTAAAAAAAATTAAAGTAAACTAAAATAAATTAAAAAAGGAAATGACACTAAATTTATTCCTTTACTATGAATCATTTTTATTTTAATGAATCCTTAGTTCACATACAAAGAAATTATGAGTGTAAGGGAACCAATTGGTTATGCTACTCTTATGACTACATATGGTATTAGATAAAGAGTAGCATCAGGATGCTAACAAAAATTACTCTTGCAGTTTTGATTTTTGTGTGTATGTGTGTGTGAATGAAGTCCTCATTCATGAATACTTTCAGAAAACAAAAATTAGCAACCAAACGCACTTATTTTTTTTAAAAGGAGCTTCAGCATACCAGCTATTCCCACATTGAACTTCGTTTCTTTTTTTTTTGAAAATAAAAACAAAGAATTCTTTGTTTTTCTTGTACAAAGGATTGAAAAAAAAAGTTAAAATGGAATTTGTTGCAAATTCTGCTTACTCCATCTAAAATTATGCTGAGAAATATAACAAAGGCCCCGATGTGGTGCATTATTGGTGAAATGTACTTTGGATTGTAAAATTTCCTTTACATTTTTTGTGCCATCCCTTCCCTTATTCCTATATTTTCTGGAATAAAAATGTCATATAATTTTTATAATGGACATTCCACTGTCTTAACAATTAATTGCTGCCAACACATTCACATAGTCATGGTTAATTCTCCAAGTAAATGGTTAAAAACAATGACTTTTCATTTGGGTGCCTTTATCCTCCAAACACTATAATTATTGTAAAAACTCTCATTGTGTATTCTGACATGTATAATAAGAATTTAAATAACTATATTCAGATTATAACAAAAGAGAGAGAATACAACAGATATGGTTGGAAGTATGAGAACTCAGTTATCAGCCAAATCCCAAGTTTTAGATGAACACAGTGCATTCTGAAAAAACAGACTGTTTAGCCCAAAATCACTCCACTAAGAAGTAGTAGGCTTAAAAGCTATAATTTCATACTCTTTATTTCATAGTAGTTTAATATATATAATAGATTATTATATATACATAATAGAATAAATATATATAATAGTTCTTTTATCCAAACCATAACCTCTAAAATATTTGCCACATTTTCTGAAGTTCTCCAAATAATATGAAGAAATATCATAGGAAAATATTTTTTTGAAAATCAATGGGAAGGAAAAATTGAGTTTTTTCTAAATGTTGACTTTGTGAACAACTGACTACAGCGGCTTGACAGTTTCTGTGTCAGCATTTTATCAACAGAAACTTACAAACAAATACTAGTTATATGTCTTTGCTGAAAAAATGGTCAAAAATGTAATCAGAGATTTTTGTTGTCCTTAAATAATGAAAACGTTTTCTAAAGACCTCCAGTATATGTTATTGATCTTCACTAAATCATTTAAAGGATTCAAAATATCAAATATTCATTAAACACATAATGTAAATTTCACATAAAACTTTATATACAAGTTTAAGGATTTAAACTTTTAAATTAAGGGATAATTTTAATACGCTATTTTAAAACAGTAAGTATGGAGTCATTGTTTAAGTGAGAAACCTGATAATTTAAACATGAGCAAACATCTATCTAGCATGTTGATATACAAGGCATTGTATGCTAAGCACAGAGAAGAATTTATAGATCAATACCACATTTCATATATTTGAGGATACAATCCATTATTAAGATGTAAAGTTATTTTATATACAACTTGGAAAACTCATGCAATTAAAGTATGATACGATACTTTGAAAAAGAACCCTGCAGAACTCATGAACTCTTCCTGTCTCTTATTTCTGTTCTTTTTTAATATTGTTATTTATTCCATGGACTTTCTCATTCTTTTTGCATCATTGCCTATCTTAGCATATGATAGGAAATTCCTATGTATGTATCTCTGCAATAAAACATAACACAGCTTTATCTACCTATAAGTATATATTTTTTTCTTAGTAACTATAAAATGCTTGTTTGCTTTTCAAGGAAATGTAGAATTATAGTCATTCTTCAGAGACAAATGTTTGCTTCAATTATAACAAATTACACTTCTCTGCTCTGTTGTCCTTTCTATACAATAACTTTTCATAGTAATACTGAATTAACCCAATCTCCTTGAAGACTTAAATAGCAATCCAATTTAACACATTGATTGACCACAGTGCATGCAATTCAATTGAAGTGAGAATTATGTGGAAAGCTATAACCAAATTCACCCTTGAATCACATGATTTTCTGAGATAAAACAAAACTAAATTGAAATGCACAAAATACATTCTTTCTGCTACATCTCTTTTCCAAATTTTGATGTTCTTCAATCACCTGAGATAATCATAACACCAGCAGCCAACATCTAAAAAAAAAAAAGCGATAATTGAAACAACTTCCTAGTAAGCATGTAACATTAATTTAATTATAAATTGGAATATTTATTTAAAAATATCCCTTGGGAGGCTAAGGCAGGCAGATCATGAGGTCAAGAGATGGAGAGCATCCTGGCCAACATGGTGAAACCCCCTCTCTACTAAAAATACAAAAATTAGCTGGGTGTGGTGGTGCATGCTTATAGTCCCAGCTACTTAGGAGGCTGAGGCAGGAGAATGACTTGAACCCAGCAGGCGGAAGTTGCAGTGAGCCAGGATCACACCACTGCACTCCAGCTTGGTGACAGAGTGAGACTCTCAAAAAAAAAAAAAAAAAAACTCTGTGCCAAAAATAATAGGTACATTAATGAGATTAACACAGTTAACATGACATATTTCAGATACTTATCTATAAAAATGCTTCAAGGTGCATTTTTTAATTTAAGATTTTTTAGATAGACATGAGCCCTGCCTATGACCGATTTGCACAGAAACACAATAAATGCAACTCTAAAAACTAGATGAAATCCAAAAATGCTGACATTTGAAGGCATTAAAAAGCATCCAAGACAGTTGAGATTTAAGGGTCAATGTAGCACAGAGGAGACAAAAACAGCAAAGTGCACATGATATTCTCTGCTGCTTGTTTTTCTGAGACACTGCTGATTCTTAATTGGTATTCAGCTTGGAGGTCAGGCAGAAAGAAGATCAAAACTATAGCAGCCTTACGTGGCTGGACAAACATTGGAGATCAGGGATATGAAAGTGTGCTAGACTTCAGAGGTCAAGATGCCAGAAAAAACCCTGAAGCTTCTGACAGGTGTGCTTGATATTGTGTCTTTACTTTTCCATAAGGTTTTTGTCATTTTCTTATCTTTGGTGGTCAAGAGTCTCATAAAAAAAAAACAAAATGCAAAAACTAGGGAACTAAAGAGATACACAATGGTTCAGCATTGCAGTGAAAAAGAACAAAGATTTCTGATATGGCAGCTTGGCATACCTTCTCCCTACTGAAATACACATTTAACAGGTGTATGTATAAACTGAAGTTTCTGGAAATAGTCCTAAGACTTAACAACAAATAAACACATATTCATAAAAAATGACTAAATCTCAGTATTAAAGATGAGAGTCTATGTCACTTGAACCACAACATGCTCCTACCCTTTCTCCTCCAGATTAGCATAACAGAAGCTTTAGTCCAAGATGTTACATCTAAGAACACAGAGCTTCCTCTTCCTCAAGGTTCCTAACTAAAGTTAAATTTTCACCCCAAGACTGCCAGTTCACCGATATTTCTTATGACACCCACAGCTTTATGCTGCAGAAACTATTCCAGGTAGACATAGTCAGGGGGACTCAGCTCCCTTTCCACCACGCTGAACCAACTCAAAAGAATAAAAACTCTACTCCAGACCAGGAGACAGAGAACAGTGGGCCCTGATCAGTCTTGTCTCAGCTTGTTCAGAGGGCAGAGGTTCCACACAAGAAAGAGAGAGCTGAGAAAACCCCTATTCAGCATCCCACATGTAGAGTGTGACTCTTTGAATGTGGGCCACTTTCCTTTTAAATAACTCTGAGACATTGGCAAAGTAGCTTTTCCAGAAGAGAAAGAAACACCATAAAAAAGGTTTTGTTGATCGGCAATTAAAAGTAAGAGCAGGCAGATCCATGATACTAGTAGCAACAGATGAACTAGTAGCCTGGCTTAAAATGTCACATAGTTTACCAGGGAAAGAGAAGGCTAAGAGGACCCCTCTTCACATCTTCACATTAGAGCAAACTTTAATGCCTGGCAATACTCTACCACTGCAAAAGAGGTACAAATTTTACTGGATCAAGGTATAGAGGATTTATACCTAGGGCATTTTTGAAAACAGTAGGGCCATTAGTTAACAATTAAGGTAGGCTAAGAGTTTGGTATGATAACAACAGAGACAGACATGCTGGGAGCTTGATGAAGAAAGAAGAGATCAGAGAAAGAGATAATCAAAGCCAGTCTAGCTAAAGCCACAGTTATCTTTGGTCGTGTATATATTATTGTGCATATAACATACAGAAATATAATACAGTTGACATTAACAGCACAAAGTGGGTGGCTAAACATACATTTGTATTGAGTTAGGAAATAACAAAGGATGGTAATTAAGACCCTTAGGAGAAAATGAAGAAAATTATAAGATTTACAAAAAGATAAATTTAAAAAATATATAAGTATGTACTTGATCATCTTTCTTCTCTCAGCTTCTTTTAAGGACACAGAATTAAATAAAATAATAAATATGAGAGAGGGCAGAGCAAGATGACAGAATAGAAGCCTACACCATTCACCCCCAACATTAGAACACCAAATTTTAACAACTATCTGTACACAAAACAATACTGTCAAAAGAACCAAAGATCAAGAGAGCAATCACAGTATCTGATTTTAATTTCATATAATGAAAAGAGGCACTGAGAAGGGCAGAAGAGACAGTCTTAAGTTGCAGACACCACCTGTCCTCCATTCCCTGGCAGTAGCCATGTGGCATAGAAAGAGAATCTGTGCAGTTTGTCAGGGAGAGCACAGGGACCAGAGGACTTTATGTTGAATTCAGTACTTCCCTGTCAAAGTAGATAATAAAACTGTTCTTGGCTCATTTAGCACCTGTGCACACATAGAGAGAGCATTTGGACCAGTCCTAGCCAGAGGGAAATTGTTCATCCCAGTGGTGGGAACTTCAGTTTCTTTCTCTTTCTTTTTTTCCTTCCTTCCTTCCCCCTCCCTCCCTCCCTCCCTTTCTTTCTTCTTTCTTTCCTTCTTTCTTTCTTTCTCTCTTTCTTTCTTTCTTTCTTTCTTTCTTTCTTTCTTTCTTTCCTTTTTTCCTTCTTTCTGTCCTTCCTTCTTTCTTTCTGACAGGTTCTTGCTCTATAACCCAGGATGGAGTATGATAGCGTGATCTTGGTGCACTGTAACCTCCATCTCAAGGGTTCAAGAGGTTCTCATGCCTCTGCCTCCCAAGTAGCTGGGACTACAGGTGCATGCTACCATGCCGAGCTAATTTTTATATTTTTAGTAGAGGTGGGGTTTCACCATGTTGGCCTGGTCTCCAACTCCTATCCTCAAGTGATCCACCTGCCTCAGCCTCTCAAAGTGCTAGGGTTCATTCATGAACCACCATGCCCAACCTGAACTTCATTTTCTTGGCAAGCCTCACCAATGTGGGCTGAAGTGCTTTGGGGTCCTAGGTAAATTTGAAAGGCAGTCTAGGACACAAGGACTGCAATTCCTGGGAAAACTTGCCACCCTGAAGGAAAGGGCCTTGGGCAAGGCCCAGTGCTCTATTAGCTTCAGTTCTAACCCAGTGCAGTACCAGTGGTGGTGGCCACAGACCACACCCCCAGTTTCAGGTGATTCAGGGGAGAAAGAGAGAAGATGAAGATGAAGGAGAAGGAGGAGGAGGAGGAAGAGAGAGGGGAGGAGAGGAGAGGAAAGGAGAGGAGAGGGGAGGAGGGGAGGAAGGGAGGAGAGGGGAGGAGGGGAGGAGGGGAGGGGAGCGGAGGGGAGACAAGAGGTGAGACTCCATTTGTTTGGGAGAAAGCAAAGAAAAAGAATAAAGTATTTGCCAGTGATCCAGAAATTTCTTCTAGATTTTATCCAAGATCAACAAGACAGTACCTCTAAAAGTCTGCAAAAACTATAGTATTATTGAGTTTGGGGGCCAACTTTCTTCACATACTTGGAAAGTCTTCCCAAGGAAGACAGAGTAAATAAGCCCAGTCTGTGAAAATTACAATAAATACCTAACTCTTCAATGTCAAGACACCAAAGAATATCTACAAACATCAACACCACCTAGGAAAACATGGCCTCACCAAATAAACTAAATAAGACACCAGGTGCAAATCCTAAAGAATAAAAGATATATGACCTTTCAGAGGGAATTCAAAATAGCTGTTTTGAGGAAACTCAAAGAAATTCAAGATAATAGATAAATTTAACAAAGAGATTGAAATAATTCAAAAGAATGAAGCAGAAATTCTAGAGTTGAAAAAATGCAACTGACACAATGAAGAATGAGCCAGAATCTCTTAATAGCAGAATTAATCAAGCAGAAGCAAATTGCCACTGCTGGCTTGGGTGGCCAGCTTTTATTCCCTTATTTGACCCACCCACATCCTGCTGATTGGTCCATTTTACAGAGCACTGATTGGTCCATTTTACAGAGTGCTGATTGGTGTGTTTTCTCAGAGGGCTGATTGGTGTGTTTTCTCAGAGTGCTGATTGGTGCATTTACAATCCTTTAGCTACACAGAAAAGTACCCCAAGTCCCTACTTAACCCAGGAAGTCCAGTTGGCTTCACCTCTCAATACCCCCTCTAAACAGGACACCACAACTGCTGCTGGGAATTGGGAGATGACCAGCAGCTACTTCCTGCTGGATGGTGGTGAATAAGGGGCCCTATAGTTGTAGTGTCCTTTAGGCCAGTGAAAGGTCCAGGGGTCTTCAGTAGAAGTTGTTAATTGAGCTCATTTGGAGTTCCATTCATAAGATCATCTATAGCTTGATGGCCTCAATCCTAGGGGAAACAAATTTGACAAGGAGGTTAAAAATACAGGGCCTGAAGGCAAGTAATAGCAAGATGGCTGTCACGAGACCTAGAAAGAGGAGAAGCCATGTTGCCCAACTCCAGAGGTTGGTATAAGAGTTTGAAAGGCATTGTCTGATTTCAGAAGCCTTTTCCTGTAAACACTGGGCAGCATCTCATACTATCCCTGACTGGTTAGTGTAAAAACAACACTCTTCCCCTAAAAAGGTACAGAGTCCTCCTTTCTCAGCAGTGAGGAGGTCTAGACCTCAGTGGTTTTGGAGAGTCACTGCTGCCAAAGAGTCTATTTGGGATTGTGGAGTAAAGATAAATTCTGTTATTTCTTGTAAACTGTCTGAGAAACCCTTTGAGAGTGTGTGGTAGTAGGATAATACATGTTACACTGTTAACTTTTAGCAAACTTTACTTTTGTTGAAAACCTTCTAAGTTTGGGATTTCAATTATTCTTTACTATTAATAAGACCTCGTTCAGTCCATATTAACTTAGAATTAGTATAGATGGCTCCTTCCTGATACTGTAAGTACTTTAAGGTTTGGCTGAGTGCAAACAACTTGCACATTTGAGCTGACCAATTATTAGGCAATTTTCCTAACTCTGCTTCTGTTTCTCATTGGACAATCTTATTTAAGGTGTCCTTGCAAACCACACTGGTAACAAGCCCTACCAGGTGATTGGCCTGCTTGATTTTCTGTTCTCTGAACCACCAAGGTTTGTTTTTCTGAAGGCCATCACTAAGGCTACAGCCTTTCTCTGATCTCGCTTTTCCTTTTCAGCCTGTTCCTCTTGGTCCCTGTTATAGAACACCGAGCTCCCAGGTTTAATAATGCCTCCAGATTTTGTTCAGGGCCTAGGGTTCGCTTTTGGAGCTTTCTCCTGATGTCTGTGGCTGATTGGGTAATAAACTTATCTTTTAAGATCAATTGACCCTCAAGTAAGTCGGGTGACAGGGGAGTATATTTTCTTAAGGCCTCCCATAGCCACTTGAGGAAGGCAGAAGGATTTTCTTCCTTTCCGTGAGTTATGGTGGACATCATTGAATAATTCATGGGCTTTTTCCTAATTCTCCTTAGTCCTTCTAGAACACAGGTCAATAGATGTTGGTGACTCCAGTCCCCATGATCTGAGTCGAGGTCCCAGTGGGGATCTATACTGGGGACAGCTTGCTGACCAGTAGGGAATTTGTCCCTTTCTTCAGCTGTCATTCTATCATTTACTTGACTAAAATACCAGGTATCTCCAAACTCTTGGGCTGCAGCTAAAGCCTCATTCTTTTCATTAAAGGCCAGGGTTTGATCTAACAACAGCATGATATCTCTCCAAGTGAGATAGAAGGTTTGCCCTAGACCCTGTAGGACATCTATATACCTATCAGGATCATCTGAAAGCTTCCCAAGGCCTGCTGTGATCTGCTTTAAATTAGAGAGGGAGAAAGGGACATGTACCCAGGTTGGGCCAAGTTCCCCTTCCCCTACAGCTTGAAGGGGACATAACCAATAACCCAGGGGCTTCTGTGGTCCTTTGGAGATTTCTTTGCTTGTTTCCTTCTGGATGAGGGAGATTAGAGGAGGCTTATCATTAATAGGAAGAGGAGCTATAGGGAGGCTAGGATATGGAGGCAAGCTGAGAAGTCCTCTTGTGGGATGTAAATTGCAAGCTTTGCATAGTTATGGATTCTCCTTCCATGAAAAGAAAGCTTGGACATAAGGTATTTCACTCCATTTGCTTCCCCTCTTACAGAAATGGTCAAGCTGCAGGATAGTATTGTAATTTATACTTCCCTCATGTGGCCATTTTTCCCCATCAGAGAGAGAATATTGGGGCCAGGCTGTAGTGCAGAAAAAAAATGAGCAGCCTCTTTTTTAGGGTTTGTGGGTCAAATTGGTTCCAATGGCTTAGGATGCATTTCAAGGGTGAGCCTGTTGATGCCTGAGTGTTTCCCATGTGAAAGACAAAACCTCCCACAGTTTTGGTTTGTTTGTTTCTCTTCTTGCCTGGACCCTGCTGATTGGATAGTTGTGCTCACCGACACAGCAGCAGAAACACTAGTTTTCCTCCTAGGCCACAAGGAGGACCAAGGAAGGTCAGATTTAGTGGCCCTTACCAATGCATTCTTGAAAACCTGCACCCTTGCCTGTCCTCCTAGACCACAAAGAGGACCGAGAAAAATCGGATTTTGTGGCCCTTACTGATGCATTTTCGAAAACCTGTTAAGAGTCCTAAGCATTCTCCCGTTAGTATTGGGATTTTACCCATGTCCTATAAAGATGTTATGCCCCAATAATGAAGTGGAGGGTCATTCCCTGAGGGAGGGAAGGGATCTCCAGGGTTGGAAGAGTAACACCTTTTGTCCTCACTTCTCATCATGTGGATAGGAAGGATATCATTTCTGAAGCTCCCCATATCCTAGCTTCTGGAATAGCTTTTGTTAGGCCTGCTAGTCTGAGGAGGGATCCTAAAATTCCAGATAAGGTAGTCCCCCATCCCCCTGATGGTGCTTTGGGCAAAAAATGTCTTTCTGATTGGTGAACCCAGGTGCCTAAAGAAGGGAATAGAGTCCTGGAGTTTATACTAGAAATTATTCTTATAGGAGAAACAAGAAAACCACCAGAGACAGGGAGTGGTTTTTAGAAGCGGGACTAGCATCGGAGAAGAGAGGTGAGAGGGTTTGTCTGACAGGCATTAGGACCCAGGAGGCAAGGGTCAGGATAGATGGGATAGATGGGCAAGTCTCGCTTGGGCAACATGACCTTGAGAGTTCTGCTCATAGCCGCAGGGTCAACCAACTTGTTGTCGGAACCCCGGAGCTGAATGGCTTTCTTCTCTGTCAACCCTCAGCTCAGCTCAGAAATACAGGAAAAGTGGAAGATGGTTCCAGGCAAACCAACGCTCCCAACTCCGAAGAGTTGGGTGTTGTTAGAGAGCCCTATCCCAGAAAGCCTGACACTCATGTCTTTAGTCTGGCAGCCACGCTAGTTGCTTTTAACTGGCTGACAGGTGCCCAGTATTTAGCCCCCAAATTCTAAGGAAAAATAGGACAGAATAGCAAGCAAAAGGGGTCCGATGGTACTCACCTCTTGAAGATGGTCCCATCTGGGTTGCGAAAATGTGTCCGGAATTGTTTCTTTCTGGTGGGTTCTTGGTCTCCCTGACTTCAAGAATGAAGCCATGGACCCTCGTGGTGAGTGTTACAGTTCTTAAAGATGGTGTGTCCAGAGTTTTTTCCTTCAGATGTTCAGATGTGTCCAGAGTTTCTTCCTTCTGGTGGGTTCATGGTCTCACTGACTTCAAGAACAAAGCTGTGGACCCTCGCAGTGAGTGTTACAGTTCTTAAAGGTGGCATATCCGGAGCTGTTTGTTCCTCCTGGTGGGTTTGTGGTCTTGCTGACTTCAGGAGTGAAGCTGAAGACCCTCATGGTGACTGTTACAGCTCATAAAGGTAGTGCAGACCCAGTGAACAGCAGCAAGATTTATTGTGAAGAGTGAAAGAACAAAGCTTCCACAGAATGGAAGGGGACCCAAATGGGTTGCCACTGCTGGCTTGGCTGGCCAGCTTTTAGTCCCTTATTTGGCCCCGCCCACATCCTGCTGATTGGTCCATTTTACAGAGCACTGATTGGTCCACTTACAGAGTGCTGATTGATGCGTTTTTACAGAGCGCTGGTTGGTGCATTTACAAACCTTTAGCTAGACACAGGGCACTGATTGGTGCGTTTTTACAGAGTGCTGATTGGTGCATTTACAATCTTTTAGCTAGACAGAAAAGTTCTCCAAGTCCCCACTCACCCCAGGAAGTCCAGCTGGCTTCACCTCCCACTGCTACACCCTCAGACTTCAGCACTTTTTCCTCAAAGTCTCTTTTAGTCTCCTGCTATGCCTTTGATTATTCTCATGAGCTCTATGTGGAAGTTTGTGTGACAGAACCAAAATTGTATGGAGATTCCTTATGTATCTAAGTATCATACCACACCACTCTCAGGTTTTAAAAATTTGACAAATTTCTTCAATATTATTTCTTTAATCTATGGCAGTTCCAAGTACCTACTGCTATTCCTTCAAGAATGAAAGCCATTCTGCGTCCCTCCTCCCCAAAGATAGACTTGTCACTGGATTTTAGTTTCTTTGTCAAATAAGCTCTCAGATGTGTTGTTCATGTTGTTAGAGTGTAGAAGAGTTCTCACAACCTTCTATACCATAAGCAAAATAAGTTTTGTTTTAAAACGTCAATAATTATAGCACTTTGGAGTCTCACTCTGTCACACAGGCTGGTGTGCAGTGGTGTGATCTTGGCTCACTGCAACCTCTGCCTCCTGGGTTTAAGCGATTCTCCTGGCTCAGCCTCCTGAGTAGCTGAGATTACAGGTGCACACCACCACACTCAGCTAATTTTTTATTTTTAGCAGAGATGGGTTTTCACCATGTTGGCCAGGCTGGTCTGTAACTCCTGACCTCAAGTGATCCACCTGCTTTGGCTTCCCAGAGTGCTGGGATTACATGCATGAACAACAATGCCCAGCCTTATATGTCAAATTTAAAATAATATACTTCTTATTTCAATTTTTTCAAATACATTTTATTTTGAATTTCCTCTACAAGGTACCTAGACAACACCATTAATCTGATACATGTCCTAATAATGATTATGCCTAATAGTAAAGACATAATTACTGATTAAAGAACTCTAATATAGGTATAATATCAATAAAATTCTGACGTCTCAGGAATAGAGATTCTGGTTTCCCCTACCCCACAAAGAAACAACTCTGGCCATTTGAAAAACTAATCAAACAAAGAAAGTGTAAGAGAAGAACGAAGTTCAAAATACTAACTATGGTCATAGAGAACTAAGACTGTAGCCTCTGTTATCTGCCTTCTCCCTTGTCCCTACCCCCCACCCTTTAACAGCTTACGTGGTTGTGTGCTAGAGGTTCTATACTGTACTTAATTATTACTCCTAAATTATAAGGTATCAAATTGATACTAGAATTGAATTACAATAAGAACAATCATTCATGGAAGAATAGTGACTAAAAAGATATTAGATTATCTCTTGGGAAGATATTTAATATGTGTGTGGGGGGGGCACATGTATTTGCACAAACCCTAGGAATGAGAGAAATACATTAGGTGGAAACAGTGCTTCTCTTATTATTGTTTTTTTTTAATGTGTATATAGTATGCTGTATAGAACTTCAGTAGGGACACCGTGTAAGATATGGCTCATTGGTTCTCAGTATTAGTCCTTACCTTTCCTACTATGCCTTCCTGAACCACAGAGACCCAAAAGCTCAAAACTCATTTTTTCTTACTTTCTTGTGGTTGCATTTGGATGGGAGTTACATTTTAAACATCGATATTCAGAGAAAAGTTTAAGAAGAGGTTCAGCCATCCTCTGTTGTGCTTCTCTGGCAAGCAAGCCAGCATTTCAATGGCCAGCTACTAGTTCAGTTGCAAGCAGCAGTTGGAGCAGTGATTCCTGGCTGAGAGCAATGACAATTTGTTCTTAAATTTTTTTTTTTTTTTTTTTTTGAGACGGAGTTTCGCTCTTGTTGCCCAGGCTGGAGTGCAGTGGTGCCATCTCGGCTCACTGTAGCCTCCAACTTCCGGTTTCTAGTGACTCTCCTGCCTCAGCCTCCTGAATAGCTGGGACTACAGGGGCCACTCACCACGCCCAGCTAACTTTTTTCTATTTTTATTAGAGACGGGGTTTCACCACGTTGGCCAGGCTGGTCTCAAACTCCTGACCTCATGATCCACCCTCTTCGGCCTCCCAAAGTCATGAGCCACCATGCCTGGCCTCTTAAAATTTGTAATTCCTGTTGTGGATCTTGATTCTCACTCCTACCGGCAGGTCAAATATTGACTTTCTAAGGCCTATATCTCTCTGCATTAATGCAGAGAGTATTTTCTATTTCTTGTCACTCACTTAATACACAAGGAAATAGCTCATATAACAGAATTTTTTAAATGTAAATTTTGAGTATAATATTATTGGGCCTCCAAATCCCTTCCAACCTAAACTTGGATGTGGTATGAGAAGATGCAATTCAAGAGACACAGTGACAGGAACCTGATTGGGTATTCATTTCATTACTGCAAATTAAAATAAGCATGAATGGTTCTCCTTTCAATGAACTGCTTTTGCAAATGCTAGAATCAGTCAAAAACTTTTAATTCTTACTGTGTACTGTAATTAGACACAAGAAGGTATAGAAATAAAATGTAATTTTAAAATATGTAATTTCTTTTATAAAGCATTTCCATGTTTGCAGTTGAAAAATATTATAATTATAAACCTTATCTTTCTTATTAATATTATATGGGAGGTGCCTCCAGGAAACATTCTACATAATCTGAAAATCATCCTTTTTCAATATGCCAATGTTCCCACTCAGCTCTTACATTTATACTGCTAGGAATCTAGACCAAAAAATAATCCTAAAGAGTAGCTTCATGTATTTCCATATTCTTCCATTTCATTAATGTTAATAAAAGTTGGAAATTATTTTTAAATACTCAAAAACTAAGCTTTTGGTTAGGAAGATATAGTATTACCACTCTATATATTACAGAATTATTTCCTTATTAATATTATGGATTAATAGGAGTTTCTTACTATATGTTGAGTGAATATAAAAAGTATGACAAATTATATAAAATTTTTTTCACTTGGAAAGGCTGAGGAAAGCATAATTTAGAAAGTGTAACAGATTGATCGGCTGCTGTGGCTCATGTCTGTAATCCCAGCATTTTGGGAGGCTGAGGCAGGCAGATCACTTGAGGTCAGGAGTTCAAGACCAGCTTGGCCAACATGGTGAAACCCCATCTTTACTAAAAACACACACACACACACACACACACACACACACACACACACACACACAACACACACACACACACACACACACACACACACACACACACACACACACACAGATTAGCTGGGCGTGGTGGTGCATGCCTGTAATCCCAGCTACTTGGGAGGCTGCGGCAGGAGAATCGCTTGAAGCCAGGAGGCAGAGATTGTACAGAGCCGAGATCGTGCCACTGCACTCCAGCCTGGGTGACAAGAGCAAAACTCAGTCTTAAAAAAGAAAAAAAAAAAAAAAAAGAAAAGAAAAGGAAAGGAAAAAACAAAATAAAATAAATTGTAACTTTTTTTATATGCCGTTGCCTAAATTTTTGTATTACAAGAACATGTTTTCATTTTTATGTTTTGAAATACTAATTTTATTGGCATCTGAAAGTCATGAGAAAAATATACAAGTTAAATATTACTGTAAATGTGCTTCCTGTTTTCCTTAAGTTTATGCTATCCTTGGTAGAATGGACATTATTCAGATCACCCAACAATTAATATAACTTTGATAAACAATTTGAGAATTTATGTGCTATTAGATTATAAATTGAGTGAATTGCACATATCCGCAAATGCCAGAGAAGGTTTCAAAAACAAATAGTTTAAAAGTGTATTAAATTGATACCCAAAAAAAGCATAGGAGCAATCTGTATTTCTAACTATTATTACATTCTACCTTATGTTTTGCATTTACAGGTACATTCTATAATCTGCCCACTCTTAACTCCTTGACGATAATGTACATTGATTCTATCTCTATATTGTCCACATGGGATGGTATGCCTTTTATATTACATTGGTCCTTTATAGTAATATTTTATTTAATAAGTTAATTTGCCTTTTCCAGAAAAATTATAAATGAGATGCAAATTATATGAAGACAAATATCATGTGTAATTTTCTTGTGTTTCCTTTTGGACTGCAATGGCATTTCTATGAGATACAAAATGTAGCAGAAACTCAGTATTTACTCATTATAATAAATAGTGGCTAGGAACTCAGATTCCATGATCGGACTATCAGGTGAACTGAACACTAATTCTTCCACTCTGTTTATCATTAAGCTATGGAATATTATGTTTTCTATGTCTCAACATTTTTATGTGTAAAATGGAGAATTACCAAACCTGTCACTAGGTGGGACTCAGGGTTTGGTAAGGTATAAGTTTGTAATGAAATTTGTCTGTAATTAAAATTATAGCATTGTCAAATTATTGATGTGGGTATTCCCACAGAATATAGATCAGAAGCTCTGTTTTTTTTTTTAAATTAGGAATGCTGGAAATATACCTGAAAATTATATTTGCATTTTGTTTTATTTTAGTCCTAGTTAATTTTTGTATTTTTAGTAGAAAAGGGGTTTCACCATGTTTGGCCAGGCTGGTCTTGAATTCCTGGCCTCAAAAGATTCACCCGCTTTGGCCTTCCAATGTGCTGGGTTTACAGGCATGAGCCACCATGCCCAGCCATATTTGCATTTTAGAGAAACCATATTTAAGCACTATCAGAATTTTTTGAAATGTGTGTGTGTTGGTTCCAGTGCCTTGCTTTTTAAAATTCATTTACATGTATCTGTGGGTTCACTGTTCCTCAAGATCTGCCCATTTGCTAAAATGTGTGTGTCAGATTACTGTACCTCTGCATTCACCTGTTTATTGAAATATGTGTTAGGTCACTGTGCTGAGGCCTGTATCTTCATATTAAAATGTATGAGTGGGGCCCACTGTGCCTTGGAATCTACCTATTTATTGAAATATTCTTATTGGTTCACACACATTTATGTCAAAAAGGTAAAACTAATTTTATCAAGTTTTGTAGCACTTAACCTGCTATTCCTATCATTGTCCTTACTAATATTTGATAAGTAAGAAAATTGAAATTCTGACAAAAAAAGTGTAAGTATCAAAAATAAAAATATATCAGCCAGAAATAAAGCATAGTTGAATAGGTAAGTAGCAATAAACAAATCATTTGTAACGTATAGAAAATTTTAAAATGGGAATACCAATAAAGGGTAATCTTCCTATAGAACAATTCCAGGTAATTAATGTAGGATGAATACTGGAAATAGAAAGTCACCACTAGGCTGCCATAATAACAATTGCTGCAGGCAAGACCAATGATTAATGATAAAACTTGTAGGCAAAAATTTAAGGAGAAATGGTGCATTTGCATAGTCTCAAAGTATCTCTCTCAAAAGATATATTATTTTTTGTGGTTACTTTAACACGTCTACATATTATTTAATAATTTGCCAAGATAAAGAACTTAATTTCCCTGCCTAAATATGAATACTAGTGTGAACCTCAAAAAGCTGAGAGAAGTCACAGTTAACTTAGAAAGTTTATTTTGTCAAGGTTGAGGACACATGCCATGACACAGCTTCAGGAGGTCGTGATGACATATGTCCAAGGTGGTCAGAGCAGAGTTTGGTTTCATACATTTTAGGGAGACATGAGACATCAGTTAACATATGTGAGATGAACATTGATTTGGTCCAAAAAAGCAGGACAAGTCGAAGTGGGGAGGGGGCTTCCAGGTCATAGGTGGATAAGAGACAAATGGTTGCATTCTTCTGAGTTTCTGATTAGCCTCTCCAAAGGAAGCATTCAGATATGCATTTATCTCAGTGAGCAGAGGGGTGACTTTGAATAGAATGGGAGGCAGTCAAGCAGTTCCCAGCTTGAATTTTCTTTTTAGCTTAGTGATTTTGGAGCCCCAAGATTTATTTTCCTTTCACGCTAGTATGAATACCTAAAAATTTTATTTCTATTTTGTACATTTAAAATAATACATGACAGAATATAATTAAATAAAAAGAATAATAGATCCACTGGGAATGGATGAAACAAAGAAGACTTCACATATATGTAAAACTTAATGGGTTATGGTCTCACAGCAAGCTTGCTGTGTTTGGGCCAACAATTACATCTGAAAATTGCAGTAACTGAGTTACTTAGCAAATTGATTAAAAAGTGATATCAATGACATCTGCAACCATGCAATCTAGCAATTGATAAAAACAGTTGACAAATTATCACATAGCTTGAATTATGCTAAATTAGTATAAAAGGGAGCCACTCAGGTACAAGTAGACTTGAGAAGGGCAATAGAAAAAACTACGCACAGGGTCAAGGATAAGGTATGGGATGATAAAGCATAAATATATTAAAATAAGTGTATGTGCCAGAGATTTGGTAACAGAAATTAAGCAAGTGTGGACAACTCATTATAAATAAATAACAAATAATATCAAAAGCATACAAACAACAAAATTGAAATTATTCAAATAAGTGGAGCGTAGGTTCAGAAGCCTGTTTATTTTTTTCCTGCCTCCTAAGGGTTTATTTTCACCTAAAGACTCAGCCTGGAACTTACAATGGGATTAATCTGTCAGATGATGTTTTAGAGATGATCAACAGTGAACTCTGAACATAACTGACAACAGGAAACATGAACAATATTATATGGTGGGAAGTAAAATCAATTTGTTAATCCCAAGAGAACACAAAGAAGGACATAGAGATACAAGATGAGGAAATTAGTCTCAGCTATTGAAAATTGTTGCTTTAATTACTATATTGAAGAAAAATTAAGGAAAAATAGTAATTATAATCATGCCTTCCATAAAATGGTACAAAGGTCAAATTGAATAATGGGAAAGGCATGCCTATGGAAACTCCCTTCTTTAAAAAATTGGAACTTATTATTTCTATGCTGTCCGAAAAAAAGTCTCAAATATAAGATATCCTTATTATTAATAAGCTGTACTTATGAAAGATTTATCGAACTAATTGAAAGCTTACTATATTATTCAGAAACTTAAGTCCCAGTTCTGTGGAAGAGTAAATTGAGCCCATTGGAAAATTGTATTGGCAACTTACTAGATTCATGGCCATTTAACAATCTCTGTATATCAGCTGGAGGCAGAGGCCACTTACTAATTGCTGACTAAGTACGTTAAGAAGAGTTCAGAAAAAAATACTTATTCAAGGCCTTGATTAATAGGGTGTATGATACAGTCTTGGTGGGGATAATCAGACCAAGAAAATACTGAAGTCTCAATAATGTTTTAAATATTCATTGTATTATAAAGATTTAAACAGCCAAGCTCTATTGTTACTGAAACACCAGGGGTATCTTCTAGATCCTGCTGCTTGCTGTACAGAAAGCCAATCACTAACAGGACAGCTTTTGCCAAGAAAGAAGGCTTTAATCAGGTGCTGCAGCCAAGGAGGTGGGAGCTCAGTCTGAAATCCATTTCCCTCACTGACTAAAACTAGGGGCATATATACAAGGAAAGAAATGTATCAATGTGTAAGAAAACCAGAACTAGGGAGAGGCAAGGAGGCATCTGGGGCCCTGATTTCATCTGGGGCCCTGATTTAGTGAGTTTTGGTTCTTTGATACATTTTTCAAGAGACCTGAAGGTCCTTTCCTGAGGAAGGACCTCAGATAAAGCAAATGCAAATTTCAAGCTTTGACAGCAGAAGGATACATTTCTATGTTTATCCAAAAGAGCAGTCCATGAGAGTATTGGGACAGTTTCACTATCTTTTTATTGGCAATCATTCTATTTGTATTAAGTAATGTCAAACACGTAGAAGTTTGATAAAGTTTTATATTTTAATTCCTATACTCAAGAAGCATGAAGGTGAAATAACTACAAAATATTTCATTTTTATTATTTTGAATGATTTATTTTATATTTGGGAAGTCTGAGCTATGTTTTAATATGGACACTGATCTAAAAACGTTATAATTTTTCTTTTTTAAAAACTGAAAAATAATTATGAATCAGAATTCTCCATTTATCGCCTTCGAAACTGAAATGAACTTTGGTTAAAAGGTTATAATAAAAAATTATATTAAATAAGAATTATTAAAATGTCAGCAAACCTAACGTTTTTGGTTGAATACATTTTTAGCATTTAGAATTTACATCTTTTGAGTTACATGCATGATTTGTTTAGTTAATTGATTTTGTACATTCTTCCAGATTTATGTTTATTTATCTACTCATGTAAATGCAAATGATGGCAAGCTCATAGAAAAAATATTTAGACTTTGCCTAGTTGTCGTGAATAAAAATAAGTTCGGCATAGGAGATTAAACTTTTGAGATATAAAATATATTTCTCATCATGAAAGTTAATACCTTATCACATTTTAGAGGTTAAAAAGTCAGCCCTAATAATGCACAGGTGAATTGAAAATTCATATATGCATTGACACAAAATTATATATTATGACCCAAAGTGTCAACACAGAAGGATAAATTTATATTTTTTCAAGTTAAATATAAATGAAAACTAGAAAGATAGAAAATATAGTAATTTACTAATAGCCAAACCAGTTTTTTTACATATATTTTTTCAGAAAATAGTGTCAATGTAAAATGCACCAACCACAGTTTACATCAAAATAAAATTTGTTAAAACTGATATAAATAGGCTGCGCGCGGTGGTTCACGCCTAATCCCAGCACTTTGGGAGGCCGAGGCGGGTGGATCACGAGGTGAGGAGATCGAGACCATCCTGGCTAACATGGTGAAACCCCGTCTCTACTAAAAATACAAAAAAATTAGCCGGGCATCGTGGCGGGCGCCTGTAGTCCCAGCTACTCGGGAGACTGAGGCAGGAGAATGGCGTGAACCCAGGAGGCGGAGCTTGCAGTGAGCCGAGATCGCACCACTGCACTCCATCCTGGGCAACAGAGCGAGACTGTCTCAAAAAAAAAAAAAAAACTGATATAAATAGCAACTTATATTCAAAAATGTAAATAACAGTAAGTGAAAAATTTTATAAATCCTAGATATAAGATAACCCAAAACATGTGATATATTCTGCATCAAAAAATCATTACTATCAAATGAATGAGCAAAACAAAACTTTTGAGGTACTATAATACATCACTCCCATGTCGAGAATTTAAAAAGTAAATGAAAGAAAGTTTAAAATGTGTGCTTACTTTCTTGAGAGTGGTAATGGCAATATAAAAATAGTAAACGTGGCCGGGCGCAGTGGCTCACGCCTGTAATCCCAACACTTTGCGAGGCTGAGGCAGGCAGATCACGAGGTCAGAAGTTTGAGACCAGCCTGGCCAACATGGTGAAACCCCATCTCTACTGAAAATACAAAAATTAGCAGGGCGTGGTGGCGCATGCCTGTAATCTCAGCTACTGAGGAGGCTGCGGCAGGAGAATCGCTTGAACCCAGGAGGCAGAGGTTATAGTGAACTGAGATTGCGCCATTGCACTCCATCTCAAAAAAAATAAAATAAAAAGTAAATGCTATTGAAGTTACAAAAATTACATTTTAATTCTGGTTAATAGTCTTCATAATTAAAAAGAAATATTAGATACTGTACCATAAACTATAAAATGCTATTATCATATATCTCTGTATTTATATCCCTATGAATTCATAATTTTTGCTGTGTTTTTAATATGCAAATATATATGTGCACTATAATGCTTTATATGCATTCCAGTAATATGTAGATAATACCTAATTATATTTCAGATACTGTATTATCAATTAATATTCATCAATTCCCTATACTTGTTATGCATTTTGAATTTTATTAATATATTTATTACATTATTTTAAACATTCTTTACAATTCTATGAGGTGTGAATTATTTTTAACTCCATTGTACGTTTTTTGATAATTGAAACCAAAAATTACATTCTCTCGCCCAGAGAGTCCATAATTGTACAACTACACTATAGTGTGAAATCTTGACCAAATTACTCTCCATTTCTGACTCTCATTTACTCTCTTCAAATAAAGGATTTGGATAGAATCTTTCATATTATTTTGAGAAAACAACAAGATATATTAAGAAAATTTTACTTTGTAGATAGATACTAATTACACAAAACACTGAAGAGTATCTTATATGTACTAAGCCCTCAATGATATAGCCACGATTGCTATTATTAGTATACTGGTTGCTGTTATCATTCTTTCTGGTTCTTATTCTACTCCTATTGTGGAGTAGAATCTGTGTCTTATTTTACTTCTAGTGCATTTTCAAAACACAGCGTCATTTAAACAAATATATATCCATTTAATATATTTAATGTAAAGTTTCAAAATTATTTAAATCATGGCAATAAATCTTTAGAAATTAAGATATTTGAACAAATGCCTACAAATTACCCTGAAAATTCTAGTACCTCTTTCAGAGTTAAGTTGTTATTGAAATCTAGTGCAATAAAATGTAATTTATTATAGTATTCCCTTTTGCGGGCTTAACCAACTAAAAGAAACCAGAAGGTTTATCATTTAAAACCCAATGTATGTCCTTCAGAAAAAGTGTTTTTTCTCTATTTATTTCTTGCCTATAGTAAAATATTTAATGTTATACATAAAGGTTTATTTTTGTTCGTAGTGTTAGTTTCTTAGGAAAATTTATTAAAATTTGCATGCTTAACATACATTTTTATTTGTTAGTGGATTAATGTATACACACATACCCAAATATGTTGACAATGTTCATATGTCATCTTCCACACATTGCTAGTAAATTTCAAAAGTGAACGTGTCAAGTTTTGTTAAGAGAAATATGAGTTTAATAATACTGGAATGTGTAAGGAAATTTGAGACAGCAGTGAGTATACTACTGTCTATAGATTATATTGGTCTCTGATCTTCTACTTATTACTTTATTCCTCAAAGAATGTGTGTTCTCAGTTACTGGAAGAGGTTAATAATATCAGACATTATGGAAAAGAAAATAGTTTGATTTGAAAACAACTTTTTTTTTTTTTACCTCTATTGGTATTACTTAAGTCCATCACTATTTCTAATAAGATTAGTATGATAGATTTTAATTAGTTGATTTCCTTACTTCTATTGCAGAACACATTAGTTTATCTTCCATAATAATTTCAAGAGAATATTGTAGACAGCAAATCTAGTAGAAATAATCATAAAATATGCACAAAACATATAAAATTCCCTTGTATCTGAAACAGGCAGCAGGTTGGCGGGAGTTCCTCCTGCTGTCCTTAAAAACATAAGCTAGAATCTTAAGAGAAGACCACATGGTTGAGACCTGAGTGAGACTATTGGAGGCTAACACAGTGACTCCTGGCCAACACCCAGTAGGGAAATGGGGACCTCAGACGTACAATGAAAGGAATACATTCTGTCAACAACCTGGATGATCCTGGAAGAGTGTATCTCCAGATGCAAATACAGTTTGCTCCACACCTTGATTTTAGCCTGCGGAGGCCCTGAACAAAAAATCAGCTGCGCCACACAAAGACTTCTGTGCTGTAGATGCTGGGGATAATAAATCAGGTTGTTCTATGCCACTAACAGATAACTAAAATGTAGCAGTAGCTTCTAGTACAGAATGAGTAATCAAAAAAGACATATTTTTTCTCTATATCTATTTCAACCATGCTATGCTTCCATTACAACACTTAAGGGATAGTATCATGACTGTCTGTCCTATGACACGCAAAGACAGTGTTTTATTCATCTCAGTATTTCTAATAATTAGCACATCGAACGACACGCAGTACATGCTTAAAAACTTCCGAATAAATAAACGAATAATCATATAAATAAACAAGCACGGGTTAGGAATGTGCATTTAAGAAGATTTGAGAGAAAGTAAGTGAACAGATTGGGTAAATAACATATATGTGTGTGTATATATATGGAAATAACATATATATGTGTATATATATGGAAATAACATATGTGTATATATATAAATACACATATACTGTAAAGAAAATGTAAATATAGATGCATATATGTATATATAATTTATAATGCTTATATAAATAAAACCAGAGTCATTGTTTTCCTGTTAATTTTAAAGTAGAGACAGCTTTTAGGTATTTCTCGTTCTGGGTCATGGACTAGGAAAAGGCACAGTGGTTCACCCCTGTAATTCCAGCCCCTTAGAGGGTGAAGCAAGAGAATCGCTTGAATCCAGGAGTTCAAGACCAGCCTAGGCAACAGTGTGAGATCCTGTGTCTACAAGAAACAAACAAAAAAATTAGCCAAGCATGATGGCACACACCTGTAGTCCCAGCTACAGGTGGGAGGATTGCTTGAGCCTGGGAGATCAGGGCTGCAGTGAGCTTTATATATGTATATACACATATATATAAAATATACACATATATGTATATATAACTATATCTATAAATATATATTATATAGAAAGATAACTAAAATGTAGCAATAAGTGCATTATATTACATTATATACATTATATATACATATAATGTATGTATATAAAATATACTATTTGCATATGTTACATGCATATACATCATATTTGTATACATGTGTATACATTATATGTTTATACATTATATATATGTGCATTCCTATGAATAAAAACCCTTTTTAGCCAACAACATAACCATTTCAGAATACTCTTGTTAAAAGGTAAAGCCAACATTACTTCTTCATTTAGCTGATCAAAATAAAGTGGAATCTGATTGAACCCAGTCAATGAGGTCTTCTTGGCAAAATATAATTCTAAAATATCGTTGGCTAATTGGAAAAACATAACTGTATTATTTATCATAGAAACTATAGTACTGTGCACAGATAAATCTAAGATAGTATTTCAGAGTTCTTAACATCACACATGTTAGAAATCATTAGTTAGGTGTATATCTAGAAAACATAAATCTACAGAATGTGGATTATGGGGTTAGATCAATATTAGCCTGAATATTTAGGAATTTAAATGCTAAATGTTGAATGACTCATTTGCTCTTCCTTCCAGTGGTCTCTAATTTGAGTACATGTCCTCAAACATTTTTTTTCAAAAAAGATTTATAATGTGTAGAATGAAGTAGAAAATCACATTTCTTAAACTATTTTAATTAAGCATGTTATATTTATTATACAATTCCCTTTTTTTTGGAGGCAGATAAAAGTTTACTAGGCATTCCATAAGATAAGACTAAATGAGAAAGACCAAGAAAAAAACAACAGAAGCATACAGAGATACAAGAGTCCTCAGGTAGAAACATTTGTGGTTTTTTTTTTTGAGACAGAGTCTCACTCTGTTGCCCACGATGGAGTGTAGTGGCACAATCTCAGCTCACTCCAATCTCTGCCTCCCAGGTTCAAGCGATTCTCCTGCCTCAGCCTCCCAAGTAGCTGGGATTACAGGCGTGTGCCACTATGCCCTGCTAGACAATTCCCATTTTCTTTTGAGACTTTAGACTATATATGTAGCACATTTACAGCAAGACATATAATTACAGATTTGATTCTATTTTGTTTCTTCACATTCTTTATTTCCTTAGGTTTACAAAACTATTGAATTCCTTGTTGTACATGAAACACTAAGACATCCTTAAAGCATATAAATAAAATAATTTGGTCACCTTTGAATCTGATTGAATTTATGAAAATAATGTATTAAAATTAGTATTAAACCATTTTATGAAAACCAGAAATCAGTTAAAATACTGTAAACTTGAGATTGTCTTTTAAACTTTACTGATGTTACTCAAACTGAATATTGATAACCTGGACTTAAATATCTCTGCTTGTCATAGTTAGCATGAGCAGGTCAGTTATTTTTCTCAAGCCTTCATATTCCAAATCTGTAAATTAATCTTTATTTTCATGAAAAAAGCAAAAAAAAAAAAGTATTTCAAAACACCTAATATTCTGAGTGGAAAATGCTTACTTCTTTCAAAAGCAGTTTCTGCAGTTTTTGTAATGTAGCTTCAAGTATGCATTTCTTTATATCAAAATAAAAGATGTTAAAGCTAGTTATTGTTTAAACTGCTGCTTTATTAAAATGCAAAGAAGTTGAAATTTTATACCTAGACTTAAGACAGAAGTTTCTAGTGGGTAATAAATAGAAGTGACAGAGCCAGTCTCCAAAGGAAGTAGCGGCCCTGCACCTGCTAGTTCCCAGGTTACAATTCTCTCCTATTTAATAGCCCACAGCTCCAGCTTCCTAAGTACATCCTCTTGGAATTATTCTAACTTGAGAGTGCTCTCTTCTTCCTCTTGTTAATGTAATTAACATAGTCATCATCTGATACATAATTTTTCACTCAACAGTGTAAGTTTTCTGTATATAGCTATGGTTTCTTCATTTTCCTGATTTGTAATATTCTATTGTATGATTTCATTATATATTATCTGGTAAAACATTATTTGGTTGTTTATAATGTTTGTTTTTATAAACAACACTACTATGCATTTTTTCATTAGAGTTTTCTGATATAGATATATAAGAGTTTCTCTTGGAAATAAAATTTACAATGGAATATATTATATTCAGAGCATAGAAATAAATGCTAATAATATTTTTGGGGTGGAGAGGTTCTTTGATAATAATAAGCAATTACAATGTTAAACTCAAGGTTTTTTCTTTACTTCTAAAATGATCACAATTACATATGATTTAGCTGAAAACGTTTTAAATATTTGAAATATGATATTGTTTAATAAGCAATGAAGCATAATTCCACTAGCTCCACATTGGTTTTAAACATCTACTCTATAGCATTTTACAACAGTATGAGTAAAAATAGGTATGTGTTAAAGAGGAAAAATAGGTATCTGTTAAAATTATAATGAATATTATGTATAATCTGGTTAGGCTTATTGTCCCCACCCAAATCTGATCTTGAATTATAATCCCCATAATTCCCCTAATCCCCATGTGTCAAGGGAAAGACCAGGTAGAGGTAATTTGATCAAGGGGGGTGGTTTTCCCCATACTGACTGAGGTTTTATAAGTGTTTGGTAGTTCCTCCTGCATTCCTTCTACTTCCCGCCACCTTATGGAGAAGGGTCTTTCTTTCTCCTCTGTCTTCCTCCATGATCGTAAGTTTCCTGAGGCCTCCCCATCCATGCTGAACTGTTAGTCAATTAAACCTTTTGCCTTTATAAATTATCCAGTCTCAGGCAGTTATTTATAGCAGTGTGAGAATGGACAAATACAGCAAATTGGTACCGAGTTAGTGGGGTGATTTTATAAAGATACATGAAAATGTGAAAGCAACTTTGGAACTGGGTAACAGGCAGAGGTTGAAACAGTTTGGAGGGTTCAGTAGAAGATAGGAAGATGTGGGATAAATACACTTAACTATTTCTACTGTTTTGTTTATGGGCTAATATTTTCTACATTCACAATCATATCATTTGCAACTAATGCAGAATTACTTATTTCCAATCTTTATACCTTTTGTTTCTTTTTTATGGTACTGACTAGATATTCCAGTATAATTAAATAGATATGGTGACAATAGACATACTTAAATATATTTGTCATAATTATTTTAAAATTCTAGTCTTATAACTTCAATATCTGATTCACCTGTGGATTTGTTTCTATTTTCCTATGATTTCAATATATTGGCCATTTTTAACTTTCCGTTAGCCATCATGTCCGGCTAATTTTTGTATTTTTAGTAGAGAAAGGGTTTCACCATGTTGGTCAGGCTGATCTTGAACTCCTGACCTCAGGTGATCCACCCACCTCGGCCTCCCAAAGCGCTGGGATTACAGGTGTGACCCACTGTGCCCTGCCTGTTTTAGCAATTTTTAAAATATTTTGCCTCCTATTACTAACTCTGAAGTATAATATACACAGAGGAAAGCAATTATAACAATATTTCAACTCAATATAGTTACACAAATAAACACATACATGCAATCAGCACTCAGATCAAGAAACAGAATATCACTGTCATCCCCAGCTTCAGAGTACTACCTTCCAGTTACAATTCCCCAAAAGTAGTGAAAATAGACTTTACAGTACCTCACCTCTCAGAATGCACATTAGTTTGCTACCTTTGCATTTCACACAAATGTACTGTATTGTTTTCACTCATTTAGAGCTCATCTTTTGTGAAGTACCTCTTAATGTTCTCTGCTCATTTAAAAAATATTATTAATTTGTAAAATTTCCTTTTATATCTTCGACATAAGATGTTTTATTCTATGTGCATTGAAAATATCTCCTTTAATTATATGGGTTATATTTTCATTTTTAAATGGTATCTCCTGGTGAACAAAACTACAAGTTTTTAATTTAATTCGGTGTTTTTAAATGTTGCTTTATGGTTGGCAGTTTTTGCACCATGTTTGACAAAACTCTGTATTTTCCGGAATCACAGAGATATTTTTATGTATCTCTTAGATACAAATATATTAGTGTTTTGACATTTATATTTAAATCTGCAATCCATTGAGTTTGAATTTTGTGTCTTAGCTATATGAAACTTATTGAAGATAAACAAGTTTGTAATAGTCTCTGATGTCTCTGAGTTCTCACTCAGCCCGGAATGACCTTAGTGATTAATCCTCCCTCTCAGGTTTATATCATTATCTCCTGTGCTATAAAATGGTTCAAAGTCATCTCTTGTGACTTGTGGAAATAGAGGCTTTGATATCTACACAAATCTTCTTCTTTGTGTTTCTAGTAGTTTCCTGATCATTCTACATTACAAATGTCTATATCCTCCTTAGTTTCTTGAAGACAAGAACTTTGAAATTTCATGTAAGTATTCTTACTGGGAGTATATGGCATAAAATATAATAGTGATTGAAGTATAATGTGTCTAAAAACGAAAGAAGATATTATATTTCTGCTAAAGTCAGGTGTATTACTTTATAAGTTTGGTTTTTGTTGATGTTCTCACTGTTTTGCTTTTGTCATCATCTTATTGTCTTATGTCATTGTAGCAAAAAAGCTACCTCTTAAAGAATAATGAAACACAAATATATTAGAATATGATTTAAGATACAATTAAAGATACAATACCTTTAAATATATGGAGTTTTTAGATTTTATTTGTATACATCACTAATTTTACATTTCATCAAGTGACATGTTAAATTTTTTAAACTTGGGTTAAATGTGGTAATCATTCCAAATAACACACTTTAAATTTTACAGCTCCAAGGAAATATAGAAATTCTGAAGTTTTAATAGTTATTTAAAATATCTCAAATAAAAAGCATATACTTACAAATGCTAACTGCAGAAGAGGAAAATAAGCAGCTGACTCTACTGAAAAGAATTAGCAACAATGCGACGTATAATCTGCACATTTCTTTGTACATATTGTGTCTGGGAAAATGCTTATAAAGCTATTTGACTTTATTAAATATTTTAGTGTGTAATGAATTATTGTCATATAGCCTTGATTTCCTTATAACACAGAATTTAATAATAACTATTAATAATACATCATTGAGATAACAGAGTTAGTTTCTCATTAGATTATTGATGCTAAATATGTAAAATTTAAATAACAGAATTCAAATCATTAAATAAATATGACATTTTAATAGCATCTTATTGTTAATAATAATGAAGAAAAATAAACACTTCTTAGTGTTTGATATGGACTGTATCAGTTTAAAAAAAGAAAAAATGCATGTAATTAACGTCTATTGTACAATGACTTGTATTCTCAATTCTAAATCACCAGCTTAATTTCCTTAATAGGGCAATATAGTTTCTTCTTTTTCCTTTTTTTTTGTTTTCGGAAACAGGGTCTCATTATGCCACCCAGGCTGGAGTGCAATGGCGTGATCGTAGCTCACTGCAGCCTCAAACTCCTGGGCTCAATCAAACCTCCCACCTAGCCTCCAAATGTGTTGAGATTGCAGGCATAAGCCACCAGGCTAGGCTGTTTTTAATATCAATATAAGGAATGAGTGACACTGAAATGCACATTTGACCCTTTGAACTCTCTGAAGGAAAAAGGAAAGGATATGAACATTTTGTAAATATTGTTTGTTTTGACAATGGATTCGAGTGTCAGACTTGAAAAGGGACTATTTGTGTTCTGTTATGGTGTGTGTAAGTATTTAGATTATGAATGTATATATACACATGTATTTGATCTCTTTTTTATTTTAATTAAGTGGTATATTGTTGAAGATGAATGTATCTGATGTATCCATTTAAGTTTTGTGTGGAGTTAATTCATCTTTACCAAATATTAATTAATTAATAAAGGTATTCAGGTTCAGTGGATGAAAGTCAGCCAGAACATATTGCCAGAACCACTAGAAGCTTAAACCTTTAGAACAGTTTGACTGAAGATAGATATACTTTACTTTCTTTTATAATTCTTTAATTTGTATCAAAGTAATACATGTGCATGATTCAACAGTCAAATGATACAGAAAAACTTATAATGAGAAGTAATAAACCCATACCTTGTGTATCTTTATCCTCAGCTGACGTACAACAGATGGATCTGCTTCTGACTATTCAGTATTTCTAAAGAATATGCTTGTAGTTATATATTCATTTAAATGTTTTAAAAATGCTTTTAGTTGTCTTGATATCGTAGAGGACTTCCAGGCTCCCTCTTCCTCAACATTACAGAAATATTAAAAATCATCCATAATCATCCCTGCATATGACAATAATGTTCATAAACCTGGATTTCTTTTTATATCATGCATAGAATGTTACTACTAGAAGATATTTTAGAACACTCACCCTTTGCTTTACTACTCCTAGTTATTTAATTCTCTTCCTTTGTCTCCTCTATATCTGCTTTTTTTGCCCTTGCTTTATAATTATCATGTAAATTTTGTTCACTTCAGAACAAGACTCATTGTGAAATGTTTTCCTATAATTGTCCACATTTAAAAATCTTCATGTCATACAAGGAAGAATGCTTCAAATATTGAATTCAAATGTATTTTCTAGGTTTATACCACAACAGATATTTTCTAATATTTTTATCATTACAGCTAGTCACAATTTTCCCCCACACAATCGCTTTCATAATACTCCACTCATCTAATCAAATTCAGATTCACTGATCTCCAGATGACCTACGCAGATATTTTTCAGTTTCTTCCCTTTGTCTTTCTTCTGTGCTTGATCTACTATATTGAAAACAATTTTATTCTCTTTCTTGTTATATCGTCAACTTTTCCTGGAGTACACTTTCAAGTAAGTTTTAAGAAATTGTACTTGGAACATAACTTTACAAGTCCTTCATTGTCTGAAAATGTCTGCTGTATTTTTATATGCTCTTTGATATTTTGGCATGGAATGTAATTCTAAGTCTAAAAATAGTTTTCTCTTGACACACTGAAGGTGATATTGTTTTCTAGCATCCTGTTTTGATGAAAGGTCAGATTGCAATTTGATTATTGTTCTTTTGTAATGAACACTTAGAAATATGTGTGTGCATGCCTGTGCCCTTGCATGTGGCTATCGTCTATCTTCAGTCTAGTGAATTTTCATAATGATATATTCAGATATGCTATTGTCTTTAATTAGTTACATTAGGCTCTCAGCATAACTTTTCAAACTAAAGACAGGTTTTGGAATTTTCTTCTGTTTTTCACAATTTCATTCATTTCCAGTTTTTTTTCCACACTTCTCCAAAGATGGTTATCAGATTACATATGTATCAGCTAAATTTCTGTTTACTATTTTTCTCTGTACTTTCAAAACATTTTCTAGATTATTTCTTCAGCTTATATTTTAACATTTAATTTATTGAATTTTGATATTTTTCAGAAACAGCCAAGAAATTTTCTATTTTATTAGTATAATTTTTAATCGACACATGATAATTACACAAGTCTATGGAGTACAGTGTGATATTCCAATACAGGTATACAATGTGTAACAATCAAATCAGGGTAATTAGCATATCCATTACCTCAGAGGCTTATCATTTCTTTGTGTTAGAAACATTCCAAATTCTCTGTCCTAGCTATTTAAAAATGCATAATACAGTGTTATTAACTATACTCCTCCAACAGTGCTAGAGAACACTAGAACTTATTCCTCCTATTTATAATTTTCTATCTGCTAACAAAATTCTTCAACCCCCATGCTCCCACATTTGCCAGCCTTGAGTAACCACTCTTCTGCTCCCTACTTCTACAGGATCAACATTTTTAGCTTCTACAAATGAGTTAGAACATATGATATTTACCTTTCTGTAACTGACTTATTTCACTTAACATAATGTCCTCTGGGTTCATAAAGTTGTCATAAGTGACAAGATTTAATTCCATTTTTTGGCTGGATAGTAGTCCATTGTGTGTGTATATATATATATGTATCACATTTTTAATTTATTCATCTATTTATGGACACTTAGTTTGATTCCATATCTTGGCTATTGTGAACAGTGCTGCAATCAACATGGGAGTGCTGATATTGCATCAACATACTGATTTTCTTTCCTTTGAGTATTCACCAAGTAGTAAGATTGCCGAATCATATGGTAGTTCTGTTTTTCATATTTTGAGGAAACTCCATACTGTTTTCCATAAAGGTTGTACTAATTTACATTCCTTCTAACAGTGTATAAGAGTTCCCCTTTATCCACATCCTCATAAGCATTTGTTATTTTGTTTTCTTTTTGCTAACAGACATTCTAACAGGGGTGAGAAAATGTCTGATCGTGGTTCCCTGATAATTAGTGATGCTGAACTTTTTTTATATACACTTGGCCATTTGTATGTCTTCTCTTGAGGAATGTCTATTCTGATTTTTGCCCATTTCAAAATCAAATTATGTGTGTGTGTGTGTGTGTGTGTGTGTGTGTGTGTGTTTTGCTTTTGAGTTGCATTCCTTTTGTCATCTGAATATTAGTCCTTTGTCAGATGAATAGTTTACAAATATTTTCTTCCATCCTGCAATTCTCTCTTCACTCTGTTGATTACTTCTTTTTCCTGGCAGAAGCTTTCTAGTTTGATATAGTCTCATTTGCCTCTTTTTGCTTTTGTTGCCTGTGCTTTTGAGGTTTTATTCATGCAAACTTTATTTAGGTCAATGTCCTAAAGTGCTTCTCCTGTTTATTTTTTAGTAGTTTTATAGTTTCTTATCTTACATTTAAGTCTTTAGTGCAGTTTGATTTGATTTTTGTATATAGTGAGAGATAGGAGTCAAGCTTTATTCTTTTGCGTATGAATATTTAGGTTTCCTAGTATCACTTATTGAAGAGACTGTGCTTTCCAAATTTGATATTCTTGGCTTCTTTCTCAAAAATAAGTAGACTGTAAATACACGAATTTATTTCTGTGTTATCTTTTCGGTTCCACTGGTCTACAAACTGGCCCCCTATAGGAATATAAAGTGTATCCTTCTGAAAGCAAACGTAACTATTATACAATTCTGTGTGCAATTGAAGCAGAATCAAATGACATACAGCACAGATGCTAACAGTTAAAACAATACTAGTGGGATATTTTAAACTACAAAATATACTCCAACAGACATAAAATTCTGGGGTTAAAATATTCAACAAGAGTTCAATATAAAATACAATATTGTTAATTTTAAGCACTGTATTCTAAGCACATCTCTAAAACTTATTCATATTGTGTAGGTGAAATTTTTACCCATCGAACATTAACTTTTCATTTCCATCTGACCCCCTCCACCCCACTCCTGGTAATCACCATTACATTTGGTGTTCATTGTTCCTACCACACACACACAAAAAAAAAGTTTGAGTGGAGAAACAAACTTTTGAAGGTAATGAATATGTTTATCTTCTTTAATGTGTTAATGGTTCCACTGGTGTATTCATATATTCTAACCCAACAAATTATATACATGATATGTGCAATTTTTTGTATATAAATTACACTTTAGTAAGGCAGATAAAAAGTGTGTGTGTGCTTGTGTGTGTGTATTTATAAAGAGAGAGAGAGAAGATACAAAGAGATGCTCTAAAATGAACAATTATAAATTTTCAAACTGAAAAAAAGACACACTTTTATATAATTGGTACACATGGCCTCTTTCCTAAAATTTATTCTGTATTAGACCAGAAAGAAAATTTCCATAATGGTATTGAAAAATTATGCACAAATAAAATCTAATTTTATTTTCATTCACCTGTCTAATCTAATTACGTTAGATGATCTTGTTACATATTCCATAATATTTTTTCAAAAGATTTCCACAGATAATACTTCCCTTTTGTTTTAATTAATTGAGGTCCATCTTTTGCAAATGACTATTGGCTCCATGAAGGTAGAGGTCACGTATTTTGTTGATCATTTCTTCCCAGGATGTAGCATAGCCTGGCAAAATATAGAACAAAAATCATATTTTCAAGTGAATATATGAGTAATAAAGAAAATAAAGGCAAATTTTATTAATATAGTATTTACAAATTTAGCAGAAAAACACAAAAGAGACAATCATCAGTTAATCTCAACTAATGAAGAATTACAGACAGAAATTACAAAGGTTGAGAAAACAAAGATAAAATTTGTATTGTGAGATATAAAAAAAAACAATAGCCATAATAGAAAATTAATATAGGAATATATTTATACATTAATATGTTAATATATTTAGAAACACACAATCATTTAAGAAACACATATTACTGAAATGATTTAAAAATTATATAATAAAAGGAAAGCAAAATCCTAAAAGGAGTTTCAAAAAATATTAATGTGTTACAGCCTGATTACTACTGTACTTCCCAAAATAACAAGACCATTAAATATTATACAGATTATTATAAAAATAATTATACTCAATTATTTGTAGGTGAATACTTGTAAGCCCTTGGTGGATGTATGATTGTCACATTTAAATTATTAGAGCTTGATGCAGGGATATAATATCTCAATTTTTATAAGAAAAAATTCCAATACATTCAAAAGAAATGTATAGATTAAGCTTATATTTAAATATTGATTCAACAACACAAGATATTAGCAAATAATAATCAGCACTATGTTAAATAATAATATACCATGACCACAGACCGCATATGGGTACTTTAAGAATATAAGCAGTTTGGGCCGGGCGTGGTGGCTCACGCCTATAATTCCAGCACTTTGGGAGGCCGAGGAGGGAGGATCACAAAGTCAGGAGATCGAGACCATCCTGGCTAATACAGTGAAACCCTGTCTCTACTAAAAATACAAAAATTAGCTGGGCGTGGTGGCGGGAGCCTGTAGTCCCAGCTACTCGGGAGACTGAGGCAGGAGAATGGTGTGAACCCAGGAGGTGGAGGAGCTTGCAGCGAGCTGAGATTGCGCCATTGCACTCCAGCCTGGGCGACAGAGCGAGACTGTTTCTCAAAAAAAAAAAAATAATAATATATGCAGTTTGAGATTAAAAATATTGTTATTTTTATTCTTTTTAGTGGTCGGTTGAATAGGCTAAATAATGCCAAATATTTTCAATAAGGTTTTAAAATTTAGAATAGCTTTAAATTTTAAATGTCTAAAATGTTTAATTAAGTCCGCAAATCAGAGAAAGCTTCTGTACAGGTTAGTTCAACAAGGTATTAAACCTAGCACTCATTAGTTAGTATTCCATGGTGTATATATACCACATTTTCTTTATCTAGTCTACTATTGATGGGAATTTAAGTTGATCTCATATTTTTGCTATTGTGACTCATGCCACAATGAACATCTGCATGCATATGTCTTTATGATGGAAAGTTTTACATTCCTTTGTGTATATACCTAGTAATGAGATTGCTCTGTTGCATGGTAGTTCTGTTTTCAAGTCTTACAGGAATTGCCACACTGTTATCCACAATATTTTAAATAATTTACACACCTGCCAACAGCATGTAAGGTGTTTCTTTTTCTCCACAACCTTGCCAGAATCTATTATTTTTGACTTCTTAATAATAGCTATTCTGACTGGTGTGAAATGGTATCTCATTATGGTTTTGATTTGTATTTCTCTAACGATCAGCAATATTGAACTTTTTTTCATATGATTGTTGGATGCATATTTGTCTTCTAAGAAGTGTCTGTTCACATCCTTTCCCCACTTGTTAATGAGGTTGTTTTCATCTTGTAAATTTGTTTAAGTTCCTTATGAATGATAGATATTAGACCTTTGTCAGATGCATAGTTTGCAAAAGTTTGCTCACATTCTGTGGTTGTGTGTTTAATCTGTTGATAGTTTCTTTAGCTGTGTAGAAGCTCTTTACTTTAATTAGATCCTGTTTGTCAATTTTTGCTTTTGCCAGAATTGCTTTTGGCATCTTCATCCTGAAATATTTGCTCATTCCTGTGTCCATAATATTACTTAGGTTGACTTCTAGGATTTTTATAGTTTATGGTTTTACATTTAAGTATTTAATTGAGTTGATTTTTTACGGTGTAAGGAAGGGGTCCAGTTTCAATCTTCTGCATATGGCTAGCCAGTTATCTCAGCACCACTTATTGAATAGGGAGGCCTTTCCTTATTGCTTGTTTTTTATCAGCTCTGTTGAACATCAGATAGTTGTAGCTGTGTGGTCTTATTTTGGGGTTTTCTATTATGTTCCATTGGACTATGTGTCTGTTTTTGTACCAATACTATGCTGTTTTGGTTACTGCAGCCATGTAGGACAGTTGGAAATAGGGTAGCAGGATGGCTTCAGCTTTGTTCTGTTTATTTAGGACTCCCTTGGCTCTTCAGGCTCTCTTTTGGTTCCAGATGAATTTCAAAATAGCTTTTTTTTTCTAGTTCTATGTAAAAAAGTCATTGGTAGTTTGATAGGAACAGCATTGGATGTATAAACACTTTGTACAGTATGACCATTTTAATTATGTTGATTTTTCCTATCCGTGAGCATGGGATTTTTTTTTCCATTTGTTTGTGTCATCTCTGATTTTTTTGAGAAGTCTTTTGTAGTTGTTCTGGTAGAGAGCTTTCACCTCCCTGGTTAGCTGTCTTCCTACATAATTTATTCTTATTGTGGCAGTTGTGAATGGTATCGCATTCCTGATTTGGCAATAGCTTCACTATTGTTGTTGTATAGGAATACTAGTGATGGCAGCAATGCCCCATCTGGACCGCCCCCTGTGAGGACGCTGGCTGCAGCAGAGGAGGAGCCAGTACTTCCAGGCACAGCTTCAACTGCTCAGCTATGGCTCCAGACCTCGGCATCCCTGCACTCTAGTGGGCCCAGGAAGCTCCTTGCCTCCACAGGATTGAAAGTGGCTGCTCCTGCTTCCTGGCCTCTCCCTGCTCCTGGTGCTGGCTCTGGGGTGAAGCAAAGTTGTGGCTGACCCTGGGCACTGTCACGACTTGGCTGGGTGTGTGCATGCTTGGGGCAGTGCTGACACACGAGCCCCCTGCCACCCTAGTCCCTTCCGAACTTTGAGCTCCAATGAGCATGGGAGGGAGCCTGGAGGGGGGCCGAGGGTGGTTCAACGTGGGCCTGCATGTACCCCTCCGCATGAACAGCTTGGGCGCTGTGGATGGCATGTTGATGGTGATGGAGGCAAACACGCTCCTGGGCACAAAGGGACAGGTCCCAGGTGAAACCCCACCTTCAAGCCAGGGATGGCCTGAAGCCTGGGGCCAGGCTGCCAGTTCCAGGTGAAGTCCATGGCCCGGAGTGAGAACTTATGTTGCTTATCATCACCCATGGACCAATCAGCATGCACTTCCTCTGTTCTGAGTCCATAACAACCCCAGATTCAGCCAGACTCGGAAAGACATCAGGACTACCAGCTGTGGGAAGGAGCTATGCGCTTTGGATCTCTTCCACTTGTCAGGATGAACTGCCTGCAGAAAATCACTAGTGTCTCAGTACCCCGTAGTGGGTGGCCCCTACAACTATCTGATCTTCAACAGAGCTGATTATAAACAAGCAATGAGGAAAGGGCTCCCTATTCGATAATTGGTGCTGAGATAACTGGCTAGCCATATGCAGAAGATTGAAACTGGACCCCTTCCTTACATCATAAAAAATCAACTCAATGAAATACTATCCTGCTGAGACCTGGATGCTCATTGGGATGACCTGTCTGTGGAAAGGAGCTGCCCTCTATGGGTCTCCTGAGAGCTGTTCTGTGTCTCAGTAAAGCTCCTCTTCACCTTGCTCACCCTGCAATTTTTTGCACACCTTATTCTTCTTGGGCAAAAGACAAGAACTCAGGACTTGATGAATGGCAGCACTGAAAAAGCTGTAACACAAACACTACTGAAATGCTCCTTAGCTTGCCAAATGGTGAGTGAAGAGAAGGTGAGAAGATCTGCAGCCATCTGGGGACCCCAGACCTAGGGCACAGAGCCAGGGCTGTGACACCTTCTTTGGAGCTCTGTGGTTCCTGATATCTCCATTGTTCCAGGTGCCACTTCATTCCCCTCATCCAGACACAGGTGCCTGCAACAGAAGCCACTTGTGGTATATTTGATCTAGCCGCAGCCTTGCATGGAGCAGGAGCCTGTGCTGGTCCCTGGAGCTGCCTGCTGCGCCATAACAGCCAACGTGTCTGGCTGTATGCAGTGGCCAGAACCCATGCTCACTCACTCACACACCCCTCGCTACTCATGCCTGACTCACCCTTGACAGGTGTGGAATACAAGCTGGCAGTGCAAGCAAACCACAGCCAGCCAGGTAGAGAGGGCAGAACAAGCCCAGAAGGCCCAAGCAAAAACTCAGGCAAAGGTGTCACCAGCCACAGACATTTCTAGCAGGAAAAGTGATACCCTAAATATCCTGAGACACTAGTGATTTTTGTGCACTGATTTTATATCGTGAAACTTTGCTGAAGTAGTTTATCAGCTTAGGGAGCTTTTGTGCCAAGAATATGGGGTTTTCTAGATATGGGATTACATTGTCTGCAAAGAGGGATAGTTGGATTTCCTCTCTTTAAATTTAGATGTCCTTACTTCTGTCTCTTGACTGATTGCTCTGGCCAGGACTTCCAATATGATGTTAAATAAGAGTGGTGAGAGAGGACATCCTGGTGTTGTACCAGTTTCCAAGAGGAATACTTCCATATTTCTTTTCCCAGTTAGTATGATGTTGGCTGTGGATTTGTCCTAAATGGCAGTTATTATTTTAAAGTATGTTCCTTCAATGCCTAGTTTGTTGAGGATTTTTAACAGAAAAGGATGTTGAATTGTATCAGAAGAATTTTACGCACCCATTGAGATGCTCATGTGGTTTTGTCTTTAGTTCTGTTTATGTGATCAATCACATTTGTTGATTTGTATATGGTGAACCAACCTTGCATCTCAGGGATAAAGCCTACTTGATTGTGGTGGATGAGCTTTTGATGTGCTGCTGGATTCGCTTTGCCAGTATTTTGTTGAGGATTTTTGCATCAATGTTCATCAAGGATATTGGCCTGAAGATCTTTTTTTGGTTTTGTCTTGGCAAGGATTTGGTATCAGGATAATGCTGGCCAGAGATAAGGAAGAGTCCCTCTTCCTCAATATTTTGGAATAGTTTCAGTAGGAATGGTACCAGTTCTTCCTTGTACATCTTGTAGAATTTGTCTGTGAATCCATTTGGCCCTGAGCTTTTTTTTTATTGGTAGGTTTTTTATCACTGATTCAATTTTGGAGCTTGTCATTGGTCCATTCTGAAATTCAGTTTCTTCCTGGTTCAATCTTGGGAGGGTGGATGTGTCCAGAAATTCATCCTTTTCTTCTAGATATTCTAGTTTGTGTGTATAGAGTTGTTTCTATTATTCCCTGATGGTTACATATAGTTCTGTGGGGGTCAGTGGTAATAAGGTCTTTGTCATTTCTAATTGTGTTTGTATTCTCTGCTCTTCTCTTTTATTTGTCTCTTCTCTTTTATTTGTCTGCCAAGAAGTCTATCTATTTTATTAATTTTTTCAAAAAGTCGATTCCTGGATTTGTTGAACTTTTGAATGGATTTTGTGCCTCAATCTCCTTCAGTTCAGCTCTGATTTTGGTGATATTCTTGTCTTCTACTAGCTTTGGAGTTGTTTTTTTTATTGGTTCTCTAGTTCATTTAGTTGTAATGTGAGGTTGTTAAATTGAGATCTTTCTACCTTGTATCAACAAGGCATTTAGAGCTATAAATTTCCCTCTTAACAGTGACTTCGCTGTGTCCCAGAGATTCTGGTATGTTGTACCTTTATTCTTATTAATTTCAAAGAACTTCTTGATTTCTGCTTTAAATTCATTATTTACCCAAAGTCATTCAGGAGCATGTTATTCAATTTCTATTTAATGGTATGATTTTAAGTGAATTTGTCAGTCTTAATTTCTAATTTGACTGTGTTGTGTTCTGAGAGTGGTTGTTATGATTTCAATTTTTTTTTTTTTTTTGCATTTGTTGAGGAGTGTTTTCTGTCTGATTTCAGTGTGCTGATTTCAGGTCCTGAATATCTTTGCTAATTTTCTGCTTCAGTGATCTAATAATATCATTGGGGTGTTGAAATCTCCCACTGTTATTGTGTGGGAGTTTAAGTTTCTTTGAAGGTCTCTAAGAACTTGCTTTATGAATTTGGGTGCTTCTGTGTTGGAGGCATATATATTGAAGATAGTTAGGTCTTCTTGTTGAATTGAATCCTTTACCTTTATGTAGTGCCCTTCTTTGTCTTTTTTTAATCTTTGTTGACTTAAAGTCTGTTTTGTCTGAAATTAGGATTGCAATCCCTGATTTTTCTGTTTTCATTTGCTTGGTAGATTTTCTTTATCCCTTTATTTTGTGTCTATGGGCATCATTGCATGTTTGAAGGCACAGAGTGGCAAGCTGCATAAAGAACCAAGAACTATTGGTATTCTGTCTTCAAGAGAATACCAATAGAGACAGAATACCAGTAGTTCTTGGTTCTTTATGCAGCTTGCCATTCTGTGCCTTTTAACTGGGGCATTTAGCCTATTTACATTCAAGGTTTGTACTGATATTTGTGAATTTCCTCCTGTCATGATGTTGTCAGCTGGTTATTATGCAGAGGTTTTTTTCTTTTTTGTGTGTGTGGTTGCTTTATAATGTCACTGGTCTGAGTACTTCAGTGTGGTTTTTTTCAGTGGCTAGTAATGGTCCTTCCTTTCCATATTTAGTGCTTCCTTCAGGGATTCTTGTAAGGTAGATCTGATAAATTCCCTCAGCATTTGCTTGCTGACAGCAATCTTATTATCTACTTTGCTCATGAAACTTGGGTTAGCCAGATATGAAATTATCAGTGGAAATTTCTTTTCTAAGAATGTTGAATATAGTTGCCCAATCTCTTATGACTTGTAGGGTTTCTGCTGAGAGGTCTGCTGTTAGTCTGATGTGCTTTCCTTTGTAGGTGACCAGACCTTTCACTTTAGCTTAAACATTCTTTTCCCACATATCCTTTCAGTTGATGCTTCACTTTCTTAAAGTTCTGGACCCAATGTCACTCTTTTTGTGGTCTTCCTGACTGGCTCCCTTAAATAAAATGCAATCTTCTGCCATTTTTTATAACTGTTTAGTCCCCTCTCCGTGTTTTGTTTCTTTCCATAGTGTTTATCAACTTATAATACTCACACAATATATGTATTTCTTATCTGTCTTCTCTCTTGTCTGCTTTGAGAAGGGTAAGGGCCAGCTTTTTAAAAAATGCATTTTTATTACAATTCTATCACCAGCAACTATAGAAGTACCTGTTACATAAAAGGTGCTTTAAAAGTTTTCTTAATTTACATTGTTTGCATATATTTAGTGCTCAGTAAATATCGATTAACAAATGAGAGTAAGAGTAATGATAAACCCTTTACTAACAAATATAGAATATTGTTTGAAATATTCAAAGAATACAGACAAATAAGTATATATATATACATTCCATTTTCTAGATTAAAAAAGGTGTGATCATATTAGGCATATATATATAATTATATATATTACCAAAATGTAAAGTCAACTAAAATTGGCTGGGTGTAGTGGCTCACGACTGTAATCCCAACACTATGGGAGGCTGAGGTGGGTAGATCACGATGTCAAGAGATCAAGACCATCCTGGCCAAGATGGTGAAACCCCATCTCTACTAAAAATACAAAGATTAACAGGGCGTGGTGGCACACATCTGTAGTCCCAGCTACTTGGGAGGCTGAGGCAGGAGAATCACTTGAACCTGGGAGGCAGAGACTGCAGTGAGCCGAGATCGTGCCACTGCACTCCAGCCTGGCAATAGAGTGAGACTCCATCTCAAAAAAATACATAAATAAAAATAAAATTTTAAAAGTCAAGTAAAATTATGTTTTGATTTTTACACTAAGAAACGGTGAACAAATTTAAATTACCAATATTACTATTTTTGTTACACTACTTTCAGGATTTTTTATTTTGCCATTTTTGAAATTAAAATAAGTATTTAAATTAATATTTAGTTATGCATATATATCCAGCAATTTGTTATAACTTCTAATTATCTAATGCAACACATGTACTATTCTGTGTTCACTTATTCTAGTTTCAAAAGATAATAAATCTTTACTTAACAATGCTATTTTAGTATGCTGTTACTGGCAGTAATTAAATTCTGTGTTCTCGGTATATCAATTGTTAAAACGACACCTGGATGTAGACCAAAACAATGCTCAAATTATCTAAAAGTTTTATTTAAATGAATCATTGAATTTTAGAACTAGAAAAAGTTTAGATATTAATTATTATATTTGTCTCTTAATTTAGAGCTGTATAAGCAAGGAAACAGTAGTTAGATGACATGGGAAAGCAAGAAACCAAATTTGCCTAGTCTATATAGAATGCTAAAATGTATTTTACCAGTATTAGTCTGTTTTCATGCTGCTGTTAAAGACATACCCGAGACTGGTGATTATATTTTTATTTTCATTTGCAAACGTTAAATTTATGTTAACAAATACAACTTGCCTTTCAATTATCAGCTTGATACTTCCTCTGTGAAGGCACTGCATTTTTTTCCTGGACAAATATGTCTATTGAGTTTTAATAACATGTAAAACACCTTTATTGTAGTTTTATACTATTATGTTAGAGTTACTTTTTTGTTTGCTTTTTTTTTTTTGAGGGAGGTGAGATGAAAGATACTTATCTTCTTGCCAGGTTGTAAACTGCTTAATATGATAACATTGATGTCCAGCATTTGTATAATACACTAGTCTTTAGGTTGAAATATGCTGATGAGAAGAATAAATGGAAAGCGAAATAATACGGTAGTATTTACACCATGATAGAGATAAAAGCAAAATGATACAGGGGTATTATTGGAAAAAATTGTTAAATTAGTGAGACGTATGTGGTGGAATTACAGCAAGTAGGCAAATTCATTCATATAGGATTTTGTACTTTATTTGAAACACTCTTAATTTCTCCATAATTTTTTTTTTTTTTTTGAGACGGAGTCTCGCTGTCGCCCAGGCTGGAGTGCAGTGGCGCCCTCTCTGCTCACTGCAGGCTCTGCCCCCTGGGTTCACGCCATTCTCCTGCCTCAGCCTCCAGAGCAGCTGGGACTACAGGCGCCTGCCACCTCGCCAGGCTAACTTTTTGTATTTTTTGTAGAGACGGGGTTTCACCATGTTAGCCAGGATGGTCTCGATCTCCTGACCTCATGATCCACCTGCCTCGGCCTCCCAAAGTGCTGGGATTACAGGTGTAAGCCACCGCACCCGGCCTCTCCATAATGTTTTAATGAACCTTCCATCTTTTATTCTCCTGTATTTCCTGACTCCTTTTCTATCCAATTAGTGAGAAAGTATTAGCACTAAATATTTAAGAATTGCCTGAAACCTTCTACATTTCATATGCACAAATGGATGCTCACAGAGTGTTACAATAGGCAATTCCATTTGAAAGATTTTTTTCAGCCCTTACGTCAGGATATATCATCTCTAGAGATGATGAGAAAGAATTTAAATGGCTTTTTTAAAGCTGAGGGAAAAAAAAACATGCACATATACACACACACCCAATCAGTACTTTTGACCTTAGAAAAATCTTTGGAGGTTGCATAATGAAGTCTATTATAAAATGTACAAGTTAAAAGGGCACTTATGATTCCAAGTGGCTTCTTTTGTAAAGGGGATTCCTTTGTCTGTTCTATATTAATTACCATTTGATTTGCCTGCTGCATAGAATATGTGCTATTTATTCTGCAGAATTCCTATGCATGGAATATAATATTACTTTTAAATTGAGTTTCAAATATTTTAATTAAAATAATGCCTTTTCAAAAAGATGCTGATTGTGTAAAGAATTTTAGTGGGTAAGCACTACAGCTATCTCATTTTTAAACAGATATTTGATTAGTATAGTTAAATGTAAATCTTTGTTTCTCTGACTGCCACCTATTGGATTTATGCTAAATGGGATTTCATTTCTTGTACTCAGTCATGAAACCTGCTGCATTCTAGTGATGTAACTTTGGTCTTAGGGAATGTCTTTGTCTGGCAGCTTCCTTAAAATAAAGAGCTTGAAGGCAAAATAGAGTTTGATGCTTTATTTATTGTGAAAGATAATCCCAGGACAGGAGAAAGAGAAAAAGGAAGTGAAGTATACAAAACTAGGAAGCAAATACAAAAAGATAGGTTTTATGTGTTAATTGTCCAGTCAGGCTGTTTCTGAGAATCAAATTGATAGTCATCCTCTCCTTTCTGTCTCTTGTATTCTAGTATTCCATTATCTTTAGCCAGTAACTTGGCCAGTTTGAGTAGCTTGATGGTGGGGTGACCCGGACATTCAATCCTACATGGTTCTTGTCTTTATTGGATTGTGGTTACTGCAATTGTCCACTGACAGTTATTATTGAACATTACATACTATGTAATGGCCCCAAGGAAACCCGAGCTCCAGTTGTTATTATTGTTGCCCCATTCTGTGTTTAAAGCCCAAGATCCATATAACAATCCAGAATGAATACTCTAGCAAATAACAAAACTTTTTTAGATTCCATGATGAGTGAGATCATATGGTATTTGTCTTTCTGTGTCTGGATTATTTCACTTAGCACAATGTCCTCCAGGTCCATTCAGATTGTCACAAATGACATGATTTCCCCCTTCATAAGGCTGAATAGTATTCCCATAAATCATATATAAAAGATTTACCACATTTTCTTTATCTAATTATCTGATGATGGGCACCTAGGTGGTTTCTAGCTTAGCTATTATAAATAATGCTGCAGTAAACATAGAAGTACAGGTAGCTCCACCACATACTGATTTCAATTCCTTTGCATAATATGCCCACAAGTGGGATTACTGAATCCTATGGTAAATACATGTTTAGTTTTCTAAGGAACATACACACGTTTTTCATCATGGCTATGTTAATTTGCATTCCCACCAACATAACCCAATAATTCCCTCTCCTCTACACACTATGCAACACTTGTTATCTCTTGTATTTTTAAAAACAGCCACTTTAACACATGGGAGGTGATATCTCATTGTGGTTTTAATTTGCATTTCTCTGATTAGTGATGATGAACATTTTTCATTTATCTGTTGACCATCTAAAGGTACTCTTTTGAGAAGAATTTAGTTCCTTTGCCCATTTTTTATATTGAGATTTCTTTTTCTTGCTATTCAGTTAAATTCCTTATGTATTTTGGATATTAGCTTTTTATCAAATGTATGGGTTGAAAATATTTTCTCCTAATTTGCATTATGTATTTCCTCTATGAATTTTTTTTCCTTTCCTGTGCTTACTTAACATAAAATAATGACCTCTGGTTCCCTCTGACACTCCATTTACCCTGATGTCATTATTATACATTGTATGCTTGTATCAAAATATCTCATGTACCCCATAAATATATACACCTACTGTGTAGCCACAAAAAGTAAAAATTGTAAGTATTTAAAAAAACCCAGTTCCAAATCTATTAACATCCTTCATGTGCAGGATCATAACCCATTGAAAAGATGGAGAAAGCGTTTTTGTAGGTTTGTAAGAAGGTTCTGAGAGCTTTAAGTGTTATTTTCTTATTGCAATAAAATGAAATAAAAGTGTAAATAGACCAAGAGATTAGCCATCTTGGAGATCATTTTCACATTAAAAAGCTTTGTGAAAGGTGAGTTTAAAGTAAATGTGAGTGGATAGACTTTCTATTGGTACTCTGATCTAAACTTTTAAAGTAAAGTAATGAAGGAAAGAAAAAAAATCCCTTCTGCCTGGGAACCTGCAAAATAAAAGAAAAGTGTGTTACTTTCAGACACAGATGAGGTGCAGACATTGAGTAATTACTTCCATTCCAAAGGGGAAAAATCATCCAAATTAAAGGGCTACAGGCCCCATGCAAGTCTGAAACCCAGCAGGGCAATCATTATATTTTCAGGATCCAAAATAGTATCTTTTGACTCCATGTTCCACATCCAGGCCACAGTGATTCGTGGGGTGGGCTCCCTTGCCTTGAGTAGCTCTGCCACTGTGGCTTTGCAGAGTTCAGCCCCTGATATTACTCTCAAGGGCTTGGTTTTAGTGCTCACAGCTTTTCCAGGATCAGGGTGCAAGATGCCAGTGGAACTACTAATCTGCGGTATGGAGGATAGGTGGCCCTCTTCTCACAGTTGCACTAGGCAGTACCCCAGTGTGGACTCCGTGTGCAGACTCCAACCCCAAAATTGCCCTCTGTACTGGCTCTTTATGAGGGCTGTGTCCCTCTAACAGGCCTCTCCCTGGATATGCAGGCTTTTCCATACATCCTCCTAAATCTAGGTAGAGGCTTCGAAGCCTCAACTCTTTCACTCTGTCCACCTACAGGAGTAACACCACATGGAAGCTTTGAAGGCTTACACCCCCTGAAGAAGTGCCCTGAGCTGTACTTGGCCCCTTTTGAGCCATGGCTAGAGCTGGAGTGGGTGAGATGCAGGAAACAATGTCCTGAGGCAGGCTGCAGAGGGCAGCAGGCCCTGGGTCTGGCCCAGGAAACCATTCTTCCCTCCTAGGCCTCCGGGCCTATGATGGAAGGGGCTGCTGCAAGCCCTCTGAAATGACTTTGAGGCCATTTCCCCATTGTCTTGACTATTAGCACTTATCTCCTTTTTACATAACAAATTTCAGCGGCCTTCTTAAATTTCTCCTCTGAAAATGGTTTTTCTTTTCTACCACTTGACCAGCCTGCAAATTTTTCAAACTTTTATGCTCTGCTTCTCCTTTAAACATAAATTCCAACCTTAGGTTATTTCTTTGTTCACACATATGAGCATATGTTGTTAGAAGCAGCGAGGTCACATCTTGAATGCTTTGCTGCCTAGAAATTTCTTCCACCAGATACCCTAAATCATCACTCTCAAGTTCAAAGTTCCCTAGATTCCCTTGGGCAAGGGCACAATGCAGCCAAGTTATTTGCTAAGATATAACAAAAGTGGCCTTTGCTTCAGTTTCCAATAAATGACTCATTTCCATCTGAGTCCTCATTAGCCTGGCCTTTACTGTCCATATCACTATGAGCATTTTGTTAATAGCCATTCAACCAGCCTCTAGGAAGTCCTAAACTTTCCCTCATCTTTCTGTCTTCTTTTGAGCCCTCTACCCTCTTAAAACTGCTGCTTATTACCAGTTCCAAAGTTGCTTCTACATTTTCAGGTAGCTTTATAGCAATGCCACACTCCAAATTTCTGTATTAGTCCATTCTCACACTCCTATAAAACAGACCTGATATTGGGTAATTTATAAGGAAAATATGTTTAATTGGCTCATGGTTCTGTAAGCGATACAGGAAGCATAACACCTTTTGCTTCTAGGGAGGCACCAGGAAGATCCTAATTATGATAAAAGGCAAAGGAAATGTTAGGTATATCATGTGGAGGGAGCAGTAGCAACAGAGAGTGAGAAGAGGTGCCACACAGATTCAAGATCTCATGAGAACTTACACTCATGACAGCAGTACCAAGTGGATGGTACTAAATCATTCACAAAAATCCATCCCCATTTTCCAACCACCTCCGACTAGCCCTCACCTTCAACATTACAGAGTATAATTAGATGTGATATTTGGTGAGGACACAGAACCAAACCATATCAACTGCCCTGTGTGAATAATTGAACTAAAGAGGTGGGAAATAAATTTGTTATTTTGTGTTTGTTCTTGATTTTACTATTCTATAAAATGATTAAGACATAGACTCTCTCACAATAATAGTGGAAAACTTCAACCTCCACTGGCAGTATTAGACAGATCATTGCAGCAGAAAATTAACAAAAATATTCAGGACCTGAACTCAACATTGGACCAAATGGATCTGATAGACCTCTATGGCCTCTCCATCCCAAAATAACAGAATGTACATTCTTCTCATTGCCCCTTGGTGCATACTCTAAAATTGACCACATATTTGGACATAAAACAATCTCAGCAAATGAAAAAGAACTGAAATCACACTGGACACACTATCAAACCACAGGGCGATAAAAAGAGAAGTCAAGACTAAGAAAATCGCTCAAAACCATGCAATTAGATGGAAATTAAATACCATGCTCCTGAATGACTTTTAGGTAAATAATGAAATTAAGGAAGAAATCAAGAAGTTCTATGAAACAAATGAGAACAAAGACATGACATACCAGAATCTCTGGGGAAAAGCTACAGCAGTTTTAGGAGGGAAATTTATAGCACTAATTGCACATATCCAGAAGTTAGAAAGATCTCACATTAACAACATAACATCACAACTAAAATACTTAGAGAAGCAAGAATAAATCAACCCTGAAGCTAAAAGATCAGAAAAATCCAGTTGTTTTTTAATTAATAAGCTAGATAGGCTGCTAACTAGAATAATGAAGAAGAAAAGACAGATCCAAATAAAAACAGTTATAAACAATGAAGGGAATGTCACCATTGAACCCACAAAAATAAAAATAGCTATCAGAAACTACTCTACTACAAATACTTCCATGCATATAAATGCAAAATCCTAGAACAGATAAATATCTAACATATACACTCTTCTAAGACTAACCCAGGAAGAAACTGATTCACTGAAGAGATCAATGACCTGCTCTGAAATTGAATCAGTAATTAAAAAGTCTGTCAACTAACAAAACCCCAGGAACTGAAGGATTCACAGTCAAATTATACCAGATGTACAAAGAAGACATTGTATGATTTCTACTGAAACTATTCTAAAAAACTGCATCAACTAACGAGCAAAATAACCAGCTGACATCATAATTACAGGATCAAATTCACACATAACAATATTAACCTTAAACGTAAATGGGCTAAATACTCCAATTAAAAGACACAGACTGGCAAATTGGATAAAGAGTCAAGACCCATCAGTGTGCTGTATACAGGAAACCCATCTCATGTGCAGAGAAACACATAGACTCAAAATAAAGGGGTGGAGGAAGATCTACCAAGCAAATAGAAAACAAAAAAAAAAAACAGGGGTTTCAATCCCAGTCTCTGATAAAACAGACTTTAAACCAACAAAGATAAAAAGGGACAAAGAAGGCCATTACATAATGATAAAGGGATCAATTCAACAAGTAGAGCTAACTATCCTAAATATATATGCACCCAATACAGGAGCATCCAGATTCATAAAGCAAGTCCTTAGTGACCTACAAAGAGACTTAGACTTCCACACAATAATAATGGTAGACTTTAACACCCCACTGTCAACATTAGACAGATCAACAAGACAGAAAGTTAACAAGGATATCCAGGAATTGAACTCAGCTCTGCACCAAGTGGATCTAATAGACATTTACAGAACTCTCCACCCCAAATCAACAGAATATACATTCTTTTGAGCACCACACCACACCTATTCCAAAATTGACCACATAGTTGGAAGTAAAGCACTCCTCAGCAAATGTAACAGAACAGAAATTGTAACAAACTGTCTCTCAGACCACAGTGCAATCAAACTAGAACTCAACTCAGAATTAAGAAACTCACTCAAAACTGCTCGACTACATGGAAACTGAACAACCTGCTCCTGAATGACTACTGGGTACATAACAAAATGAATGCAGAAATAAAGATGTTCTTTGAAAACAATGAGAACAAAGGCACAACATACCAGAATCTCTGGACACATTCAAAGCAGCATGTAGAGGGAAATTTATAGCACTAAATGCCCACAAGAGAAAGCAGGAAAGATCTAAAATTGACACCCTAACATTACAATTAAAAGAACTAGAAAAGCAAGAGCAAACACATTCAAAAGCTAGCAGAAGGCAAGAAATAACTAAAATCAGAGCAGAACTGAAGGAAATAGAGACACAAAAAACCCTTCAAAAACTCAGTGAATCCAGGGCCTGGGTTTTTGAAAAGATCAACAAAATTGATAGACCACTAGCAAGACTAATAAAGAAGAAAAAAGAGAAAAATCAAATAGACACAATAAAAAATGATAAAGGAGATATCACCACCAATCCCACAGAAATACAAACTACCATCAGAGAATAAACACCTCTACGCAAATAAACTAGAAAATCTAGAAGAAATGGATAAATTCCTCGATGCATACACCCTCCCAAGACTAAACCAGGAAGAAGTTGAATCTCTGAATAGACCAATAATAGGCTCTGAAATTGAGGCAATAATTAATAGCTTACCAAACAAAAAAAGTCCAGGACCAGATGGATTCGCAGCCGAATTCTACCAGAGGTACAAGGAGGAGCTGGTACCATTCCTTCTGAAACTATTCCAATCAATAGAAAAAGAGGGAATCCTCCCTAACACATTTTATGAGGCCAGCATCATCCTGATACCAAAGCCTGGCAGAGACACAACAAAAAAAGGAGAATTTTAGACCAATATTCCTGATGAACATCGAAGCAAAAATCATCAATAAAATACTGGCAAACCAAATCCAGCAGCACATCAAAAAGCTTATCCACCATGATCAAGTGGGCTTCATCCCTGGGATGCAAGGCTGGTTCAACATACGCAAATCAATAACTGTAATCCAGCATATAAACAGAACCAAAGACAAAAACCACATGGTTATCTCAATAGATGCAGAAAAGGCCTTTGACAAAATTCAACGACCTTCATGCTAAAAACTCTCAATAAATTAGGTATTGATGGGATATATCTTAAAATAATAAGAGCTATCTATGACAAACCCACAGCCAATATCATCCTGAATAGGCAAAAACTGGAAGAATTCCCTTTGAAAACTGGCACAAGACAGGGATGCCCTCTCTCACCACTCCTATTCAACATAGTGTTGGAAGTTCTGGCCAGGGCAATCAGGCAGAAGAAGGAAATAAAGGGTATTCAATTAGGAAAAGAGGAAGTCAAATTGTCCCTGTTTGCAAATGACATGATTCTATATCTAGAAAACCCCATCGTCTCAGCCCAAAATCTCCTCAGGCTGATAAGCAACTTCAGCAAAGTCTCAGGATACAAAATCAATGTGCAAAAATCACAAGCATTCTTACACACCAATAACAGACAAACAGGGAGCCAAATCACGAGTGAACTCCCATTCATAATTGCTTCAAAGGGAATAAAATACCTAGGAATCCAACTTACAAGGGATGTGAAGGACCTCTTCAAGGAGAACTACAAACCACTGCTCAATGAAATAAAAGAGGATACAAACAAACGGAAGAACATTCCATGCTCATGGGTAGAAGAATCAATATCGTGAAAATGGCCATACTGCCCAAGGTAATTTATAGATTCAATGTCATCCCCATCAAGCTACCAATGACTTTCTTCACAGAATTGGAAAAAACTACTTTAAAGTTCATATGGAACCAAAAAAGAGCCCGCATCGCCAAGTCAATCCTAAGCCAAAAGAACAGAGCCGGAGGCATCATGCTACCTGACTTCAAACTATACTATGAGGCTACAGTAACCAAAACAGCATGGTACCGGTACCAAAACAGAGATACAGATGAATGGAACAGAACAGAGCCCTCAGAAATAATGCCACATATCTACAACTATCTGATATTTGACAAACCTGACAAAAACAAGCAATGGGGAAAGGATTCTCTATTTAATAAATGGTGCTGGGAAAACTGGCTAGCCATAAGAAGAAAGCTGAAACTGGATCCCTTCCTTACACCTTATACAAAAATTAATTCAAGATGGATTAAAGACTTACATGTTAGACCTAAAACCATAAAAACCCTAGGCAATACCATTCAGGACATAGGCATGGGCAAAGACTTCATGTCTAAAACACCAAAAGCAATGGCAACAAAAGCCAAAGTTGACAAATGGGATCTAATTAAACTAAAAAGCTTCTGCACAGCAAAAGAAACTGCCATCAGAGTGAACAGGCAACCTACACAGTGGGAGAAAATTTTTGCAATCTACACATCTGACAAAGGGCTAATATCCAGAATCTACAATGAACTCAAACAAATTTACAAGAAAAAAACAAACAACCCCATCAACAAGTGGACGAAGGATATGAACAGACACTTCTCAAAAGAAGACATTTATGCAGCCAAAAGACACACGAAAAAATGCCCACCATCACTGGCCATTAGTGAAATGCAGATCAAAATCACAATTAAATACCATCTCACACTAGTTTGAATGGCAATCATTGAAAAGTCAGGAAACAACAGATGCTGGAGAGGATGTGGAGAAATAGGAACACTTTTACACTGTTGGTGGGACTATAAACTAGTTCAACCATTGTGGAAGTCAGTGTGGGGATTCCTCAAGGATCTAGAACTAGAAATACCATTTGACCCAGCCATCCCATTACTGGGTACATAACCAAAGGATCATAAATCATGCTTCTATAAAGACACATGCACATGTATGTTTACTGTGGCACTATTCACAATAGCAAACACTTGGAAGCAACCCAAAAGTCCAACAATGATAGACTGGATTAAGAAAATGGCACATATACACCATGGAATACTATGCAGCCATAAAAAATGATTAGTTCATGTCCTCTGTAGGGACATGGATGAAGCTGGAAACCATCATTCTCAGCAAACTATCGCAAGGACAAAAAACCAAACACCGCATGTTCTCACTCATAGGTGGGAATTGAACAATGAGAACACATGGACACAGGAAGGGGAACATCACACACCGGGGCCTGTTGTGGGTGGGGGGAGGTGGGAGGGATAGTATTAGGTTAAATGACGAGTTAATGGGTGCAGCACACCAACATGGCACATGTATACATATGTAACAAACCTGCACGTTGTGCACATGTACCCTAAAACTTAAAGTATAATAATAAAAAAAGAAAACTGAGAACGAGGGACTCCTCCCCCTATTACTCTATGAGGCCAGTACATACACACCAAAAAAGAAAACTTCATGCCAATATTCTTCATGAACATTGATGCACAAATCCTCAACAAAATACTGGCAAACTGAATCCAACAACACATCAAAAATCTAATCCACGATGATCAAGTAGGCTTCATCCCTGAAATTTAAGATTGTTTCAACATATACAAATCACTAAATGTGATTGATCACGTAAACAGAACAAAAGACAAAAACTGTATTATTATCTCAATAGATGCAAAAAGTCTTTTGATAAAATTCCACACCCCTTCTTATTAAAAACTCTCAACATGAAGGAATATATCCTAAAATAGTAACAGCTACCTATGACAAACTCACAGCCAACGTCAGACTGAAGGAGTAAAAGCTAGAACAGCATTCTCGAAAACTGGCACAAGACAAGAAGGCCCTCTCTTACCACTCCTATTTTTAACGTGAGTCTCCTCATACAGTTGTAGACTCCACTGATCCCTTTGAAAATGTGTTCTTTAGTTATTCCTATGAAATATAGAAAGCAGATATCTCAAGATAATGATATTATTTAATGTAAGTTTACATCAAATAATCAGGGTCAAAGGATACTAATCCATAGTATCTTGCACTCTGAATGTTTCTAAAATATACAAGTCAAGGCATAGGTAAGGACCTTTGGGAAAAGTGAACTTTCTTTATATGATGTCAAGGTTATCCTGCTGTGAGCTGGCCTGAGTCAATTTTTATATACTTGTAATAGGTAGCAGGAGTAGCCTGTGTTTAGTGTTGCAATTCTCTGCTATTCCTTCCAGATATTAATGAACAAAATTTGAAGAACCTTTTACTATGCTGGTATTTATTAAACACACGTTTTCTTTAGCTGGCTGGTATAAAATACTACACACATACTATTCTGGAGGCTTAATTAAAAACAAACAAAAAAAACCTTAATTACCCCAAAACATTACCAAAACTTATTCTGTTATTTTAATTGCTATGTTCATAATTAATTTAAATGATCCATTCTAAAGAGGAAATGTTTTCTAGAAGAATTGTCTTATACTTAAAATTAATATCAGCTCACCACAATGCTTAGATTCAATGGTGGACATAGAGCTAAGTAATCAGGAGTCAGCCCTAAAGCTATGTGCAGTAGGGCTTGCAAATGCTTAAGATTTGCTCATTCATAGCAAAAGAGGGTTTCTAAATCTCTTGACCAATTTACCTACGTACTGATCACAACAAAAAGATCCGATATTTATAGTCTATGTTGTATTTAGCAAATCACTAATTTTATAATTGGATAATTCATTAATTATGCTTGGCAGAGCCTCTATCAAATAAAAATATCAAATAAAAATGTAACTAAAATATAAACAAAGATTATGAAGTGGTCACATCTCAAGTAAGAGGTTTCTGCTAAGGATGATGGTAGACAGTCCTAGTATATAGACTTATCTAACACAAACATGGTGACACATAACATCCACAACAAAGACATAGCTGTATAATTGAATATTTGATCACCTGTGATTCACCCAAAATACATCACAAATGGGAGGCTTTTTTTTTTTTCACTTAACCTACATTAGGAAAAATCTGTCATGGGATGTGTCAAATACAGGATTTAATACGTTAGAGAAAAAGTATATATTCCAGATATGTTGAGTTTGGAAAATAACTTATTTCTCAGTTTAAAATGAGGGAATTGTAAGACTTGTCAGTTAAAATTTAGAGTACATGACCTAAGCAAAAGTGAACCTAAGGTGTTCATTTGAGGCATTTGAGGTTAAAAAAAAAAAAAAAAAATTATTGTAAGGGTACCATGGAGAGTTCCTTCATGGAAACTGTATTTTTCTTTGTATTTGTGTCAGAGGCCAAGGCAGAACCCACAGTAAAGGGAGCAGGGAAATTCGCATTTTGGAGACAGAATAATGAAAAACTGGATTTCTTTCTATTAAACTGTTATTATAATTCATAAGTTTAAGGAAGCAATCAGTAATTTAAATTCCAAACAGTTTTAGAGAATACACAAATGGCAATGTTCTCTGTCATTATAGAAATTAAGCATGCTTTTTAGTTATCTGCATGAGTCATAATAGAAACAAGAAGAGAAGAAATTCCTCAATAAGGCAAATATATAGCATCCTTTCTAGAAACTGAAGATGTATTTTAGAAACTAACACTGCAAAAAGGATTTGCAGTGTCCTGGCAACCTTACCTGACCTTGCCAATGGCCATGCATTTTACCTTAAATAACATATTTAGAATCTTTCAGACTCAATTTCCATTTAGGTAAGATTATGGGACATAAAAGCATGGGTCTGTATAAGGTCACTGAGATTCTGGTATTCTTTGATTGTCCCTATCTTCCATTTAAATTAAATTTTTTTTCAAAACTTTGAGCTCTCTATAGATTGCCATCAATGGCTGAAATCCTGAGAAAAAGTGAAGCTTAGATAGCTGGAATTTCTTGCTAGCTTTGAAAGAGTTTGCCTCTTGGAGAGTTGTATTTCCAGAAACATAGAGCAGGAAACTATTGTGCTTAGGTCCTGCCTTAAAGCAAGATAAGGCTTTGCTACTCCAAGAAGGCAGGAAAATAAAATATGGAGTTATGTGATTTTTCTTATCAAACACTGTTCATATCCTCAGTGACAAATGTAATTTTTAAATGGTAATACTTTAAAGTAACTGGTTTCTTTTTTAAAGCTTTCAGTGTGTGTTGTATTTTTATGTGTGTGTACCTGCAAATTACAAAATTGCATTTATTACAAATTAGCATTAATACTTTGGATCATTAAGGAATATAATATAGAAAACTACTAAAGGAAAATACCCCCAATTTGACCTGTAATTATGGTTATTTTTTGACATATGCTGTTTGTAACTAACACCTAGAGGGATTCATGGCAATTGTCTTCAGAAAGCCTTGATTATTTTGAAATGTTAAATTGAATGGAAGTGACAGTGGGGAAGTTGGCCATTGCTACTTTTTCCTTAACTCACTGTAACCAACATAATTTCAACCCTTCCTTTACTTATCCTTAACTGTGTATTTATTAGGAATGGGACTGGAAGAACTAGAGAATGTATAGTATTATATTCCATGTGGTAGTACAATATATTAAAAATGCAGTCTCTTGCAAACTGAAATGATACTCTTATCCATGTAGTATATTTCTGCTTAAGGATACACGCTAGGCAGGTAATAACAATTAATAAGAAATGAAATGAAATTCTAAATAAAGGACATTTAAGGGTACAACAACTGCAATTCAGAACACAGTTATATATTTATACTTCATGTGACACTATAAGACATGAGTTATTTAATTACACGATATATAAATAAATGCTTACATGATATAAGTAGAACAGAGCATTTTAAATTTTGTAATTAAGCCTATACATATACAAATTTCAAATATTTATCCCTGTCAATTTGCTATTATTAAAACATCATTTTAATATCATTCTTCCATGAATATCACAGCATACTATTATTTGTTTAAAAATGTTATGTCCTGGCCAGGCACAGTGGCTCATGCCTGTAATCCCAGCACTTTGGGAGGCCCAGGCGGGCGGATCACGAGGTCAGGAGATGGAGACAATCCTGGCTAACACGGTGAAACCCCATCTCTACTAAAAATACAAAAAATTAGCCGGGCATGGTGGCAGGCACCTGTAGGCCCAGCTACTGGGAAGGCTGAGGCAGGAGAACGGCTTGAACCCAGGAGGCGGAGCTTGAAGTGAGCCAAGATAGTGCCACTGCACTCCAGCCTGGGCAACAGAGCAAGAGACTTTGTCAAAAAAAAAAAAAAAAAAAAAAATTGATGTCCTTTTTATTCCAAATAGTTTTAGTGGTCCAGGAACAACCTTAGAATTTGTATTTAGAGATAAAAATGTAGTTTTTGAATTTAGGGAAATCTTTATTTATAAACTTCGAAGATAAATGAAGAGATGTCATTGTAATTCTAACTTTGTTGTTAGAAATTTTCAATAATTTTATTCTGTAAAGACAACCATTAACATAGTAAAATAAATTTGCATCTTATTTTTGACAGGACAAATACTATGCATATTGTAATTGAATTTTAGTATGAAACCCTTTATAGAAATCATGAAACAAAACAATTATGGTACTGTTTCTGGTTATAGGTTAGTAAAAAATTTGATTCTACTTTCTAAGTTTCAATGTTAAATTTTATACAATATACATTTTAATAGGAATAATTGTACAAATATCTATGTCTATTTTTAAAGTTGAAATATCATTTTTAACACTGTAAATGAACTCTCTATGATTCTACTCAGTGAAGTGTTTCAAATACCAAATCATTATTAATTACTTCACATATTTCAATCTCAAATCATTTTATGAGAGTGAGGAACTGTTTAATTCCTAATTCCAACATTGTTAGAAATAATATTAATATTTCATAGAGCTGTATCTTTACTTTCTTTGGGGCTAATTATATATGTATGTATTAGTATTGACTATAAAATGCCAAAATTAGACTATTTTATAGAAATAACATATTTTACTGTTATGCAACACCACATCTAGCATATCGCCCTATTTCAATCATTTAAAATTTTGTAATTACAGTATACTTCTCCCACAGATTAACTCTTACTATTACATAATAATGCATAGCAAATTATATTCTGTATAATGAAATGTGCCCTTAAGCAATAAATTACATTTTTTTCTGTTGATTTATTTCAAAATGAGTGCATGTCAATGTTCTCCTTAATATAAATGATGTGGATTCAGATTATTTCTTAATTAATCAATAGTTTCACTTGGACATGAGGAAATGTTTATTTTTATTCCAAAAAAATAATTTTTTAAAAAAATTATGGAAATAAAAAATTGTATTTAGCATTTGGAAATGAAGTTTGTAACACCATCAGATAACCTGAAAGCTATTAAAGTTCAAATGTTTGTTTAGAAACATTTTGAGAACTATTATACATTACAAAAAATCACTTTTTAAAAGATAAAAAAGCATGTTATATTTGTAATAACAAATACAACAAACATTTATTTAACGTCTCTATATTTAAAAGCAAGAAACTATCTTCATACATTAGTAAAAAAATCTCAGAAACCTCAATCTAAAAAAGATGAGGACATTAAAAGAAAATTTACAGGAGATAAATAAATCAATGAACAATAAAAAATGGAGAAATGTGAATATAACATGTGACGACCACATTCTAAAAATTAGATACAATTTTTTTAACATATGAGATTTTTGAATATTGCAAATATATTTTATCCAGTGTGGTAACCATTCATAAATTTTTTACAAGTAGGAAATAAATGCAATTTGCTAAAGTTCATTTAAGAAACATTTTTAAAAATAGGCTGGCCAAGGAAGGGTCTTCTGATGTCATGACCAGAAGGCTAAGGTCTAAAGATAGAAAAGAAAACCCGTGGTGTAAAAGGTTGGGTGACAGTGTGGACAACTTCTGAGTAAGAGATTGTTTTCTTCTAAGAAATATTAGAAGTATATTGGGAAATACTGAGCAAGAGAGAAAATGGTTTATATAAGTTAATACAGATACATTCCATTGTAGAATATATTTTTTATCTTGTCTTAAATTTTATTCGTATATATTCTAGCTCTAATGTAAGTACATATGTTTCTAAGAAGATATGAAAAAGAATGTTTTCCACTAGCTCCCTAAGAACCACAAAAGTTGGTATTTTTGCTCTGGGGAAGAGCAGCCCAGGATTTTTTAGCATTACAAATACAAACCTGAGCTCTTCATTCAGCCATGTTCTTTGCCTGGGTCAAGCCAGATTTTTAGACGTGCCCAGAATAAGCAAAAGTTCCTAGTGGAAAATAAAATCAGAGATCAGCTCATTTTAGAAAATTTTGAGAGTCTGAAATTTTAATTTGTATTATATTTCTTGCTTACTTAGCTCTCTGAGGCCTTTGTTTAAAAAAATAAATATAGTTGAATAAATAATGTTTTTCCTAGTTGTTACAGCAGAAGTTATTATTTTCCAAATCATTCTGACTACAACTACAGCCTTTGTGGAAGCAAAAGTACAGATTAATTTAGTTTGTAATTATGAAATTCATAAATATATAAAGTTTAGAGACAGCACATATATTGTTATGGAATTTAGGAAATGTACATCTTTTTACCTAATATTTAGGTGAATTATTTGTAAGCAGTGACCAGTATAATCTGAAACACATATTATACTGACTTAATGGTGATTTGCCTACATGTTTTACTTACTTTGTTACCACCAATATTTGTTTTCTGGTAATGTGTGTGTGTGTACATGTATACTTGTGTATGATTCCTCTTAAAAATTACAGAGAAATAATTTGACCAAATTTTACTTACGTTCAATAGAGAAATTCAATACTGAACACAGAAGAATATTTTCTTCATATAATTAATAAAATATAAATATCATCTATAGCAAATATACTCAAGGACAAAATATTGGAAAAAAAATTCCCTAAGAGGAAGACTAAAAAATTACGTAAGTCTCTGTGCATCTTATTATCATCTGTTTATTTGTGAAAATATATTGAGATGTATAATTATTTGTACATGGTTTAATACAACTAAAAGTTTAAGAAATACTGAAATACAACTTATATTTTTCAAATAATTATGGAGAATTAAATTTTTAATTATAGATAAGTGCTTTCAAATATAGTAAAAATATGTATTGAAAACCTGTTCAAGTCAATAAGTGAAGTGAGTAAAATCTAGGATTTTGAAAATCATTAGTCTATAAATGGCTTCACATATTATGTTTCAGAGGTTGGATATGAGGAATAAGGATTTCATGAAAAATCACTACAACAATTACAAGAAGAATTTTGAGTTTTATAAAGAACATTTTAGCATCAGTATGACAAACAGACCTTGAGGCTCTGAGATTAATAGGAAGAAATAATTGCTCGAAAAAAATAAAGGGATTATTTTGTAGGAGATTGAAAGGGTTTATTAATAGTAAAGCAGTAGAATTTACAAACAGATTAATTTGAATATCAAGTGTAAAGGAAATAAAAAGTCAAAGAGAAACCCATGGTTTTGGTTTGGCTGGCAGAGGAAATGAAATAGAAGAACATTTAGTCAGAAAATTATGGCAAATTTACTTTTGGAATTTTGAGCTGGTAGTACCCCACAGGAACACAGGTAAATATATGTTTTTAAAAATAACCTTTCACATATTTGGAACTCAAGAAAATTTTGAATTGAGAAAAAGAATGTCAAATCATCAGTACGTAGCTGATTTTTAAAGATGGGTGTGTACCAGCAAAGATAACAGAAAGGAAATTGTGGAGAATACAGCATCCATTGAGCAGATTAAGGAAAATAAATCTACAGTGGAGCTGGAAAAAAATGACAAGGAAATTGGGAGTTAAAATGGTGCCACAAAAGTAAAAACTGATTTTTTTTAAGGCTACAGTAGTAGATAGTGCTAAAAGGTTATGAGAAATTATATAGTATATCTAGCACCATTCACTAGCTTTGACAACCAGAAAATTACTGATGACCTCAAATTATTTTGTAACCGAGTAATGATTATGAATGACTAGTTATGGAAGGCTGAACATTAAACAGGAAGTTCAGAAGCATTAGGAGAAATATCTAATGTAGATAACGGGTTGATAGGTGCAACATACCACCATGGCACATGTATACCTATGTAACAAAACTACATGTTCTGCACATGTACCCCAGAACTTAAAGTATAATAAAACATAAAAATAAAAAAAGAAGGTGAAAAGTGAAGTAACAAGATAGTGTTTTGCAACTTTTCTACAATGTAACACACCACAAAATGATAGTATTTGTAAAGCACACCAGAGAAAACTTTAGGGGATTTAGGGACACATTTTGGAGACTGTTGAAAAAATATCAATCTCACTTTATTTGTGTTATAGAATTACACTTAAAAATGAAATATAGAAAAGTATTGAAATTGTATTTGAGTCAAACGTAGCAATGAAATCCTTTCAATATTTAATTTTAGGAATGACAACATGAGATTATTCTCAAAAACATATTAGATTTTGTTTTTAAATGTGTATATTCTATTCTTGATAAAGAAACTTTAGTCATGAAATGACCCTGCCTTCCCAGCTAGATTTACTGCCTCTAAGGACCAAAGAACATTCTTCCTGACATCTAGAATACACATTTCTTGAGCAGCTCCATGGATGGTCCTCTTGTCTATTATCAATAGTAGTGCTCTGTGCAGCCAGCTGCTAAAGTAAGTTTCCAATTATTATAGCCTTTTTTTTTAAATCACATTGAGCATGATTTCCTGATGCCATTGTGCTATCCATAGAGCATGTTTACAGAAATAGATGAATTTCGTGAAACTCTCATAAAACCATAAATTGCTACAGGCATCTAGCCCACGAAATCCAAACTATTCTAAATCCCATCCGGATACCCCTTAGACTATGAGGGCCAATATTTCCAGTTGTACCTGTAAATTATTTGCAACAAACCAACTGGGGTGTCCTTACTAAAGAGAAACATAGGGATGGATGTATTTTTGCTTGTTTGTTTTTAAGTTAGAAAAATTTAAGAATCTATGCGGGAAGTTGTGTAACTTAGAGGAAAGATGAAGATATTAACCAATAATGAAACAAGGGAAGATGAAAAGGATAATAGGTGATTGAAATTTGTTTTGTAAGTGGAAGAAAATAACAAGTGAAGCTCCAATTGAGTGACTTGGAGTTTTTCTGTTTTCTTTGTTTTCTGATGAAGTGTTGAAGTGTTTGCGAATGATGTAGTTGATGTTAGAACAGAGAAACAGATAAGAGATTGACAGAGAGACAAGGAGTGGAATGGCTCTTTTAGAACACAGAATAAATAACCGCTTAGTGCCATATCAAAGGCTAAGTGATGTAGCCATTTTTCTAAGATTAGAGAAAATGAATTAAATGTATTACTATATTTGAGTGTGTGGTTTGGCAGAGGGTGGATGGAAGTGGGTGTGAGTAGGTGTGGATGTGGGTGTATGATTCTGTTTATGTATTTCTTTAGTAGGATTTTCCACCGAAGTGCAATTATAGAATGCCATGTGGAAGATTGTTTCTAGGCTTGAGCTTAATTTGGAAAAACATGTGTCCTATAGGCAACAAGACAACTAAGGATGATAGAGAAAATAGAAAAGTGCAATCTAGGCTACTTTTGGAATGAAAAAATATTAAGGAAAGATTGATTAGGAGAAAAAGCAAGTAAGAAAGTTAGAAGATAGTGATGATGATGTAAACATATGGAGAATAAGAAAGTTAGGAAATCTAAACAATAGGTCATTGTATTCAGACATCAGAATACTTTAAACTTTCAGAAGAAATATGACAAAAATTAGATTCTCTAAAGGAGTAGAAGAAAACATAATTGATATTTAAAAACACAAGAATACTGAGTCAGGGGTTTTTGATATGTCATCTATATGGATATTTAAGTCCTCAGGATGATGTGAGCATTTGGAGAGGACAATTATTTTATAATTTCAGAATCTCATTTATATTAACATTAACATTCTATCTTAACCCTGATGAATATTTAAACAACAGTGTTTTTAAAAAGCTAGTTCAGATCAACCTGGAAGATGCTCTGCCTGAGGTTCATTATATTTCACCTCCAAGATAGGGGGGGTCCTACACTACATGTATGCATAAAAGAGAGGTATATTTTTCACTCTCCATGTTTGATGGAAGATAGTAAAAAGGTAATCTTTATATAACCATGTTATATGGAGATCTTTTCCTCCCTCTCTTCATGCTTCCAGTACAACTGCATTCCTAGGGATCCAAAGTTTTGCCTCTGTTATGAGCATCTTAAAAATGTTTTCCTAGATCATTGGAAAATATGTAGTCTACACAGCATAAATGAAACAGTGAATGAGCCGTATTTCAGGACAAGTACAGGCTTTACTGTTGAATGAAATGTTAACTTCCACAGAGGGAAGTCAGACACCAGGTAGGGACATCTAGACTTAAGATAGCCTTGGCAAAGATAAGGTGCTGAGCTCTTGTATGGAGACTGCTGGTTTCTAGACAATGGCTCCGATGACATTCCTGGGGAAAATTGGCGCTTGTGAAAGTGGAGCTGTGAGTTTCTTCATGATTACCACACACATAGTCCAGTCCTCCCTTTAAACTCATTTTGAAGTCCATGGAATTTTTGATCTAAGAGCAGAAATAAATGACTTGGATCAGTTCTAAAATATTTTTTGTTTTGCACTTGGACCACAGCTTGGAAACTTGAAAACTAATAAGTGTATACAGTCTTTTTTCTCTAGTTTCCCTCTGATAATCTTTGCCTAAGTTAGTGTCTGGCTCATGTTTACATGACTTCCTAAGGGAAAGAGCCATCAAAGAAGAAGTAAAACAACAACAGCAAAAGATCATTGAAGTACCAAGAAGAACACATCAGTTTGCAGGCAAAATATAACCTTATCACACATGTATTACAACAGGGAGGGAAAAAAATGATAGTTAGAATTGCTGTGAGTTGGTATAATAAAGAAAATAATTCTCCTAAGATATTTTGCCTTGAGCAATCAGACCACGTAAATAATGTAGAAGCTTATGTCCTGAGGTGAAAGCTTCTTTTAGCAGATTATACATTATTTTCTGTATGTACCTATAGAACCATTATGGATTTGGCACATTCAATGGGTATACCTGGCTGTATACCATACCTGTTTGATGCTTGGATGAACAAGCAACTAAATAGAACTGGATCTAGATTGATAGTTGGAGGCCTGGAAGACAAAATTCCTTTCATAGAGATGGTCCTATGGTTTGGATATTTGTTACCCCCCACAAACTTCATGTTGAAATTTAATCATGTTGAAATTTGATCTCCAGGATTGGAGGTGGGGCCTAATGGGAGGCGTTTATGTCATGGGGGCAGATCCATCGTGAATAGATTAATTCCCTCACTGGGTGTGCGGGGAGTTATTGCTCTATTAGTTTTCACAAGAGCTGGTTGTTAAAAAGATACTGGTGTGTCCAACCCCCTCCTTGCTTCCTCTTTTTCCATGTGATCTCTGTACATGCTGGCTCCCCTTCACCTTCCATCATGAGTGGAAGCAGTGTGAGGTCCTCACCAGAAGCATATACTGGCACAATACTTTTTGTATAGCCTGCAGAACTGTAAGACAAATAAATCTCTTTTTGTACATAAATTATCCAGCCTCAGGTATTCCTTTTAGCAACACAAATGGACTAAGACTGACGGTTAAGTTGTGAATGTGTTAAACGCAGATCTCTAACTTCAATTTTTCATGACATAGATCATTTCAAACAAAGAGTACTGACAGCGACAACCTGAACGAAAAGATAGAGGGAAAGACAGAACCTGAATACTTTATTTTGTATTATTGAATCCATTCTTTTCCTAGCTTGTCCTTATCACTGGGAATTGCAGTTGTTTGTTCCAGTGAAAACCCTTTAAGGAGCAAAGTTGGAGGTGGATTTCTTATTTTCAACCAAATTATCTTGTGCAATACAGAAAATACATAAGTGAATGGACACAGAATGTGGCAGGTGACAAACATATTACTGACTTGATTTTTGGGATATAGTAATCACTGAGGATTGAGGTTTAGAACACTGTGAAGAAATATTTTAAAATGTTGTAGTTGGTTGAATACTTCTGGCAGCCAAAAAGTTGTTATACAATGGTCTTATAAAGACACATAAGAAGCAGCATTCTTTTTTTGATTTATGGCCAATAATCTGAGAGGGTGGCAGGACAAATAATTATGTGTCCCTTAATTATGAAACCTGAACTTGTCCTAAGTTATGACTCATTCACTGTTTCATTTATGCTGTGTTGACTACATATTTTCGAATGATCTAAGAAAGAATTTTAAGATGCTCATAACAGAGGGAAAAACTTTGGATCCCTAGTAATGCAGACATAGTGGAAGAGTGGGGAGAGGGAAAAAATCTACATATAACTCTGTTATATGGAGATAACCTCTTTACTAATTTTCATCAAACAAGGATGATGGAAAAATATACCTCTTATTCCTACATATGTGTACTGTATGGCCCTGATAAACTTGGAAGTAAAATATAATGAACTGGCTGGGTGTGGTGGCTCATATCTTTTTGCATTACATTAATAGAAATGCAAAAAGACTCATCTTTCTGATCCAAGATGAAGTTATTGACAGCAAAATTGAGAGTGAATCTTGAACAAGAGCAAGGAGTAAAAATGGAATCTAGGGAAATGGGGAAAATTTGATCTCTCTACACTGTTTGATATTATAGTGATATGGTTTGAATTTATGTCACCCCCAAATCTCATGTCGAATTGTAATCTCCAGTGTTGGAGGAGGGGCCTGTTAGGAGGTGATTGGATCATAGGGGAGGATTTCCGCCTTGCTGCTCTCATGATAGTGTATTCTCATGATATCTTGTTGTTTAAAAGTGTGCACCACCTCCCACTTTGCTCTCTCTTCCTCCTTCTCCAGCCATGTAAGATGAATCTGCTTCCTCTTCACCTGCACCATAATTGTAAGTTTCCTAAGGCCTCCCAAGCCATGTTTCCTGTACAGCCTGCAGAACTGTGAGTCAACTAAACCTCTTTTCTTTATAAATTACCCAGTCTGAGGTGTTTTTTATTGCAATGTGAGAACTGACTAATCCATGTGGCTATTGAGCACATGAAATGTTCTTTAACTGTACAAAACACATGATAATTCAAAAACCTGTACACATAAGTTAAAATGTTATCAAAAATTTTTCCATTGGTTACATGTTGAATGATACTATTTTGGGTTCATTGGGTTAGATAAATATATCACTAAAATTAATTTTATCATTAATTTTTACTTTATTTTTCATGTAACTAATACTTAAAATTATATGTATATGGCTAACATTTGCAGCGATAAGCCCACAAAGACCATGATCAGATATCTGGTGTTTTATTTTAAAAAACAAACAAAGAAACAAACTAAAAAACAGTTTCTAGAACTTGAAAGAAATCCAGCTTACCACGATTCTAGATGAAGTTCATTACTAGAGAAAACATAAATCTGTCAAACACCTGCCCCTAATTTCTCGCCTCATAAAAAGTAAATATCTAATAAATGTAATCCCAGGAAGCAAATCAGGAGGCAGTCAAATTCTTTTACATGCACACACTCTTCCATCAGTCAGAAAATGTTTTGTATTGTTTTTCCCCTATCTTTTGATAATTGACAGTATGCTATGAATTGGTTTATTTTTCCCATTTTGCTCTTTTTCCAAAGATTTGATATTGAAGATATTTTGTTTTCACTCTGCCATTATGTTTGGGTGAATTGGTGGGATGAACATATTATTTAGCCTCAGAATGACAGGTCAACAGAAGTCACTATTGCATCAAAACAGAAAGACTATGTTAAAATACTTGCAATTTTATAAAAGGCTAACTACCATTCTTTGGGAAAGAATAAGTATAATTTCAATTATATATAGAAACAGTGAATTATATTATAAACAAATATTATTGCAATTGAGTGTAACATTATGAAATTGAATGAATACATATAGAACCCTAAGAAGGTAAAATAAATTATAATTCAGAACATGTGTTTAGTTATTTTTTAGTTGTTCAGTGTCTCCTTTATCTCTTCCAGTAAAATACATCTTCTATTTCCTTTGGGCAATTTTTATCATAATCTTTGTGGTTATGGAAATCTATAAATTATGGTGCTTTCTCCCACTTTCTCAGTTAAATAGATATACCCAAGCATGTTTACTTCTTGTCTTTGTCACTTTGAATTATACAGAATTATTATTAATAGCATATGTTTATATACATACATGTATTTCAGTATTTGGACTTTGCTTTGCCCTTTATGGGAAATTGATAAATTCTTATTCAAGCAAAAATAGAAGAAAATGGAAAGAAGAAAGAAATAAATAACATTACATGAAGACGGCTCTATGAAAGAAAATTTCTGAATTAATTTTTTTGGTTACATAAGTAACTCTCCCTTCACATACACTCTAATGGGTTCACAAAAAAACCACAGCTGATGACAGCACTCCACAGCGTCTATTGCTTGGCTTCTTACTGAATGGAAGGTCAATCTCTCTCTATTTTCCCAATTTTTGACTCAGGTTTATTTGGATATAGGGCTTTGTGTTTTTGTATATGACAAATCTTATTACATTGTTACAGACTATGCCATAACTAATTTAAAATTTGTTTTGGTGTATTTCTTAGAAATATTAAGACATTTTCTAGCAAATATTGCGTTTCACTTGTGTTTAGTTCATTTGCCACATTCTTCCCTATTATTTGAGACAGGTACCTTGATTTATAGTGATAGTCTTCCAAGATGAGGAAATTATGTCACACTGAGTAACAGATCATGCTAGTTATAAATCTAAGATCTTGTGATGATTGAAATTTGTGAAGTTAATTTTCCAATTCAAATGGCAGCTATGTTTCAAAGTACTAACATATTTTTTTGGTACAGCATAATGGCAGTTATTTTCAAGTGCATTGTGCAACTACATTGGATATGAGATTTGATTGTCAATAAGTTGATTTATTTTTCTTGCACTGCTGGATTGAAATTGGAATGTCTAGCAAATTCAAGCGCACCAAAATTGAGTAGTGAATGAGAAATACATGAGAAAGAATTATAATAGGGTTTTTAGATACAAAAAGAAATAAGAAAATTTAAAGTAAAGATATATAACAATTATTGACTTTATAAAAAGGAAAATTTCTTCTCAGTTCTTAATTATCTTCACAAGTCCATTTTTATGATGAGTAAAATTAATGTCATACTTAAAAATGCTTCTAACTGTAATTGTATGTTCTAAATTTTATAGTGCATACTAAAACATATATAAATTACAATATGATGACATAACTAGTTATTAAAATACACATATATTTTATGATAGGTAAATGCATTTTAATAAATGATATTGGAATGTAGGATATGTACTTCAACTCAATATGTATCTTGGGATCAAAGTTTCTGTGACACTTTCGGTGATTGCTCTTACATATGAAATGCAAATATAAGAGCCCATAATTCTCTATGGATGTGCCAGGACTTTAGAAGAATTATGGTTTCATTTTAAAATATTTTTAGTTTTTCTATACCTCAAAACATTTTTTTATTTTCAGTAACTCTTAAGAATTAAATGAATTTATAAGTAAAATATTTAAAACAATGTCAAGAATGTAGTTACTACAGACAATATCTCAATTAATACTAATCATAAATTAGAACTCACCTGCCTGATTAATGTTAAATCTCAATTCAAAATGTTTTATATAGTGATTAATTATTATTATTTACTCAAATGAAATACATTAAGTTACATACCATTCTATCTTGAATGGGCTCAGATTTAAAGCATGCTGAGAATTCACCTGTTTGCTGGTAGGACAAAGGAGATTGGTCTAGGCTTATTCCTAGACCAATGGTCAAGACAAAACTGTGCAAGGTATGTTTGGCAGCAGGCAAAATTTAAGTGTTCAAAAAAAGACCAAAATTAAAAAATAAAAAAGAATATGATCTCAGGCAAAAGGAGGTTTCCAAGGAAGGTACTCAACTGTTTGGTGGATGAATTATTTACCATAGCACTAGCTGCTGAAAGAGATTAAATCTTGAAATCTCAATAGCTTAATATTTTGGAAGTCTAGCTATTTCTTATTTAAAGATTTAACAGAGGCAAATTACTATGTGTGTTGACATATAGCTGACAGACAGGAAAGAGAAGGTGAATCACTCCATAGGAAATTTTTACACGCCCAGCCAGGACAGAATGTACATCAAATATATATATTCACATTCATTGACTGTAGTATATTATCTGCCATATCTACCTGTGCGGGAGGCTGGGAGATATTGACTAGCTATGGGTTCATAAGGAAAGGGAAATGAACTTGGTATAGAGTTTTTCAGTCTTTCCAGAGCACTTCAGGAAGTACATATATTCAGAATTAATCAGAGGCATTATCCTCATTGTGATGGTCCTGAAACATTTGAACATGTTCACAAAGTAAAGAGCAGAATATACAGATTGTAGATAGAAAGATTATGATCAAACAACAGGTCCTTACTAAATAGGTTACCTGAAGAAAAATTTTAAAAACTTAGGAAGGCAGAAATCTTCTCCAATGAACTAGGAAAATAATGGACAACTACGTAAAAAAATCCAGCTTAGTGGTGAGAGGTTCTCGGTACTCATCTCAAATATATCAGATATCAAGCTTCAATAATCACAGTTTTACAGTTAACTTCTGGATACTTGGATAAGGGCAGAATCAGTGACACAGCAAGAATGACTAGATCTGGAAGTGTCTTAATGCCCATAGTTGAGCAAGAGGGGTGTTACTCTTTGAGAAAAAAAGAGTACCAACATTCTACTGACTTAAAAATGCATTAACTTATTAAGTTAGGATAGTGCACTCTCAGTACAGCCCATTCTTTATTCATTGGTCCTTCAATAGATATATTCAGATTGTATTTTTTTTTTTCTTTTTGAGACGGAGTCTCACTCTGTCGCCCAGGCTGGAGTGCAGTGGCGCAATCTCGGCTCACTGAAAGCTCTGCCTCCCGGGTTCACGCCATTCTCCTGCCTCAGCCTCTCCGAGTAGCTGGGACTACAGGCGCCCGCCACCACGCCCGGCTAATTTTTTGTATTTTTAGTAGAGAAGGGGTTTCACTGTGGTCTCGATCTCCTGACCTCGTGATCCGCCCGCCTTGGCCTCCCAAAGTGCTGGGATTTAGATTATATTTTTTTACCTGAATGTATTATTTGTCTATGTGAACAGATTATATTTTCATTTTCACTTTAAGATATAGCATTTTAGGCCGGGAGCGGTGGCTCAAGCCTGTAATCCCAGCACTTTGGGAGGCTGAGGAGGGCAGATCACAAGGTCAGGAGATCAAGACCATCCTGGCTAACACGGTGAAACCCCGTCTCTACTAAAAATACAAAAAGTTAGCCGGGCGTGGTGGCAGGCGCCTGTAGTCCCAGCTGCTAGGGAGGCTGAGGCAGGAGAATGGCGTGAACCTGGGAGGCGGAGCTTGCAGTGAGCCGAGATTGCGCCACTGCACTCTAGCTTGGGCAACAGAGCAAGACTCCATCTCAAAAAAAAAAAAAAAACATATAGCATTTTAATATATTTAAAAATTTGAATTGTAAATTCACAAAACATTATAAATTCATAAAACATTTTATTTAAAAACTTTGTTAGAAAATTAAGTGAGAATTTTTAAGCTCAGTGATTTTCATATATAAAATAAGGAGAATGAAAACCATGTATTTGTTCAGGATTTGCTACTTAATGAATTAAAAATAACAATTTAAAGTTTAAGGAATTA
>NW_026652293.1:18483139-18654651 GCF_009828535.3 Hylobates moloch
TAGTCATTTAGCATTAGGTATATCTCCTAATGCTATCCCTCCCCCCTCCCCCCACCCCACAACAGGCTCCAGTGTGTGATGTTCCCCTTCCTGTGTCCATGTGTTCTCATTGTTCAATTACCACCTATGACTGAGAACACGTGGTGTTTGGTGTTTTGTCCTTGTGATAGTTTGCTGAGAATGATGGTTTCCAGCTTCATCCATGTCCCTACAAAGGACATGAACTCATCATTTTTATGGCTGCATAGTATTCCATGATGTATATGTGCCACATTTTCTTAATCCAGTCTATCGTTGTTGGACATTTGGGTTGGTTCCAAGTCTTTGCTATTGTGAATAGTGCCGCAATAAGCATACGTGTGCATGTGTATTTATTGCAGCATGATTTATATTCCTTTGGGTATATACCCAGTAATGGGATGGCTGGGTCAAATGGTATTTCTAGTTCTAGATCCCTGAGGAATCGCCACACCGACTTCCACAATGGTTGAACTAGTTTACACTCCCACCAACAGTGTAAAAGTGTTCCTATTTCTCCACATCCTCTCCAGCACCTGTTGTTTCCTGACTTTTTAATGATCGCCATTCTAACTGGTGTGAGATGGTGTCTCATTGTGGTTTTGATTTGCATTTTTCTGATGGCCAGTGATGATGAGCATTTTTTCATGTGTTTTTTGGTTTTTTATATATATATTTGAATAATATATCGATGATCAGCATCTTTACTGCTGAAAACTTTACAGTGGTAGGGACAAGTACATATGTTTATGCTGACCTATTATTTATTGGAGATAATACAAAATAAATGATATAATCCATCACAAGAGAATGTTTGAAAGTTAAATATTATAAGGGCAGAAAAGAGACTAAGGCAGCAGTATGGAATAGGAACAGAGAAGTAGTTAAACAATCAGAAGTCTTGTCATGTCTTATGTTAGTTCTCAGCTCAAAGTTCACTCAACCAAAATACATTATTGTGTTTTTCCTCACAAGTTGTTGATCTAAGCAACTAAATTCTTCACAAGTGTTAGCTGAATAAATAGGGTCAAGGACTTAAATAAAAGTTTTACAAAAGCAAGCATTTATTCAAAATATCTAGACTCTAGCTGTTTCTTTAAATAAACTGAACTGAGATTTTTTATCAATCTTGTAATCAGACTATGAGCAACAAGAAATTGTAAAATAAACAGCTTTGTAAATGTTTTTTACTGCATATTTATCTCTTTTTTTTTAAATAAATATACTTAGGGTTTTCATAAATGTTTGAACTCCACAAACTTTTATAAATTTGATAGAGCAAAAGTGCAGTATTTATAATTGAGGAAATAAAATTCTTTTTACAATTTTAAAAATCCAATACATTGAATTATCAACCAAATATAGAAATTAATTTGATATTTAACATATGATTTTAGTTTTCAAGATGGAAATTTTAACTCTCAATTCAAAACCTATTGTTAGATTGTCTGCCTTTTTTCCAAGACATTAAACCATACAAAAAAATAAATATGTACATTTCCCTTGAAGGAATGTGCAGTGTTATGACAGAAAAAGTTATATAAATGAAATGCATATATAACATATATAACTCCATTTCAAAAAAATAAATCATAGGTAGCATATAATCATTTGTGGTTATAACATACACAGGATTAATAATAACCCAATAAATTCTATTTATATGAGAGGCACTATTCTAGGCTCTAAGGACAAAAAGATAGAACAACATTAACATCCCTGTGCTAAATACTTCATAATTCAGACCTTAGATTGTTACAATGAAGAGACAGTGAGAGAAATGTTAAAGTAAGAAACTAACTCTGATACTATATGATTTTTTTAATATAAAGATCTGCAAAAGTGAAGTTAATCAACCTTACTGGAGGCATTATTGCAACTTTAAAGAAGATTGTTTGGAGAAAGGGACATGATCCTGAATAAAAACAGTCAGTTATTTAGAAAAGGAAGTAAGTGTGAATAGGGTGTTAATGGAAGAATAAGCCCTTCGTGGGATCATAAATCCTCCTTGATAGACAAAGCACATGTGGAGTGCAGCACAAGGCTCTGGAAGACGTGTGATATGGCTAAGTGTGGGACCCCAAGATAAAACGTCTTTATGTGTCATGCTTAAGAGTTTGGAGCTGTCTGTCATGAAGAGGCATTCAATGTTTTTCATCCAGGAACTTGGTGTGAACTGCAACTATGCTCACAAGTTCTTCCTCTTTCATCAAGATTTAGCATCATCTATTATATTTCCTACTCTTTGTTTCAAGGTTAGCTATGTGAACTCATTTTGGCCAAAACAGTATTAGCAATAGTTTTACAAGCAGAGATTTAAATATGTTTGCACAATAGATATAGCTGTCTGAGTTGTTTTTGTGATTTTGTGACTGACGTCATGAGATAAAGCCCAAGATAGCCTGCCCAATGCCAGACAAGTAAGTGAGGCTATTCTAAATCTTGTAGTTACGAGCTGACCTACCACCTGACAACAGATGAAGAATCCAAAATGCTCAACTGAGCATGTGCAGATCAGATAAAGTGCTCAGCCAATCCAAAGAAGTATAACTAAGTCAATGCTCCTTCTAAGCCACCACGTTATGGGGGTGGTTTGATACACAGCAAATACGAACTGATGCTAGAGAGTCTACTACAATGTTTTAACATGTAGAATATATAATGAAGGAGTAGAAAATGGAACATAGATAAAAGGTTAGAAGTTACTAAGATTGCATTGTGAAAAGATGGACAAAACTTGAATTTAACTACATTAATGATGGTACATTGGAGGAAAAAGATTACAAGTATGGTTCAGAGCTCCACTGTCAGGACTGATGATCAATTATATAGCTTTAAAGAAAGGAAAAGATGATTTTAGGATTTCAATATAGCATAAACTGGCCCAGTTATTGCCCATACATTGGCAGACGAAAGGAAACAAAATAATTTTGTTTGAGCTGATGGTTTTCCAGATGTTCTTCACTTCAAAAGACCATCCTAACACAAATATAAATTGCCCAATGCAAATAATATCTTTTATTCTGATAAGATTAAAACTCTGTGATATTTCATATCTACTTTTAATATTTTATTGAGGAAATATTAACATCTATTTAAAACTTTGTTGTTGTTTTCTGGTATTTAGTTGGCCAAGAAGACACAACTGTACAATATCCTATAAAGTACCCTTGCCATGTACATTGACTAAGTACATAGGGCACATTATTTAATTTAGGCTGAAATAACAGTGAAATGGGCTTTCACTTTAGGCTTAAGTTGATTTCAAAATAAAGAGAGGGATGGGCACATGGCTTATTACTGCAATGCCAGCACTTTGAGAGACAAGTGCGAGGATTGCTCAAGAACAACCCTGGCAACATAATGAGACCTCCCTTTCTACAAAAAAAAAAAAGTAGCTAAGCATGGTGGCACACAGCTGTAGTCCCAGCTACTTGGGAGACTGAGATGGGAGGATCACTTGAGCCTGGGAGGTCAAGTTTGCAGTGAGCTGTGGTTCCATGACTGGACTACAGCCTGGGCAACAGCCTAAAACTGTCTCAAAATAAACAAAAAAAAAAAAAGAGAAAAGAACACTGGCATATACACAAACACACACACACAAACATATAAATATATATGTGTAATATTCAATATATATCTATTATTTATGAATATGTATTTAATATTTATATTTCTCCCTATCTTCCACTCCATTGTAGCAGTCAAGAAGGTGTCTGTAATGCAAAGCAAAGGATCATTGAAATGATTATACCTGCTTTGCTCTCCAAGAGCAGATTAATCTACCACATGAATAAAATTAGCCATAGGTTCAATAAAAATAAATTTGACAGTTGCATGCATTCTCTCTCAAGTTTTGTGTACAAACCGGTTAGCAAAAATGGAAACTAAGCCACTCTGGAGAGAAAAATCAATAACAAATCAGTGTTAAGAGATTAGTAACAGGTGTTAATGTTTCTTAACACCTGTTTGAGACTGGTAATCTGCTACACACATATGACCATATCTAAAAACGAAGTGACTAACATATTCAATTAGAACTGTTGTAAAACTACACAGGCCAATTGCAAAATAAAGTATATAAAAGTGAGGTGATATGTCTCACTGGCTATGCCCTGAAACATACGAATATTTTCTTAAACTTTCCAAATAATTAATGAAACAGAGTTTTAATATGCACTGATGAAATCAAAATATATATGAAGAATATTCCATTGTTCTAGATGAATAAAGTTTAGCTAGAAACTAGAGTTGTACCAAGGACTTCTGAAAAACAGATGTACAATGCAAATACCTGAAAGAGTGCAAATCCAAGTGAGTTGAATCAGGTTAACACATTATGGCCCCCTTAACACTTATTTTTGCATATGTAGTGTATGGAACTTAAACATGAAACACACATTGTAATCTCTCACACACACCCAAAATATGGATCATGTGTTATTATATTACGAGAATGTGTTATGGCCATTTAAATGCATGACTAGAAGAGTATTGCATGAACTCTTCTATAAGAAAACTTTGTTTGACTTAAGTGATAAACCAGTAGCCTGGTAGGTAAACATTTTGAAGTGTTTGTCTATACATTGCTCAGCCAATATAGCAGTAGTCAAATACAAATAACAATGAATTTTGTTTTTATTTCTTCACAGATATGAGCAATGCTATATTATTTTATTATTTATATTATATAATGAGCACTTTATGCAAATTGAGATTTATCATTGAAGTGACTTAGAATAGTATATATTCACATATTAAGAGATGGGGAGGTTAAAATAATGTTTTAATATTATATACTTTACTATACTTTAATAAGGTTTAAAAAGTACACTAATTTACTGCCAAGCTCATAAAATTTATGGTTTAAAATGATTTGAAAGCCATTTGTTTTCTATTCTACATTTCAAACACCCAGAATATGATACTTATTGAGAAAGGAAGTGATGCCTTTAAAAGCAAAAACCCACGATTTTTCATGCTAAATAAAAACATTGAAACATCTCATTCTTTAACAAATACGATTTTTCTCTACATTATTTCCATGAACATGTTGCTTAAATTTTATGCTTCACTTTGATTTCATTATTAAAAAATTTAAGACTTCTTCTCATTTCCCAAGGGAAGGAAATCTTTTCCAAAAATTCTCTTTGAAGGAATGCCTTGGTTGCAGAGAATTACTGTTACTTCCTTGGCAGATTATCTAGACACCCAATTTTTTTTGCTTTGAAAATGTATAAGTGATCATTTAAAATACCAGCTAATTTTATATTTTAAAATCAATATAAAATGGTTTGATATATGATATTCATTTAAAGAATCAAAATATTTTGTCTAATTTTCTCCTATTTTTTTGTTAGAATAAAGTAGGATATTTCTGATTAATGTGTTACAGAACTGTGATCACACTCTTTAAGTCCTTTCTGTGTGACAATTTGTTAAGAGCTTTGTTTATGTTCAAAGTTCTGAATACATTCCCAGGCATTTCATGTGGTTGGAAAATGTTTTCTATAAAAAAGCGTAAGAAAAGTAAATTCATCATTTTAAATTTGATTTTTAATGTGCTCCCATAAGCCTCCATTCTATTTTCAGGAAACTATAAAATGCAAGTAATTAAATAGTAATATACTCTGTAACGGAAAACTTTCCATTAGACAATGAAGATTAATCATGAGGCTTGATATAAAAGGAAAAACTTATAATTATGTTTAAATCCATTTGTATTGATATCTACCCTTTCCATACACCCACTACTTATATTGATACTCTAAAAAGTTTTAAAGGACATTAAACAGGGTCAGTTATGCGATGTCCCCTTTACAGTTCATTTATGTTTCATCCATTACAATGGAAATTAAAATTACGTAGTGAATTACATTTTGATTACTCTAATAACGTTGTCACTGATGTTAAAATATACACAAGCAAAAGATTCAGTAAAAGAAAATATCAACTAATGAGCTATGGATAATTGAATAATAAATAAATTTTAATAAACAATGTTACATTTAAAAATCACAATTCTTTTAAAATGTAACATATTCAGAATATACTATGAGAACCTGGTACGTTATTATTATTTAAATAATCGAGTCTTGAGTACTCCTACTCTGTTTTAGAATACGTTAGTGACTAATCTCGATAGATACAGGGAAATATCTGTATAATAAATTGGTCAAATGTATATCACAAACAAATACACTTTGAGTTAATATTGTAATTTAAACATATTACAGATATTTGATATTGTCCTCCTTAATATTCATTTTAATTAGTGAATATCAGAGCTCAATTTATGAGTTTATAACATATAATGCTCCCCTGGGAACACAGTATAACTTGTGATACCATATTTACAGTTTCAGTTTTACATTTTGAATGGAAAGTTATATAATTTTACTTATGAAATTATTCTTAAACATGCCACATAGTATTTTATCACTTTTGGATAACTTACTATTCAAAAATCAATATGTAGAATGATTATAATATTTAATAATTTGAATAATTAAGACTTTCGGTTTTATATTTGTTTCACTGATTGACTTAGAAGTTTGCTGGAATAACCCAGACCACACAATTTTTCTTTGTTTCATTTGCTAGCATCTTCTCTGTAAGGACTGATTATAAGTGTTCCATATATTTTAAGATATAACAAGTACAATTCTTTCATTTTAAAGGTAATGAAACCGATGCTTAGGAAGTTTAAGTGCTATTAGTATAGATCACAAAGCCCGTTAGTGGTAGAGCTAGAAATACTTTCAAAGTCAACGTATTTTCAGCACTCACACTTTTCAATTCAACATAGACCACTTTAGGAAGGGAAGAATTAAAATGCTAACAAAAAACAAAAACAGATAAATATGATTCACAGACAGGGAAAGACGATGAATAAGAATTAAAATAGAAGTATTTATGAAAATTTAGTTTCATATTTCTTTTCTGATTTTACATCATGTGTGATCTTCACTAGCCTTATAAGTAAATGAGGTGGTTACCTAAAATATCTGACTTTATAAAGAAATCTATTTAAATACCCACTATCCCTACTTGCCACTGACTCCTTAGTTCAAATTCCTTTGGGAATATGAAATCCTCCTCAGATCAAGGCCCCCCTCTATGCTTTAATTTTCCCACTCAGTTCTAAGCATTTCAATATTCAATTTATGTTTATTTAAATTCTAATTATTGCTAAATAACTCTCAGGCAATTCTGTGGTTCACGAGTGTATACAGCCCAGGAAGAGGTAAGTAAGAAAGCTGAGATCATGCCACTGCGCTCCAGCCTGGGTGACAGAGCAAGACTCTGTCTGAAAAAAAAAAAAAAAAAAAATTCCTTGACAAAATGTGAATTATTTTAGCAGGCACATTCCCTCTTGCCTTTAAGAAAATTCACATGAAATTGACTTTCTGAGGATTTTCAATATAAAAATATCTATTTTAACAACTCATTTTCTCCCTTAAGTCATGTGTTAAACCTATCATGGGTACTATAGAAACAATATATTTCACTATTAAATTTCTTGTCTTGAAGTAAACAAAACTAAATCTAAGCCAATAGTTTTTATGGACATTATAATCAACAAATTAACTTAAATCTGTGTCATAAAAGAACAAAAGTTTTTTAGTAGCTTCCTACCTGCATGCCTGGAAGAATTCTCACCATCCAGTCAGACTTCTAATCCATCCTCTCAAGATCCATCATTCTAAAGCGTACTTCTGTTTATGCCAAACTGCCATAGAGAAAATTTGGTGGATCCACATCAATTGCTGAAATAAGAAATAGTTCTTTAATATGGGATTTGAGGTTGTCTACATGGTCACTGTAATGTGCTTCAGGTTTTTCACTAATAAACATTGTTAGCATTTCACAATGTGTCATCAAGCTGCCATGAGTAATGGCACTGGTAATACGTACAATAGTTTTGGGTTATGTTCAGATAAACCTTTTCATACACACACATACACACACATATACACACAGATGTGTACATGTTAAATAAATTTAATATATTTATACAATTTATGTAATTAGAAAATAGTTGATTAAAGAAAACTATTAATTAAATTTTGATACAGTTGTTATGAAAACATGGTTGCTTATTTAACGTGATACACAGTTATCTGACTGTATGTGGGAAACACTAATCTTTAAGAACTTATCACCCCTAGAAACATATTTACTTTCTGTCATCTGTATATTCTCTATGCTTTCTCAGTTCTAAAACTTTAGTTATCTCTTTACCTGTAAACTTAGCCTCAATTATCAATATTCTGCTAAAGGTTATCTTCCTAATAGTTTCATTTATATTTTTTAATTTTTTTATAATTTAAATTTATTTTTTTTTTGAGATGGAGATTTTACTCTTTCGCCCAGGCTAGAGTGCTGTGGGGTGATCTCGGCTCAACACAAGCTTCCCATGCCAGGTTTATGCAATCCTCATGCCTCAGCCTCCCAAGTATCTGGGATTGCAAGCGTGTACCAACATGCCCAGATAATTTTGTATTTTCAGTAGAGAGGGTGTTTCACCCTGTTGGCCAGGCTGGTCTCAAACTCCTGGACTCAAGTGACCTGCCCACCTCGGCCTCCCAAAAATGCTCGGATTAAAGGCTTGAGACACGGTACCTGACCCTAATCGTTTCATTTTTAAATCGTAAAATGTGATTATTGATTATGCAATTAAACCCAAAAATATTGACTATAAGTCCAACAAAATCATAGCCTCCCTAAAGGACAAAATCTACCCCTTTCATTTGTCTGAATATATTAGAATCCCCCAAAGGAACTGCAATAAATTATTATTTACTCTCATCAAATATAATCAATACAGCAAGACTGAACAAAAGCCTACTTCAGTTTCTAAGTGTATGGTTACCAAGCCTAGATGACTTCACTGGTAAAGTTTACCAAAGATTTAAAGAGAAAATAACACCAATTTAATACAAACTGTTTAAAAAAATAGCGAAGTATAAATACTTCCAAGCCATTTGATGAAAACAGTGTTACATGACCAAACAAGAAATAGGAAAACTACAGTCAAATATTCGTCCCAAACACAGATGCAGTAATGCAATACATTTTAACAAATGTAGCAAATATAATTCAATAATATATTAAAAGGCAATATAACATGATGAAATGGATTTTATAACAGGGCTGCTAGATTACTTTAATATTCAAAAGTAAAACTATAATTTATTTTATGTGCAGAAGAAAGGAAACAAAAACATAATAATCCCTCCCCATAGATACAGAAAATTACATATGGCTAAATTCAGCATTTTTTGTGCTAAAAGCTCTCATGAAGCTGGGATTAGAAAGGAAATTCCTTAATCTGATGCAGAGGATTAAAAAAATGTACCAATAACTTCTTTACAGGTGAAGAACTAATTTTATTTTTCTCTATGATTTTGCAGAAGACAAGGATTTCTGCCATCATCTCTTCTAATCAAAAATGGAAAACCTAAACAATTTACTAAATGGGAAAATGAACACAAGACATGCACATTGGAAAAGAAAACGAAAAGCTGTCTTTATTCTCAGACAACTTGATTGTGTACACAGAAAATCCGAATAATCCCACTATAAAGATGCTAGAAATAATGTTTAATAAAGTCAGAGAATACAAGGTATCTATAAAAAATAAGTCAATCACAGCTAAAATGTATGTGAAAATGCAAAAAAAAGAGTGTTCAAAACAAATTTGAAAAATAACAAATTTAAAGAATTTATATTGTCTGATTTCAAGATTTACTTTAAGGGTATGGCCTTATAGTTTTTATTATTGAGTAATAAATATAAACATAAATATATTTAAAAGTAAGAGAAATGAAGAATTGAAAAAAGATAATACTAATTTAGCAAAGAATGTTGTAATAACAGATTCTACATTGGACCTCAAGACTCTTGGTCCCTTGTATATACACCTTTGTGTAATTCTCTATCCTTGACTATGGATAGGACTATTTATTTATTTAGAGATGAGGTCCCACTCTGACACCCAAGCTGGTGTGCACTGGCACAATCATCACACACTGCAGCCTTGAACTCAAATTCCTGAGCTCCAGATCCTCCCACCTCAGCATCCTGAACAGCTGGTACTACAGGCAAGCCGACCACTCCTGGTTAGAGGCTTTTATTATGGAAAATAAAACCACTCCTGTGATTAATTTACTTTTATAGCAAAGGTGAAGAAATCTCACTGATGTAGATATAATTCAGTAGATGTAATTCAATAATATATTAAAAGGCAATGTAACATGATGAAATGGATTTTATAACAGGACTGCTAGGTTACTTTAACATTCAAAAGTAAAACTATATTATATGTGCAGAAGAAAGGAAACAAAAACACATAATATTCCCAATAGATGCAGAAAAATTACTAAATGAATTTACTTTGAAGTTAGGAAAAGGAAGTATCTTGAGGAGAGTAAGCAACACAGGTGAGCCTTTGAAAGAGACTGGATCATTCCTGGAGGAAGAGATCTAAATTGGAACGCCTGTAGCAAGGACCCTAGAGCCAAACCAAGAGCAGTGCTCAGCTGTCAGCCAGAAAAAAAGTGGGGACTTTAGTTCCACAACTCTAAGGCACTCAATTCTGCCAACACCCTGAGTGACAATGGAAGAAGATTTTTTCTTCAGTGGAGTCTCTGGTGAGGATGTGGCCAGCTCATACCTTGAGTTTAGTCTTATGACACCCTCAGCACAAGCCAAAGCTAAACCATGCTGGACTTCTGGCCCACAGAAACTGAGATAATAAATATGTGTTGTTTTAAGCCACTAAGTTTGTGGTAATTTGTTACACCACAATCAAAAGCTAATGTAAAAATGAATAAAATAAATATACAAACCCATAGTAGGCATCATTCATAATAGAGAGGTATAAGAAACATTTCTTTTAAAGTCTAAAACAGAGACATAACTTTTTCCCAACACTTTGCTGGAGCTCCTACCCAGTACAGTGAGTCAAGAAAAAGAAAAATCAATAAAACTAAGACTTTAAAAGGAACAATTTTGTCTTTTCTTTTTTGCAATTGTATACATGAAAACCGAAGAAATTCTGTAAATGTGCAACACTACTACAAAGTTCAGCAGAGTAGCTTGATTTATACATGCAAGAGGCAGTTGTAAAAGTAGAACATGTTAAAACATAATGTTTAAAATCACAGCCAAGTCATATAGTTTGCCTAGTGATGTATCTTTATTACCTTTATGTAGAAAAAAAGATAGTAGTTTATTAAAAGGCATTAAAGAAGATCCATCAAAGTGAAAATATACATAATACCTATGGATAAGATGGCACAGTATCATATAAATATCCATTCTTTCCAAATCAGTCCAAAACTTCATTGTAATTCTGGACAGATACTAATAGTCTTTTTTTATGGAACTTGACAAAATATGTCTATGTGAAAAAGCACGAGGGCAAATATATCCAAGAAAATTGTGAAGAAGAAAAAGTGTGCGTACTGACTTATCAGATTTCAAAACATCTTATGAGTATTATGAAAAATAACACAATGTAGTATCGAAACAGATGTAATAAATGGGCTAACAGAATGAAATGGGGAACTTAGAAATTAACATATGTTTTTATGGAAACTTGGTATATTACAAACATGTCATTGCAGATAAATAGGCATGAGTAGACAGTTTAATAATTGAAGCAAGTGATTATCCACATGGAAAATAAACTTCCTTCTCCTCCACACACCAGGATTAATTGTTTGTACTTACGATCTAAATGCAAAAAAAAAGAGTTTTTCAAATACTTAAAATATATAGGCGAATATATGTATGACTTTTGGGGAAGGAAGGACTTTTTAAAGCATGGCATAAAACATATCATTAAGAAAACTATGAATTAAAAAATGAAACACAGCTTCTGTGAGTCAAAAGACATGGTAATAGTTACAGACTAATAGACGAAAATTGAAATACATGCAATTCCCAAATGATTAATAGCCTCAATAAAACGATAAGAACAAAACCCTCCACACAATACAATTAAAATATACAAGCAAAAATTAATGTAAAAGGAATTGTCCATGGTGGGGAAAATATAAATTGAAAACTGCTTCTTCAGTATATCATGGCTTCCTCATAAACAATATCTTCCACAGAACTGGTATAATGTGGAAACTTTTACCACGAATTAGGAAGAACTACAAAGAACAGTTTGCACAGCTGAATTTGATGTAAACGCTATCATTGCACACCAATGGTTGTGCAAGGAATTTTACCTTGTAAGCAAAACTATTGCTGGTAGTGCCAGACAAAAAGAGAGTTTCCTATCCTTTTGGCCTTGAATCCCTTGCTCTAGTCTGTAATTATGGCCGTCTAGACAGGTGTGATGTGATGTGTCATTGTCGTTTTGCTTTGCATCTATCTGATGATTAGTAACATTGAACATTTCTTATATACCTCTTGGTTATTTGTGTGTCTTGCTTGGAAAATATTCAGATCCTTTGACTGTTTTTTTCACTGAGTTATTAATCTGGGTTGGTGGGGTTACTATTGTGTTTTAGGAGTTGCTTACATGTTTTGAAGATTAACCTCTTACCAGCTATCTGGTTTGCAAATACTTTCGCCCATTCCATAGGCTGTGTTTTCACTACTCATTGTTTTCATTGCTGTGCAGAAATTTTTAAATTTGAAGTAGTTTCATTTGTTTATTTTTAGTTTTGTTGACTGTGCTCTTGGTGTTGTATCCAATAAGCATTGCAAAAAAAAAGTCATAAATCTTTTCCCCATTTTTTTTATATTTCAGATCTTATGTTTAAGCCTTTAATTCATATTGGGTTTACTTGTAGTATGATATGAGTGTCCAATTTTATCCTTTTGCATGTGGATATCTTGCTTTCCAACATCTTCTGTTGAAGAGACAATCTTTTTTCTATTGTGTATTCTTGGCATACATTTCAAAGATCAGTTGGCTATATATGCATGGATTTATTTCTGGGCCCTCTGTTCTATTTGTCTGTATATCTGTCTTTATTAGTACCAAACTGTTTTGATTGCTTAGAATTGTGGTATATTTTGAAATCAGGAAATATGATGCCTCTAGCTTTGTTCTTTGTCAAGATTGATTTGCTTATTTGCAGTCTTTTGTGGTTTTATGTGAGTGTTGTAATTGCTTTTTCAAATTCTCTAAAAAATGTCATTGGGTCTGTAATAGGGGTTGCATTGAATATTTAGATTGCTTTGGGTAGTATTCACACTTTGACGATATTGTCTTCCAAATTGGTGAATATGAGATATCTTTCCATTTGTTTGTGCCTTGTTTTATTTGTTTCATTGGAGTTTTGTGGTTTTTAGTAAGCAAGTCTTTAATCTCCTAAATAGAGTTTATTCCTAAATATTTCATTCTTTTTGTGATAGTGTAAATTGGGTAGTTTTCTTAATTTATTTTTCAAATAATTCATTGTTAGTGTAAGAAAACAGATTTTTTAAAGTTTTAAGATTCTATTTATTAAACCCAATATATCAAGAGATTTTATTTATTTAGCCCAATATATCAACTATACTACTATTTCAGCAGATAGTCAGTACAAAATAACTACTAATGATATGTTTTACATTCCTCTTCTCTATTAACTTTAAAATAAATGTTATTGTATATATTTAAGGTATACAACATCATGTTTGATATACATATAGACAGTTATTATATTGAAGTAAATTACCATTCTTATCATCTCATGTAGTTACCCATTTTTGTTTGTTACGAAATACTCATTTATTAAAAAATACCGAATACAATACAATTAACTATAGTCCTCAAGTTGTATATTAAATCTAATATATTTTGACATGTTGATTCTACTTTCTAATTTATATATTTAAAAGTACTATATATATATATACACACTAGATGTGTTCATTCTACTTTCTGCTACTTTGTCTTCTTCAGATTACATCTTCCCATGTCTTTCCCAACACTACTTCTGGTAACCACTGTTTTAGTCTCTATATTTTTATATTTGAATTTTTTATTTTTGACATTCCACAAACTAGTGAGATCATGCAATGCTTTTCTTTCTGGCTTATTTCACTTAGCATAATATTATTTAGATTTATCCACATGCTAAATGACAGGATCTCCACTTTTTAAATGCTGAATAATACTCATATATATATATAGATATCACAGTTTCTTTATCCATTTATTGGTCAATAGACCCTTTGTTTCCATATGTTGGCTATTGAGAATAATGCTGAAATAAATACAGGAGTACTGATATCTTTATAAGGTGACTATTTAATTTCCCTTTGGTATAGACCTGACAGAAGGATTGCTGATTCATATTGTAGTTATATTTTAAATTTCTTTAGGAACCTCCATGCTGTTTTACACAATGGCTGTACCAATCTACATTCTCACCAACAGTGTACAAGTATTCTCTTATCTTTTATCTTTTTCATAGTAGCTATCCCAACAGGCATGAGATAATTATTTCATAATAGTTTTGACATGAATTTTCCTGATAATTAGTGATGTTGAGCATATTTTCATATATCTGTTGGCCATTTTTATGTCTTCTATGCATAAAAGCTTATCAATTCCTGTGCACCTTTTTAGATTGGGTTATGTTTTTATGTTTTTGAGTTGTATGAGTTATTTCTAAATTTTTAATATTAAGCCCTTATCAGATATATGATTTACAGATAATTTTATAAATCCGTAGGTTTCCTTTTCTCCTAGAAAAGAAGATTGACCTAAACAATGCTTTACAAATATCGTGCAAAAAGCTTAGGTTACAAAAATAAAAATAAATAAATGGGTCTATATCAAACGAAAAACTTCTGTACAGCAGATGCAATGGGTTTTCATATGTTGATTTTGTATTCTGTGTCTTTACTAATTTTACTATGTCTAATAGGTTTTCAAAGAAAAAATTTAACAATGTGATATTGTTACTCCTCAGAATATCTATATACATCATATAATCTCTGTTATAATTAGGGTTAAAATATTTAAAAACCAATGTCCCAGATAGCTTAATCATTGTTTATGTCTTAATAAAAGGGTCATTGCTTTCTACAGAAAAAATATTTTACCTCTCTAAATTATTAAAATTACTGAATCCTCATTTTCCAATCACCTACCCATCTTAGATCTTCTTCCCTATTTATTGCAAGTAGATACAAAAACTTACTATTAATACTATCTCTATTCTCTATTTTCTATTTTGTTACTTATATTTGTGCTTCTCCTGGGAAACGGAAGCATATGAATTGGTGATGAGCTAGATTTATAATCAACAAAATCTTAAAGGTCATCCCACAATCATATCAACTGAAAAATAACATGAAAAGTCCAAGCGATAAATAAAAACTTTCATTAAAAAATAAAGGTCAAAGCTCTTTGAAAGTAAGCTCCAATAGGTATTTTTATTTTCTCGTCATGTGAACAGGGTTTATGACAGTAGAGAATGTTTAATAAAGAGTATGATAATGAGCGGGATTGAAATGTCAAATAATCTCTTGTAAAAATGAGCATAGTTTTTCAGAAAACATTAATGTTTTAATGTGATCTCAGAAAGCTAATATTTAGCATATTCTTTACCTAGGATATATCTAAATATGATAATCTTTAAACTGGATGATATTTTATATAATAATTATTTTGGCTTATTACAAAAGCTAAACATGCACATTGAAGAAAAGTTATAAAATAAGTACAAATAAAAAGAAAATAAAAATGCTGCAAGATAGCAAATGGTAACGGTTTTACAATATGAGTGAATGTCTTAATAAAGAGGCTTTGGAGTAATCCATTTCCAGGGCCTACCTTGTTTCTTCCCAAAAGCTGCTTTGAAATACAAGTTGCTTTCTTGTGATAATTGCCTCTAAAACAGTTAAAGACTGACGGAGTGTATACACACACACTCACTCAACATCTGTACACACATACATTAACCTTTTGCTGATACAGCTTAGTTGCAATAAAACAGTTTGAATGTAGGAATCAAAGCTATGTTTTGTATATTATTGCCTATGTTTTAAAAGTTATTGTTACCTAGAGAGACTGTAATGTTATACTTATAGGTGCTATTTTGACCCAGTTTTGACTTTATGGCTAAAAACTCTTAATTCTTCCCTTACCGGGATTGAACACTCCTGAATTACAACATATATACCAAGCTGCCAGAAGTCCCAGATGCCAAACGTCTAGAGACAGGTGCTTCTTCCTTAAGCTTGTGGAATTATTCAAAATACCCAATCCACAGGAAGCCAGTTTGCCATATAGAAGCTACCCCCTACAGCTCCACTTGTTTTTATCTTTTCCTTGGAGCAATACCCTATGAGGTCCTGTGTGGAAGCCTTTTATTCTCCAGACCTGTGAGTAATAAGTCATTTGTCTTTTATTTATGCTGGGGCCATTGAGTTATGTCCTGCCACCATCAGAACCCCCTTCCCAAACCAAAAAAAAAAAAGAGAAAAAAACATAGAAACAGAGATACAGTCTGTGATGCTATATTTATATGTACCTTACCCATCATCCTATATAAGATTAAGGTGTGCACCCCCTAATGCCAAATGCCTGGATATTATGGAACAGGTCAGAGCACATTGAGCTGATCCATTTAGTTTATTTTCTCTGTGTTGGGGAAAGTGTGAGAATGGAATGAGGACACAGTGCTTTTCCCTTTTATCTGAATTAGCCATTACTTTCAATGGTAAAAGCCACAATTATTTTGGCACCAACCTAATACGAGGTCTGCTAGATGTCCTAATGGACATGCCTGTCCTTTGTTTAACCAGAGTGATCATTATCATTCTAATGATACTCATGTTGCTTCAATAGCACCAATGCCTAATCCACTCATCTCAGCAGTAGGTGACCACCAGAATCTGCTTGGTATAGAAAGAATTAATATCTTGACTCTCATGTTTGGCAGATGACTCACCCCAAGGCTTCCCCACTTTTTCTCAGTGTACTTAAGGCAACATTAAAGACTACAGCTGCTTTTTCAAACTCTGTCAGTCTGTGATTCTATGTAAATGTTTGTTCACTCATCAAGGAAAGAAACACAAAAACTATCCATCATTTTAGACTTTTGTATTCAACCACAAAAATTATCTTTAACTAGACATGTAATAATTATATTCTTCATTCATTCATTTCATTATAGTGTATAGTTTAATGCATAGTGATAAATTAGGATTTTATTACTATAGGATATTCAATATTATATTCCCAATGATAGGTGCAGCAAACCATCATGGCACATGTATACCTGTGTAACAAACCTGCATGTTCTGCACATGTATCCCGGAACTTAAAGTAAAATTTGAAATAATTAATTAAAAAATTATGTCAACTTTTTTCATGTATATAGGTCTTCTACAAAAGCACATTTTCCAAGACTACCTAACATTCAATCATTCACTTAACAAATCCTATATTGATTATTGACTAGTGGGTTATACTTAAATTTTCGTAAATTTTTCTTCCGTAGTAATACAATAAAATCATTACACTTAATTTGTCCCTAAAATTTTTCTTTCAGAATTTATTTCTAGAAGTAGATATCCTACAATAAGGAATATATTTTATAGTTTCTAGAACACTGTTTTTAAATTAGATCCTACAAATATATATACTCCCTTTACTGGACTATAATTATACTATCTTAAAGGTCCATTTTCAGTGCTAACATTATTTTATTCTGAAATAAATGCTTGTAAAACTTAACAATGATAACTCTTTTTAAAATAACAGGACGACTAGTGATGCTTAGTATTAAAAAGAGAGAAAAAGTTAATAAATAAGTACTAAAGGCCATGTTACCATGTATCTATAGGTGAAAAAATAAGCAATTTCTTATGAATAAGACACAGCATTTATAGTCAGACAAAAGTCAGGAAAAAATGCATCTCTATTACTCAGAGCTGTATACATTAAATGATTTAACTAACTTTCTGCACCTCAAGCTCTCATTTGTACAACTGACTATTCTAATCAATGTCGTGAAATAATTATTAAGATTAAATGAGAAAAATTAGTGGCCCACAGTAAGCTCTACCACACATGGCCACTGTGAATTATTCAAAAGCAATACAGAAAGCAGTCTATAAAATGTATCAACTTCTCTTGTGCTAAAATAAATCAACCATAATTGATTTTTAAATGTTTCACTGGGTTATAGAATAATAAAGCCGTATATTTCTAACCTGGTGAGTCTTTTTTCTTTTCTTTTTAAATCCAGCATGGAGGAGAAAGGGATAGAGCTACAAATGCTTTAAACATTATGACAGAAACCTTGCTGTCTTTTTCTTCATAACTCTCAGTAACTATGTTCAAAATCATTTGGAAAGTCAATGCGTTTGGGACAGATGAAGACTTTGATTCACAGAATAGTCACTCAATCTGAATAATTATCCTGTGAAGGAGAATTGCATGTAGTTTAGGCACCATTTAAAAATCAATGTTGTGTATAGATTTCAGGTGTCCTAATTTTTATCTCACTTGTCCCTGCTAATATCTGTTCAATTGTTTCTCACAAGTGTAATTTTATCATGCTAAAATCTTGCTAAAATTTATACTGGAAGTGGAAATAAAAAAGATAACCTTTACTATCCAGTAAGAAGAAACCATAATTTATTTTGGAGGTTGTGAGAAGATTTGTTTTTTCTACTATGAACAAGGAATATCTTTATTAAACAAGAATTTATTGTGGTTCTACTGTGTGGATACATTGTGAGTAGAGTTGTGAATAATAATATAAGTTCCCCCACTTAAATTTGTCTATATTCTCTCTTAAGAAACATAGATATGAAAAATAAAAATAGAAAAGTAAAATAATAATTTCAAATTTTGATAAATGACATGAAGGAAGCAAACAATAATATGATAGAAAATAACTCATGGGTTGCTCCAAATTATGTTCTCTTGAGTTGTACATTTTGGGTAAGCCTTGAAAGTAGAGAAACAGTTCATTGAAGGAAACAAGGAAGCACAAAAGCTCATGAAATAGGAATAAATTTGTTTTGATCTAAGAAGAGAAATCAGATTAGTGTAGCTAAATAATAGTGAGCAAGAGGGCAATGATAAAATGTAAAATTTGGAACAAACCAGATTGGCATCATGCAGGAATGTGCTGGCAAAGTAAAAGTTTTTATTTTATTCTGGCTTCAAAGAAAAGTCATAGAATGCATTCAGTCAGGAGACTGATATAATCTGATTTACAGTTTTAACAAACTACTCTCTCTACTCTGTAGTAGATGTCCACAAGGTCAGCAGGGATTGAAGCTGACTGTGAGAGACAATAATTGGATTGAGTAGGGTGGTGTCCATAATGATGGGGAGAAGGGGAGATTTAAGATGTCTTATACAATTCCAGCCAGAAAAACTTTTGAGAAATGAATATCAATAACAATATTCACCCAGTACTTGTCATCAGTTATGATAGGTTTTTTAAAAATAGGAAAATTTATATGTAACAATTGGTAAATAATCAGTCTTTAGTTTCCCGAGTACCTCCTCTGATCACATTGAGTTTTCTCCCCAGAACACTCCAGATATCTCAACACATCATCAATGCAGTATTAACGTCTTGATCATCAGAAACGTTGGCATAGTTTCTTATTATTGGGTGTCCCTGCTATTCTTGCTAAATATCTCTGGATATAAGAGAGAAAATAAAAGGGGAACTCAAGTGTAATTCACAAATGTTAGCTTAAATATTGGGTGCATGAAGGCACTGTCTAGTGGAAAGGGAAAAGTTAGAAGTATCCTTTTGGGAAACTCAAATTTGGACATGTGGATATTGAGAAACATCTTAGCCAACATGATGAAGATGTCAAGGAGTGAGTTTTGTATGGCTATTGAAACTTATGGAAGAGGTTAGGGCTACATATACAATACACAGACAAGAAAACATTTTACTCTCATATTCATATCTGCTTCTGTTTTATGTATTTTGAACCCTAAAGGAAAATGTACACATTGGTGATCAAATTGCATTTTAGTATAAATAAAAAGGTAAGATTCATCTATATTTAAGAGAGTATTTACTATCAGTGAGTTTGCTGTGAATACTTATATGCAAATACAAATTTAAGATGCCTCTCAAGCCAAGAATGGTACACGAGATGCCAGATGATGCTAGTCATGGGGTGGAGGTGAACATTGGGATGACTCATATTTATACTCTCCTCTTTCCCTTTCCTCCTTGCTAAGTTCCGTGTTTTACACATTATACCTACAGATCATCAATTAGTGATCTAGGACAAAATAAGGCAGATCATGTCTACACAAGGGAACAGATAGATGAAAGGGAAAAGATGAGATATTAATATATCCCCCTAACCTCAAAGCAGAATATTTAAGGACAATTGAGTACCTATAACCCTTCTTTTGAGAGCATTTGTATCTAATTAGGAACCCTTATTAAAATACAAGTTTTTAAAAAAGTCTAGTTCAAGATTCTGATACCTCCTTTTAAAATTCATTTTGTACAATTTTACTAAACCATCAGTCTATTTTATATTCAATTGATTAGGCATAAAAATTATGTGGAGAACACTGTAGCTTGTATTCCCTTGTTCCCTGGATACATGAAATCTAATAATATTAACTTGTTCAGAGTACAGTATCAAATATTTCATATTACCCTTTTATAAATCATAAGTTAGAGTGCAGTCAAACAAGAGACAGAATTTTATGCTGGTCATCTTTGCACTGATAAGCAAACCATAAGAGAGAGAATTATCAAAAGGGGTGACCGAGAGACTCAACACACAAATTAAAAATGGCAGATGATGTACAACAATAGAAATCTGACCCATTACCTCTGTAGCCATTGACTGAAATGATGAGGAATTGATTAACGACTGCCAGTTTCTCTTTTGTATTACACTGGTATCCAAATTAAGGCCAATCAGAAAAAGCCAAATAGGATTACCAAATTAATTAAATAAGATCCACACTTCTAGTTAGTCCACCCCTGACTTCCCCATGCCAACAACCTCTAATCAGAGTATACCTAAAACTATCCTTTTTAAAAAATTCTCCTGTCCCTGTGATATGGTTTGGCTGTGTCCCCACCCAATTCTCATCTTGAATTCTCATGTGTTGTAAGAGGAACCTGGTGGGAGGTAACTGAATTATGGGGGTAGGTCTTTCCCTTGCTGTTCTCATGATAGTGAATAATTCTCATGAGAGCTGATGGTTTTAAAGGGGAAGTTTCCCTGCAGATGCTCTCTTTTTGCTTGTTGCCATCCATGTAAGATGTGACTTGCTTGCCCTTGCCTTCCACCATGATTGTGAGGCCTCTCCAGCCACACAGAATTGTGAGTTCATTAAATCTCTTTTTCTTCCCAGTCTCAAGTATGTCTTTATCAGCAGCATGAAAATGGACTAATATAGTAAATTGGTACGGGACTGGGGTGCTGCTGTAGATAACCAAAAATAGGGAATTAACTTTGGACCTGGGTAACAGGTAGGGGTTGGAGCAGTTTGGAAAACTCAGAAGACAGGAAAATCTGAAAGGTTTGGGACTCCCTAGAGACTTGTTGAATAGCTTTGACCGAAATGCTAATGATGATATGGACAATGAAATTCAGGCTGACGTTTTCTCAGATGGAGATGAGGAATTCATCGGGAACTGGAGCAAAGGTGACTCTTGTTATGTTTTAGGAAAGAGACTGGTGGAATTTTGCCCTGCCCTAGGATTTTGTGGAACTTTGAACTTGAGAGAAATGATTTAGGGTATCTGGTGGAAAGCATTTCTAAGCAGCAAAGCATTCAACAGGTGACTTGAGTACTATTAAAGGCATTCAGCTTTAAAAGAGAAACAGATCATCAAAGTTCAGAAAATCTGCTGCCTAACAATGGAATAGAAAAGAAAATACCATTTTATGAGGAGAAATTCAAGCTGGATGCAGAAATTTGCCTAAGTAACACGGAGGCTAATGTTGGTTAATTACCAAGACAATGGCGAAAATATCTCCAGGGCATTTGAGAGACTTTTGCAGCAGGCCTTCCCATCACAGGCCTAGGAGGGAAAAAATGGTGTCATATGCTGGGCTCAGGGTCCCTCTGCTGTGTGCAGTCTAGAGACTTGGTGTCCTGCATCCCAGCCACTCTATCCATTACTAAAAGGGGCCAAGGTATAGCTTAGGCAGTGGCTTCAGAGGGTGCAAGCCTTAAGTCTTGGAAGCTTCTATGTGGTGTTGAACCTTTGGGTGCACAAAAATCAAGAATTGGGGTTTGGGAACCTCTGCCTAGATTTCAGAGGATGTATGGAAATACCTGGATGTCCAGGCAGAAGTTTGCTGCAGGGACAGGTGCTCATGGAGAACCTCCACTAGGACAGTGCAAGGGAAATGTGGAGTGGGCACCTACACACAGAATCCCTTCTGGGGCATTGCCTAGTGGAGCTGTGAGAAGAAGGCCAACATTTTACAGAGCCCAGGATAGTAGATCTGCTGATATCTTGCACCGTGTACCTGGAAAAGCTGCAGATATTCAATGCCAGCCCATGAAAACAGCTGGGAGGGAGGCTGTACCCTGAAATGTCACAGGGGCAGAGCTGCTCAGGACCATGAAAACCCACCTCTGTATCAGCATGACCTGGATGTGAGACATGGAGTCAAAGGAGATCATTCAGGAACTTTAAGATTTGACTGCCCTGCTAGATTTCAGACTGGGGCCTGTAATCCCTTTGTTTTGGTCAATTTCTCCCATTTAAAATGACTGTATTTACCCACTGTTGTACCTAGGAAGTAAGTAACTTGCTTCTGATTTTACAGGCTCATAGGCAGAAGGGACTTGCCTTGTCTCAGATGAGCTTTGGACTGTGAACTTTTGAGTTAAGGCTGAAATGAGTTAAGACTTTGGGGGACTGTTGGGAAGGCATGATTGGTTTTGAAATGTGAGGACATGAGATTTGAGAGGGGCAAGGGGCAGAATGATATAATTTGGCTGTGTTTCCACCAAATCTCATCTTGAATTCCCACATGTTGTGGGAGGGACCTGGCAGAAGGTAATTGAATTATAGGAGCAGGTCTTTCTCATGCTGTTCTCCTGGCAGTGAATAAGTCTCATGAGACTTGACGTTTTTTTCAGATGGAGTTTCCCTGCACAAGCTCTTTTTGCCTGCTGCCATCCATGTATGACGTGACTTGCTCCTCCTTGCCTTCTGCCGTGATTGTGAGGTCTCCTTGGCCATGTGGAACTGTGAGTCCAATAAACCTTTTTTTCTGGCCAATCTTGGGTATGTCTTTATCAGCAGCATAAAAACGAACTAATACACCCCCTGCTTGATTTTTAATCTCTTTCCTAATTCAAGGGACAGTGGCTGTAGCCAACTCTCTTGCAATAGCAAACTCTGAAAAAACAATTTCTATTTGTCCTAATTTGAGTCTTCTTTTTTATTTTCATAATTAATACACACACAAATGTTGTTGACATAGCCCCATTTATATCCAGTGTTATTTGGAGGGCTTAAAAAATATAGCTTTGAAGTATACATTCTGTGAAAATACAGATAAAATCTATTATTTAATATTTGTGTTCTCATTGTCACCATAATTTTTGTTTAGTTTGGTTTGTTTTGTTTGTTGTTGTTTCCCTTCATTTTAATAGTAATATTTATTGTCTAAAACAAAAAAAAAATCCTGGCAATAAAAGACATGATCATTGTACAACATTTGAAAGCACATTTAAGAATAATGAGTAAAGTAAATATTACTTAAAATTTTACTGAACACAGGTAAATGCTAGTTATTTTTATGTATTTTTACAGACATTTCTTGCAATGCAAAATAAGATCATATAAATATATTATTTTTATCTTGCTGTTTTTAGTTACTCAAATTATATTAGTAACGTGTCATTTTATTACTCATACTATTAAATGTGGATTTTCAAGTATTTTATAGCATTTTATTATCTTGATGCATCACACCAATTTTTTTAAATGGGATATCATGGTGCCTGAGTTCCGCTTTGTTAACATCACTGGCAGGAATGTACAAGATGCTTTACAATGAGGAGAAACTTGTGGAAGTGGCACAATTAGAAACTTAGGTAACACTTATAATCAATGAGTGTCTTGTCTAGTAAAATATGTAGCACCCAAACTTATCCATATTTATTTTCTCATTGTTGTATTATCTCAATTATTTTCCTACTGACAGAATTTGTTCACAATTTTGGTATCTCTTTATTTTCACTATACTATCAAAGGAAGATATGTTACAATTGTAAATCATACATTTAGCACCATAAATGTGAATATTCTATTTATGAGAACCTATTCAATGAATATTCAATAAAAAGGAATTGTTTATTTGATAACTAAAAAATATTAAGAACAATTATTCACAGTGTTGTGAGTCTAAAGTCTTCCTTACATGGATGTTTTGTGTATCTTACTCTTACATCATCGTTGGTCCGATCAGTAAAATAAAGAAAAGGCAATATGGCTGACTCTTAAATTTACATAAGAAAGAACTAGAGCTCCTTCAATAATTATTCTTTAGAAGATGAGGGTAATAAGCATAGGTGTGAGAAACAGAACCTGGAAAGAGAGAATTGAGAGAATGACCTTCAGGACAGTCAAAGAAGAATATGGAACATTCAGGGGAAATTTGGAAAGAGGGAAATATAGTCACAGCAAAATTGTATGTAATGTTATACAATTCAAGCCCTCCATCTACTATCTCCTATTGATCTATTGGATCTATTGATTCATGGGTAAACAGTTTATTTAAGAATTTAATGGAGTTTGAGATTTTTTTAATGTTCTACGATGCATAAAACAGCTTTGATTTTCTACTGTTTACATGTGTTTTCAAAAGTCTCCTCTTGTAGAATTTTATAAACAAAAGAAAAAAAAAACTGATTTGCTCTTAATTTCACCATTACTTCTGAGTTTACCAATGTTTTTCTCTGTGCCTGGCCCATTAGTAATTGCCAATTGTTGCTTATAGAAGTTGGGCTTCTATCCTCCCACAGAAAGCTGGAGATAGCCTTGCTGATTACATTTCACAAGGATGGTTCTCAGGCCCTTGAGAAAGACATTCCTGGGTTTTGAAGCTGACCAGAAGCTAGAAGTAGATTTACATCACAAAGCAGAAAAGAAAAAAGTTACAGCTGAAAATTATCTAAAGTAAGTGCTCTAAGGAAAGGGAGGTAGAGGGCCTTATTCAGGAGAAGAACAGTAAAGTTAAGTCATGCTCACAGAAATATTAGGCTGCCTTGGTCAAATGTCATGGGGCATCTTATATTCTCACATTGTTAACACACATTTTAAGTGTAATTTGATCACTTCGAACTTGACCCAAGGCCATTTATGCATGCCATATTGCTTCTTTAAAGTGCATTCTTTGTAAAGGTGGCTTTAATGCCTATATATTCATACTTTTTTTTTCTGTTTCTTGGATCTTCATGTTGTTTCCCAGAAACTAGGTGTCAAGCAGAGTTTCCTACATGCTTGACGGTGGTGACTATTTCCCACTGCAACTTAAATGGGTCATAATACACCAGCATTTCTTGTGACCATTTTTCAAGTTATATAATTTAATTGTACCTAAATGTAAGTAACGTTTGTTTGACTTCCCTAAGGAAAATGCAAACACGTGCATGATTTTCACAGTTTTGAAATCTACTGAAGATGGGTAGAATTTATTCCTAATTTTTAAATTAATAATTCAATGATGTGTAACTGATGGTTTTCTAATGTCTATGAAAAGCATTGATAACCAACAAACAAAAAATAGCCATATAGAAAAATATGTGTAAACTCTGCACTACAGTATAATACACTATCTTGTCTGTTTCAACTATTGATTCCCCAAGAGATGACTAGAATAACCAATTGATCAAGCAAAACTGGGTTTCTTGCCGCCAGCAATAAAGATGAGCATCAACTAAACGGAGTGTTTCAGTGACTCAGAAAGGGAACGTCAACATATATTACAGAGTTTGGGGTTCTGTGTAAGAGTGGTTTTAGTCAAGTGTTCTAATTTGGGGATCTGATTATGGTTGGCCAAAATTCCCTAGTAAGAGTCTATGATGAGTGGACACAGTGTTGAGAGAAGCTTAAAGTGAATCTTGATATGTAAACTGGTTTTGATCAGTAAAAGGTTTGCCCAGTTGAAAGATCTGTTATTATGAGAAGTATGCTGTTTGTCCACACCATCAATCTGTTGTCATTAGCATGTGGCTATTTGAACAGTTAGATAAATTGATTTTTAAGAAGTTTCCAACACAAACAATGAAGTTATTTACTGGTTTACAGTTTATTCTTCCTGAGCAACAATTCCTGGAAAAATATACTATAATCGTGTTTATAGAGACACCCTAAATTAACAGCACAATCAAAATGTTAAGGGTATATTCCTAGGTGACTTAGTCTCATTAAAGATATCTACAAATATGAAGTCTTAAATAATTTCTAGTAGCTATTAATTGTGTAAATCTAAGTATTCTTTTTATGTCTCAGTGCTTCCCAGTTACCATTATGTATACATTATGAATAACAAACCAGAATCTGCAAACAAATATAATTTTTCCTTTTTTCAAGAGCTTCTCTGTCTCTTTCTCTTGCACTCTTCTTCTTTGACATTAAAACAAGACACAAAATATCCCACATATGCACACATATATTTTAACTGTTGACTCTGCAAAGACCACAAAACGGTCTAATCTTAAATCCCTTGAAGCTTTTGTGAAGCTTCTCTTTTAAACAGATGTTATTTTTCCCTAAATACAGACTTCAGATGTTCGTAAGACACCTCAGTTCACATTTGCAAGTAAATGGTGGACATGCATATAAATGAAATGATTTCACTAAAATTGCTCAATGTCATAAGCAAATGCAAAGTGTGTGCACATAACACAAAACTGATATGACTGAAACAATAAAGTTGATTTTGAAATTTTGAAATAGTGCTTTTAATTTTAGGGTTATTGAAAACGTGTTTATGTTATTGTCACAGTATTTTAATGACCTAAGGTCCTTATATTTTTAGTTTTCGTAGTTGCTTTATGACTCTCAAAGTCTGCATATAGGAAGAAAATTTGTTTTGCAAACAGTTATTTCCCTTCTTCATATATTCATGGCACATTCAGTGCTTCCAAAGAGATTAAACTCAAAAGCCGCAAGTGTTCTACTTAGATGTCATTCCTATGAGGGTTCTCTATGGTTTTGAAACTCTTGGCCAAGGAGAGAAAAATGAAAATAATGTGAGTGCTCTATTTAAAAAATATTTAGCCTAAAGACATGTTTTCTTTATGCTGATTTTGCTTTCATTTGTTTTTAGGGGGAATGTGATTTGAGTATTCCATAAAGAGTGTTTTGCTATCCAGTGAAAACAATTTGAAAGCTACTGATTTATAGGAAACCAAATATCTACACAAGGCAAAATGTCTGAGGGTGTTGGGTAGCATATACGCACAGCCAAATTTAAGAAAAAAAAGACAAAAAAGAAAGAAAAGTGAAACATGTTGTTTTGTATTTGGGCTACCCATCTAGATTTGTGGTTTTGGCATTAGAAAAAGTATTTTGTATTTCCTTGCGTATCTTTGCTTAACTATTTGATATTTTGTAAAGTTCAGTTTACTCTCCACTTATATATTATTCCTCAAAATCTTATCATGTCATCTATTTGTTTTTCTATTTATACTCCTTTCCTGGATAGATATGTATACTCTAAAGCCATATTAGTAAGGTAGATTTCTTCCATTTTGCCATTCCAGATTCACCCTCTACCTGACCTCATTGTTCTCTGTTCCTCAAGAGGCTGAACTCTGAACAATGTCAACACAGCTTCCTTGTTATATAATATAGAATTGAGTTCTCTCCTATCTGGAGGCATAGGCAAGGAATAGAAAAACAATGGAAAAATTTATGGGGATTTTATTCCCTTCACTCTTGTTCTGCCAGTTAATTTTGAAATACTTGCATAATTTCAGGCATTTCTTGCTAGAGGTACTCTTTTCTCAAATTTCTTAAATTAGGCTTCCCTAACTTTTATCTCCTTATGCCAGGGTATCTCAAACTTTGACATTATTGACATTTTTGAACAGGTAATTCTTTGCTCTGGGAGAAGCAGTCCTGTGGATTGTAGGATGTTTAGCAACATCCTTGGCCATTACAGATTGTACTCCAATAGTACAATCCTCCCCACCAACTGTACATTAAAAATGTCTAGATGCTACGTGTCTCATGGGGGCAAAATCCTCTCTTTTGAGAACTGTTCTAGGCCTAGGGATGGTAACACTTCGTCTCTGTTAGTAACACTATTTTTCTGACCTTTTTTTTTGGTGTCCTTAAAGGTTTCCACAGCTATGTAAATTATCTCTTTCTTAAACTCTTTACATTTTCAATTTCAGTGTGTGCTTCTCTTCTGAAGCGGTCATAGTAATGCAAGAATTGACCTTGAAAAACATGTCTTTGAAATGCAATTTAAAAATTTTTGATTAACATGGAAAAACCTCCTTGCTATCTGTAAATAAAATTCCAGTGATCTGTGTCATTCAGTAATATCAAGGTTCCTAAAACTGTTTGTCTATGCTATCATATGATAAAATCCAGACTGAAGGCAGGGCCTTGATAGAAAAAAATGGTTCTAGTACTTGGACACAACATTAAAACAGATTTTATGAAGACTTTGTTATCAGTTTGTTTCTTCTAATTGCCTTAGAAATAAAAGGAAACACTGAAATCTGAATGCAGAAATCAATGTAAAAGAAAAAATCAGAAAGCCTCCATGGCATTTTTTAAAAAGTGCATCCTGGCCAGGCACAGTGGCTCATGCCTGTAATGCCAACACTTTGGGAGGCTGAGGTAGGCAGATAACTTGAGCTCACATGTTTGAGACAAGCCTGGGCAACATGGCACGACTCCAACTCTATAAAAAATACAAAAATTACCCTTCTATGGTGGTGGATGCCTGTTATCGCAGCTACCTCGGAGGCTGAGGTGGGAGGATTACTTGAGCCTGGGAGGCTGAGGCTGCAGTGAGCCAAGATCATGCCACTGCACTCCAGCCTGTGCAGCAGAGAAAGACCCTGTCCCCCCACCCCCTGCAAATATATATATATATAAAATAATAAAAAATGTAAAAGTGCATCAATTTCTAATATTTACCAAAAAAGCGAGTGATTACAAAGTCTAAAACTTAATTTTGAGAATCACAGAATTATATCTTAACCTTTCCAGGCAACATAGAGACAGTAGCAGTAAAGAATAGAGTCCTCAAATGACAGCCACATAATTTGTTGTTTTAATCAACAAATATCACTGAACACCCTAGTGGGAAAGGAAACCATTTTCTGTATATTGTTTTAGTTTTAAATATCTCTGACATTAATTAAAACAAACATATTAATTGATTACTTATTAATTAAATGAATTAATAAAATTATCTCAAAGGTAACCCTAGGACAGATACCTTCATAAGCTGATGCTGAATTTCTTCAAAATTGAACTTCACTCTTTCCCTTTGTGCTCAGACCCACCACTAACAAGAGTTAGATATTAGCACAGCTCAGTTCAGGAAAGTCTATGGCCTGCTCCAGGGGAAGATAGTCTCTGTATCAAATAGTCCCATATGTTTGAATAGCCTTACCTGTTTTTATGTTGATTCACACAACATGTAAAATGCTTCCCCTAACAGTAACGGGAAAAGTCTGGAATGTCTATGTATGGGGGCAGAGTCGAAGGGCATAGCATCACAACAGATCAAATACAAAGCTTCATTGGGCTATATTTAGTGACATGGAAGCACTTCTTCAGAATTAAAGATTTAGTATTTTGGTTTGAGCACCTAAGAGTGTTCTTAGTGGTCTTTAAATTTGTATAACAGTCTGAGTCATGGTGGTCTTTAGTTACTATTGTACAATAGTGGAACTACCTTGATGTGGCAGACACACTCTGACGGAGGACTGATGATCTCTCACTCCTGGTATTCATGCCCTTCTGTGATCGCCACTCCTTACAACAGAATATGGCAGGATATGCATAATTGTGTGTGTGTGTGTGTTTGTGTGATTTGATTATGTTACATGAGAAAGAATGTAATGCCTGTTTTACTGGAGAGTCTCTCTCTGTCTTACTTTCTCACTATCTTGCTCTCTCTCCCTTATGGGTTTACATAAGCAAATGTCTATGTTTGGGAACATCCCTTAGCAAACAAAATGTGAGCAGCCTCTTGGAGCTGAGGACAGCCTCTGACCTGTAACAAGCAAGAAACTGAAGCTTCCAATTCTATAATGGCAAGGCACTGAACTTTACCTGAATTTCCCAGAATTATCTTCACTGAATATTTCCAAGACAAGCTTTCCATGAGATAAATTTCTGAAATTTGCAAGGCAGAACTGGAAAATCAGTCACTTTATGCTCTAAAGGTAAGTGCTATGCCAAGTGCCTTTGACTTACACATTATCACTAATCTGCTAACCATCCTTGTTGGTGAAGGGCAGCAGCTGGTCTGCAAATTCTCCTGAACTGCCAGATCTTCTTTATCAGCATATCCGAACTCTGAGCCAGGCCTGTGCATGGCTCCATAATGATGGGCACCAGCTTATCCCTCTCAGAAGACAGAAGTTTGGTCAGTATATCTGGTTGCACATTTTGCCTGGAAGGAAAGATGGCCAGAGGTGTGGATCTAATTGATGGGCAATGACTTAGAGAGAATGCTTGGTAAAAAGACGATCTAGTAAAGAGGTATGGGCACATACCATTTAGAATGGGTGCAGACTATCCAAACATTTGTGCTCCATATACATACTCAGGAAAGAATGGCTTCAGCAGAGAAGGAAGAACAAATAAACAAGATAAATCACCCTGGGGATGACAATCAGACTTTTTCCAGTCCTCTCTTTTATTGCCTAATTGATTCAGACACAAAATAGCCATGCTGTCAGAGGTAAATTTTATATATAGACTGAGCAACATGCCTTGTAATCTTCAAGGCCTCCCTAGCTAAATCCACTGATCTGTGTACAGCTTGTCAATATCAGGAAACAACCTTGACTGAGTCCATATCATACTATTCTCAAGTGGGGTCAGCCAGCTTCCTCTTGGCAGGTTGATCCTGATAGAGCAGCTCTATCACAGAAGGACAGCAGATCATTCTCTCTGGAATAGGCAATTACTCTGCTTTTGGATGTGCCTCCTCTGACCCAAACTTTCCGTTAAAACCAGTTACTGGACTTACAAAACACCTCATTCAATATCTTAGTATTACACACAGCAAAATTTCTGATCAAGGAATTAATATCTCAGCAGGTGAAGTGTGACAATAAGCTTGATAATTATGTTGTTCACTGGTCTTATAATGTTCCCATTACCATAAGGTAACTGTCTCAGTAAAATGGCAGACTGCCATTTTTCATATTAATTATAAGCAAACAGGGTGGCTAAAACTGGCTAAAATTATCTCATGCCCTCAAGGATGATATTCAAAATTGGTACCAATACAGGTACTGTTTATCCTAGAGCCAAGACTCAGGTGTCCATGTATCAGGAGTAGAAATTGGAGTACTTTCTTTTACCATTGGCCTTATTGATCTACCTCAAGTCTATCACTGTAAAGATCTAAGTTTCAAAAAGGAAATTGTCCCATCAATGGGTCCAGCAAGGGTTACATTAAACTTGAAGTCAAGACACCATATCTGGCCACTTTTGCTTCCCCATTCCAATGCATCAACAGGCAAAATGATTACCTCAGCATAGATAGAGTGACTTATCCCGACTAAAGTGAAAACTGGGTTGTGACTGCTCAGTGGAGGTGAGGAGGACTATGTCTGGCATTCAGAAGATCCATTCAGTATTTCTTTTTTTCTTTTTTTGAGACAGAGTCTCACTCTATTGCCCTGGCTGAGTGGCACGATTTCAGCTCACTGCAACCTCTGCCTCACTGGTTCAAGCGATTAGTGATTCTCCTTCCTTAGCCTCCCGAGTAGCCAGGACTACAGGCTCCCACCACCATTCCCAGCTAATTTTTGTATTTTTAGGAGAGACAGGGTTTCACCATATTGGCCAGTCTGGTCTCGATCTCCTTACCTTGTGATCTGCCCTATTACTAGTGCAAAAGTAATTGCAAAAACCGGTCTGGTATGGTGGCTCATGCCTGTAATCCCAGCACTTCGGGAGGCTGAAGCGGGTGGATCACCTGAGATCAGGAGCTCAAGACCAGCCTGGACAACTTGAGGAAACCCCGTCTTTACTAAAAATACAAAAATTAGCTGGGTGTGGTGGCATGCGCTTGTAGTCCTAGCTACTCGGGAGCCTGAGACATGAGAATCGCTTGAACCCTGGAGGCAGAGGTTGCAGTGAGCCAAAATTGTGCCACTGCATTCCAGCCTGGGTGACAGAGTGAGACTCTGTCCCCCTCCTCACCAAAAATAAAAAGTAATTGTGAAAACCACAATCACTTTTGCACCAAACTAATAAATACTACCATGTCCTGTGATTAAAGAAAATGGAAACCTACAACAACCCAAAGTTAAGAGTGCAGATAATGACCCAGGTTCCTTAGGACAAAAGCTTTGGGCAAGCCCACCAAGCAAGCATCCATGACCACCTGAATTACTTGCTAAGGGGAAAGAAATGTGTATTGAGTAGTTAATAACGGACACCATTAAAAATATAAACTGTGACAATGTGTCCAGTTGCAGAAATGAGGAATGCAATTGCTATGAATATTTCTTCCTTATTTTGATCAGAATGTATTTGTATATATACTAATATACCACTTTCTATTTTTCTTTTGTTTTGTTCTACCAGTTAATAAATGTAAATTTTAGGTAATTTTATATCTACCATTTAAGTTATAGGTTGTTACAAGAGAGAGGATAATTCAGCTAGCAGAAGAATGGACATTTTATTATCATTTAGGGAAAAAATAGGAATTTGTATTATTCTTGGGAGAGAGTTTTGTATTTGTGGTTATATGTGGGTGAATAGCATTGTGTTAAACATAAATGTGATTTTTCTTCTTCATATGGCTCTAAATTAGAATTGATCAAACAGTAGTTTACATAAGATTGGGAAGGTGGAAGTGAAGAAGTGCATTTTTACTTTCTGAAGGTTACCGAAAGCCAAGTGCTATTGCAGTTTCCGTGCATTGTCACTCATCTGCTGAGTGACTTGCTGTGGAGTAGCAGCCATGTTCATAACTCCGTAACTCCCACCAGATCTCCTTCTTCAGCTCTTCTAAAATCATGGGTCAAACACAATGGTGACTCCTTGGTGAAGAGTGCCAGTTTAATTCATGGATCAACTATGCCACTGAAATTGAAGATGGTGACAGATGCGTATTTCAGTTTGTTCTTTTCAGTTTCAGATTGTCATCGTTAGGGCCAGTGAGTCCTTATTATTTGACGTTTTATGTTCAACTTATCAGCTGTTGGTCCTGCTTGTTTCAGACCCAACAACAGACCAAAAATCAACATCTTTATACAGACTACTTGAACAGAACCTACAATGATATAGGGTATCATACCTCCAGTAGACTTCTTATTCCTTATCATTTTAAGTGGTTCTGATTCTGTAATCACACCTTATCTAATGCCTTGAATTTTAAGCTTTCTCACTAATTGTCTATAGCATCTAATTCCTGAATTTTGTGATCGTGTATCTCTGCCGGTGTTGAGGCAGGGTGGAAAACACACATTCCTTCTGCTCTAGCTTTTGTGAGGAAAAATGATTTCCAGGTTTAACCTATATCATTCGTAGACATAGGCATTGGATACTACCACTAAAATGACACTCCACATCTATCTGGCTGTAGCATCTTAGGCTTTTATATCCACTGTTATTAGGTAACATTTAAAATACGGCACTCAAATATAAATTGATACATCACTTATGTTTCAAATAAGAAAAATCATAAGAAAAACTGGATAAATTTGTAACTCATTTAGTTAATGTTAACATATGATTTCAATGAAAAGGCTTTCAGCCCTTTAATCATGAAACCAAAAAATATATTTCAATATATTTTTTCCTTAAAAATATGTTTGACCGAGACCATCCTAACACGGTGAAACCCCATCCCTACTAAAAATACAAAAATTAGTCAGGCGTGGTGGTAGGCGCCTGTAGTCGCAGCTACTCAGGAGGCTGAGGCAGGAGAATGACTTGAGCCCGGGAGGCGGAGCTTGCAGTGAGCCGAGGTCACGCTGCTGCACTCCAGCCTGGACTGCAGAGCGAGAATCCATCTCAAAAAAAAAAAATTATATATATATATATATATATATATAAAATCAGAATATGGCTACAATTTACTTAAAATCTGGGCTTGTACTACACACTATTATCATACTATCCTATACTAGCTTTCCACAGAACAAGAGTTCTTATACTTAGTATAATAAACATCAAGTAGGGACCTTAAGAATATACATTGTTGGCCCGGCACTGTGGCTCACGCCTGTAATCCCAGCACTTTGGGAGGCTGAAGTGGTTGGATTACGAGGTCAGGAGATCAAGAACATCCAGGCCAAATGGTGAAACCCCGTCTCCAATTAGCTGGGTGTGTGCCTGCAGTCCCAGCTACTGGGGAGGCTGAGGCAGGAGCATCGCTTGAACCTGGGAGGTGGAGGTTGCAGTGAGCCGAGATCGCATGACTGCACTCTAGCCTAGTGACAGAGCAAGACTCCATCCATCTAAAAAAAAAAATAGAAAAGAAAAGAAATGTACATTATTTGGCCTCATCTCCTAAAATTTTGATTTAGTAGATTTTAGATTTAGTAGGGGCCCAAGGAAGCTGTATTATAGCAAACACCCAGGTGATACTGCTACATACATTCTGTTGAGCCTGCCAGGTCAAATTGATCATTGAATCAAATTGAGTAAAGTCCATTGGATCTCTGCTCAAATTTGTCTATGGATATATGCAAAACTTCTGTAAATTCTGCATCTAAAACTGAAATTAAAGGAGCCCAATGATTGTGGTTGTTTCTCTGAAACTTGCCCTGAATTTGATGAACAGTTTTAGTGAGGAATAGAAATCAGAGGTAGTGAGAATACAATGTAAAGTAGCAATTTTCAGGATGAAGGGAAATGTAACAAAGACTGAAAAATGTCCTTTACCTAATACCAATAACAGTGTCTTATATTGTCACAGTGCTTTATAGTTTTCAAAGCACTTTCAAATGTTATTTCACTTTATTCTCACAATTGAATACGGTTGGAAATTGGATTTGTATTGCTCTTTTTATGCCCCATGGGTGAAAAACTGAAGTAACAACACAAATGTACTTCATGTCGCCTTTTGGTTAGGGACCAAGCTGATCAAATGCTGCAAGGGATCTCCAGGGACATTTGTACCAAAACAGAGAGATGTAAACTTTTTTTAGTAGATAGAAAACTTTGAAAATCAGAAGCAGTCAGTTAAAATGTGCCTCCTTTGCAGAAATGTACTAAAAAACAGTAAAATAATCCACCGATTTATAAAGATCTAACAGGGAGGATTTATCTTTTAGGAGTAACAATGACAAAACAAAATTTGTTTTGATAGAAGTTTGTGTAATTCATCATTATATTACTAAAAACAATGAAATACTAACAATAAATACATTATATTTTGCATAAGTTAGTGAGATATAGTGCTAATTGTAATATTTTGTGAATCTACTTATTCTGAGGTTATCTTGGTAATTTCCTATTTCTACTTATTTTAAAGTCAATATTAGTGAGTTGTAAAGTGTAGTGAGAAAATAACTTGCATAAATTTAAGTGATGAATATTAAAATGTGCATAATAGAAGTGATGCCTTGGAGACAAAATATATTCTATTCCATAGGTTTTCAAAGATAAAAATGTAATTTTTAATATAACATTTTTGAAATAAAATATAGATTTTACAGGCTCATAATAGATATAAATGTAGAAAGTTTTTCAATACAAAGTGACTCCATAAAAGCATATTTCCAGGACATAAATTAGAAATATAAAATTAGTGGAAGTATATTATAACTTAATTATATTATAGTATATTATCGTATACAATGTTAAATGAATTCATTTGCATTAATATTTAAGCTCCTAAAAACTAATAAAAATGTTGTTACAATATTATGGCATTGACAGAAAAACGAGTATAATTTTTAGTATTAATTAATATGAAAAGAATATTTAAAACAGACATAATATTCAATGTCCAAAACTGCAATATTTGTACTGTCATAAAACAAGCTCTATTGATTTTCTCATGCAATTTCAAACCATAGAGATTAAAAATAATGCTGCTCCAAAACTTTTGAAACCATAAATGTCACGTGTGATGCAATTAAAGGTAGTGGACGTTTCTGAACAATATTTACAAGCCCTCAGAGATTCTGCGAACAGGTAAATCTACCTACTTTGGATAATGTATGGCTTTGTTAACCACATACTGCCAAGATTCCAATTACTGACTTAAGAAAATCAAAACCCTTGGACCGCTTCATCTGTCAGTCAGCTCTGTTGGCTGAGTTCATTTAGGAAATCATAAATAAACAAGCCAGAATTTAAATTGTAGATTTTTGACCAGTTCAGCCTGTTTTCCAGTATAGTCCTGTAGTTAACAGAGAGATGTTTATTCTATCAGTAAGGTGGTATTTAAATTTCAGAACCAAAACTCAGGATGGGTTTTCCTGTACCACCTTCCCCATTCCTCTAATTATGTGCTACTTTCACTTGCAATATTGTTATTGTATACTAATTATCACATGATACTGCAGTTGTTTATGTGTCATTTTTCCTATTAAAATATATTTATTTGCTCTAGGTTATGTTTCCTTTACCTTTGTATCCATAGATTGTGCTGTCCTTTCTGGAATGTAATAGAAGATCAATAAATATTTGTGGAATTAATAAGTGAATAGAAGTATAGAAACAATACAACATATTTGGCACAGAGATTACATACTTGACAATCCACATGATTTAATTACTAACAAAATTTGACTTTCTGGTTACAGAAGACATCTGCCCCACCCCATCATTGTGACTTTAATCACATGAATCCAATCAACAGAATGCCCTTTCCTCTACCCCAACCCCACTCATTGCTTGTCAAAATCAAATCTGCAAGATCAGTCTTAAATTGTCTTTTCTTTATGAAGCCTCTTCTAGATTTCCCTACAAAATGCTGTAATTTTTATTCTGTAAATGCTCAAAGTAATGTGGGTTAAAAAAGCCTATTCGTAGCCTAGCTTAGAAGAATTAATGAACATAATATATACCTGTGAATTTTCCGTGTGTGTGTGTGTGTGCAGACACACACACACATACACACACAAACACACACTTTTTAAACTCCTTAATAGCAGTTGTCTGTTACTCATTTCTATATTCTTTGCACATCTAGCATATTACCTGACTTGAATTAAAGAGTACCCAACAAATTATTATAACAAATAAATTATAATAGAAAGTTTGCATAAGATGAAACATTAAAAAGTTCTCTCTTAATTAAACAAAATAAATATAAAACTTTTTATTTTAAAATAAATTTTAGAAATCTCTGGGTAAAACTGAATGGGTTTTTATAAGGAGAAATAATTACTATTAAATACACATAATGTATTCAATACATTGATGTATATTTTGCAATATACATCAAAAATAGCTACATAAACAACTTATAGCTCTAATTTACTGGTGCTACATTTTTAGAATTTTGATTTTAGGTATCCATGGGTATCTGCCAAACTTTAGTGTTCTCTTCCTATATAGTGCCTGCATTCTTTTAGGGGGTGTATGATTCTCCAACTTTTTCCTTGCAATCTCTATGCACTTTCTGATCATGAAAATAAAATCATATATATTTAATATCTCATAGCATTAATTTGAGGTTCTTTTATTTCTTTACTTATGAGTAATTCGGTTAAAATGTTTTTATTTATGCAACTGTTATTTTTAGAAAATATAAAAACATTCTCTTTGTCACTTGCTCTTACATTACCTTATTTACTTAAATTATTGTACACTCATTCTTCAAAATGTAGGCTTATAAGCACTTACCTTGGAAGCCTTCCCTTATCCAGCGCAGAGTAATATATATTAGTCTGCCCTGTGCTCCCTTAGGGTTTCGTACATGCCACTATCACTGTCCCTATAACATTCCATGGGATGTCCTTGTGACAGTCCATGGAAGAATCCATTGGACTGTAAGCCCCATGACAATAAGCTCCATTCTCTCTCTGTTTTCAGGGGAATACTGGCAATTCCTTTTATTGTTCCTCTTCCTTTCATTAAACTTTAAATTTGATAGTATTATGGATGTATCTTTAGTTGCATTTTCTTTCTATGCTTCTTCTTTAGGTGAGTGAACTGAGTCTTCTGGTTTTAAACACTATAAATGTCTACCCATCCCATATACTCCAAAGCAATTTCAAACAATGAAGCCTGGTCATGACTGAACTTCAGACTCATCCTTACAATTGTCTGCTAGACATATTCCCTTGGGTGGGAAAGCCTACAAAGAAACTTCTCATATGCTTCCACATTTTCTATTACAAAAAATGACAATTATATTCTTCAAGTGAGCCAGGCAAGAATATTTTGATAAAACAATTATAGATTGATATCTCTCATAAATATAGATGTGAAAGTCTTGAAAACAGTCAACCAATTGAAATCAAACATTGTTTAGGAAGGAAGATCTCTCTTAACCAAATTACATTTTTGCTAAAACGTATATTTGTTTTAGCATTTTATAAGTATTATATAGAATTTGCCACATTAAATGAGGTAGAAAAATAATGTGATATTATCAATTTACTAAGTATTTGAAAAGCCCAATGCTCATTTAGAAGGCAATGGAAATTAATTCAGTAAGATTTGCTGCCACTCCCTACAGAATTGTGGAATACTGAAATTGCAAACAAGAAAAGTCAATTACCAGTTCTAGTCATCATTGTGTTAGAGGATCTAGCTCATAATATCAGTCTAGAAGAGGAAATAAAATAAATAATGGTTAGAAAGACATATGTGCCATTATTTCTAGAAATATGATTGTGTATACAGAAAATACAAAGGAATCTACAGATTATTATTATTAATTATTGCTAAATTCAATTATTTATCCTAATAAGTAAATAAGTGGGTTATTTGTCCTTTTTTTTTTCTTTTTTTCTCCCAAGACAGAGTCTCACTCTGTCGCCAGGCTGGAGTGCAGTGGCGCCATCTCGGCTCATTGCAATCTCTGCCTCCCCTGTTCAAGCGATTCTCCTGCCTCAGCCTCCGGAGTAGCTGGGACTACAGGCGCACACCACCACGGCTGGCTAATTTTTTGCATTTTAGTAGTGATGGGGTTCCACCATGTTGACCAGGATGGTCTCGATCTCCTGACCTTGTGATCTGCCCAACTCAGCCTCCCAAAGTGCTGGGATTACAGGCATGAGGCACCGCGCCCGGTCTATTTGTCTTTTTTATTATTGAGTTATAAGAATACTTTATATAATCTAGATATGGTACTTATTATATATATGATTTACAAATCACCCATTCTGTGGGTTGCTTTTCACTTTATTGATTTAGTATATAAAATATATTAAACTCCATTGTTCAATGAATATTCAAATGGATAAATAAAATGCAGTATATCCATACAATGGAATATTACTGGCAATAAAAATGTTGAAATACTGATACATGCAGTAAAGTGGATAAACCTTGAAAGTGTGTGCCAAGTAAAAGAAAACTGTCACCAAATGCCACATATTGTGTGATGTATTTATAGGAAATGTTCAGAATAGGCAAATGAACAGTGGCTTCTAATTAATCACATGGTTTCATTTCGGGGCAATAACAATTTTCCAAAAATAGATTATGTTGAGAATTGCACAACTTTGTGACTCTACTAAAGACCATAGAATTTTACACATTAAATGTCTGAGTTCTATGGTATCTGAAATATCTCTCAATAGAGTGATTTTTTTAAAGGACAAGAGAAGTCTGATAAAATACAAAATTTATTTACATCTATTGCAGAATTGCAATGAATATAGATTAGTAGTTCCTTATGGTTGAGGTGGGTAAGATTGGGGCAGAAAAGAGGAGTGAGTGTGAAGACACACAGGATATTTTGGGGTGTGTTGAAAATGTTCAAATACTGGTTGTGGTGAAGATGGCACAACTCTATGAATATGCTAAAAGCCATTAAATTTTACACTTTAACTGGGTGAATTGGGTGCTGTGTGGATTAAATCTCAAGCTGTCTGAAAAGGTAAGCCATAATAATAATTTCTATTTTCTGGTGATTATTTCTGTATATATATTAATTTGTTTATATCTCAGTTGGCTATTGCCATAATACGCCACAACAAAATCAGAACAAAACTCTATAGCCTAAAAAATAATCAGCAATTATTTATGTTGCTCACACATATTTTGTTTGGCTTGTGTTTGGGAGATATAGTTGATTCTCAGTGTTGATTTACGTCTACTCCTTATGATTTTCATTCTTCTTGTAGAAGTGGTGTACCAAGCTGTTTCATTCTCATGGCAAGAGCAGGAAGATACAACAAAAATATGCCTTAAAATATACTTGTTCCAGTTTTGCTAATATCTCCATGGATAAAGCAGGTTACCTCAGTAGGTTCGAAGTCAAGTGGTGGGAAGTAAATCCAGTCTCCAGTGGAAGGAACTCCAGGATCACATCACATGGCGTAGGACATAGGTATGTTAACAGGTGAAGATTTAGGGTAGCAATCCTATGACAACTATCTATGACAATGAAGCTCTGTTTCTCTTTCTTTCTCTCTCTGTTACACGAACATGTTCTGTTTTACAAAGCAAAGTGGTTCATAAGCTTCAAAGAGGTAATAATATTTAAATGATTTAAAGAGAGTCTGAGCCTTTTGTGTAGTCTCATGTTTTCTTCAGTATTTGTGGTAAACGCTGTAGTTTACACAGTTGTCCGAAAATGTGAATGGAATGACTTTCTGTTGCCACAAATAACCAGATCCCCAGACTGTTTTCATTTTTCGTGCCAATTAGTTACTAGTTTATTATCAAAAAGAAAAATTATATTGTTCTTTTTGTGAAATGCTAAGAGAGTTACTAATCTCAGCTGTTTGCGTTTTTTTCTCCAATTAACAAAATACATCTCCTTTATAGCTGTTCAGAAGATTTTATGTTGATGAATAATACTTAGCAAAGAAATATATTATTTAAAAATACTAATAAATCCTTAGGCTTTTATAAATGCAAATCCAATATTTTATATACAAACATACTGCTTTATAAAATTTTAAAATAATTCTGACATTACAATATGATTTTAATTACTTTTTTTCCTTTATAAATTACCTAGTCTCAGGTATGTCTTTATTAGCAATGTGAGAATGACCTAATAGAATTGCCCAGCGCAGCAATTTGGCAAGAAATAGAGCATGAAGATTGAGAAAGAAAGAAATAAAAGACATTTTAGAGTCAGCTAGTCAACTTTAATGAAATAAAGTGCTAGAGTTTGATTAGATTTCATTGAATATGTAGACCAATCAGGAGACCACTTGACATCTTTACAATATTGAATCTTCCTATTCATTAACATGGTATATTTCTTCATTTAAGTTTTTTGTTAAGTTTCTTATAACTATTTTTGTGGTTTTCAGCAAAGTGTTCTTGCACATCTTTCATTAGATTAATTTTTAGGTGTTTTTTGGATTTGTTTTTTGCTAATATATAGAGGTTCTGTTGCTACAAAAGTATGTTGACTTTGTTATCTAGTGAGTGGCCTTGTTAAATTCATTTAAATTATGATAGCTTGGAGATTATTTGATTTTAATTACTATTAACTACCTAGTATTTGATTTTGAATATTATTACACTGATACTGATTTTGAATATTATTACACTGATGTTGTATATCAAATTGCAGTAAGTATTGTCTTAGTTTATATTTAACCCCCATTTAATGTATCAGTTTATTACAACCAGTTGCATTAAAACAAACAAACAAAAAATTGTTATCTGCTAGGTGTAAGTCTATGAACTCCATTCCCCATACCTTTCCAACTATTCCTGGGTAGTTTGCTTTTATTTCTACAAATAAAACTGTATGTTATTGTAACCTTAAGAATGAAAAAATGACTTCATATTCTAGCTAAAGTTGCTGTCACATAAATTGCTTAGTGTTATGCATTTTCTTCCCCTGTCAAAAGAGGTTCTTGTCATTGCAATACAGTATTTTAAATGCCACCTCTAAAGGAAAATCATAATCGTGCCACAGTGACCTCTTAAGTATTATGTTCTTTGATCCTTTGATCATTTTGATGTCTCTGGTTTATAGGGAGAGGTAAAAAAATCTCCCAGTCAAAATGACCTTATATGTGACAAGAATTAGAAATAAATATGCTCGTGATTTCAGATGGTTCATAGTACCTAATGCTGGTATATGAACACAGAAATGCACACACAATAGTTATATGCACAAGATCAATGTTTCTCTTTGTTTTTGTAAGCTTAATAGATGTCAGAATTATATAATATAGAACTTTATCAAAATGAGTAAACCACTATGTGCCAAGGGCAAATTTTAATGCAGATACAAATATTTTTGAAGTAATAGAGTCTTTGTTTCTATATGCATTTGTAATATATATCATACATCACGTATCTAAATTGTAAAATGTGGAGAGTTTTGATAAACTCAAAAGTGGCATTCATCTTAAATGTATTTAGAACTGTCATTTTGATACCAGCCATATTAAAATGTCGAATTGTTGCCATTCTAAACCAAATATGATTTTTATCGTCTTAAAAGATCTAGCATAAATGCTCATCTTCTAGGTCCAAATTCACATTATCTGGATGACTATCTTCTTCAGATTCTCTCAGTGATTTATTTTTTCTGTATTTGAATGTCTCAAATTATATTACTTAAACTTAGAGCGCACGAATATTAGTTTGTATATTCACATTCTTCCAGTACATAGTAGTGTCTGGTAGAACACACAAGTGGATATTTTGACCAATTTTAATTATCAACACACTTTTGAAGCAAGTATTATCATTTAAAATGTTATCTTAATGAGGACAGATTTTACATACGAGGGAAAACAACCAGAAACATATTTGTAAATGTCATCAACTACGATATTTACTGTATTGCCTATGGCATTGAAGTAATATTTAATAATTCCTTTCATCAACTGAGCATCTACCACGTACTATCTATATCATATTAATTTTATAGCATGCCAGCACTCTGTTCAGGAAGTACTAATATTACCATTTTGCAAATAAGTAGCATTGCCTTGAAAATTTATAGCAATCAACTACAGATTTATAAAAATTTATAGCAATCAACTAGGAACAAAAATTGTCAAGTCAGTTGAGGTTTGCTGGCGAGGCTGTCAGAATCTAAGGCCGTGTACCTTCACTCACTAAGCTATCATGCTTTTGAGAATCATATGCTCAGAAAAGTATCAGATCTTCGTATGTTTACACACATATACACACACATTCACTTTGAACAGTAGGAGCTTACTCTCTTTTGCAACATACAGAATACTTTTTCATTTTTCCAAAACACATATTCTCGTGTTTCAGTATTGATCTTCACTATTGTTTATACAACTTTAGACAGATTAATACATGTAGGTTATAAAAATAAGGTCCCTATGTCCCTCTGAAACTTGTAGACGGTAGGAGTTACACAAAAGTGCTCATAATGAAGCTGTAAGAGAAAAGATGTCATTTGTAACTACTTTTCACTCACCATTAATGACTGGCACATTTGATAATTTAAAAAGATATATTTTAAGTATGTCTATGAGAATAGATAAAATTGTAAACTCTTCTGAAAAACGAGTTTGTATGATCCTCAAGCCCAGTCAGCTAAAATGGCGTCCTTCTTTGTCTCACATAAGAATTCTCAAGATTTAGAGACACGGGTTTGAACTATTAATAACATAATTTGAAGTTTATAGACATCACATTTTAAAAGACATCTTAGCTAACAATAAAGTTCTATTAAACATATTTACACTTTATGTCCTCTACCATAATCTTACTTATTCCAATGGAGAACCTTTGTTCTGTCAATCTTCATTAATTGATCACCGAGGCTTGCGCTTTCGCAAGAATTTCTTAGGTGAAATATGTCCTCGTTTCATTTCCTTTTTCTGATTTACCGATTAGAACTATCATTCATTCTAATCTTGACCTGAGCTAGCAGTTAATCTCATTGTGTTAACTTGCATTAAAGAGCCAGGAAATAACAAATTATCCCACATATAAAAAGTTAATTTTTTTGAAAATAAGTTTTCATTGTAAGAAAGTATAAAGAACCTTTTAGGTTTCAACATTTTAATGATTTCTCCAGAAATCTTACTACTCACTTACTCAAGCAAGATAAAGAAAATTCCAGGGAAAGGAGTAGGGGAGATGAATAATAAGCTGGTTTCTAGTTAGACTGTCCTATACAGTATTGGAGAGAAGCCAAAAGTTAGACATGATAGTTGCCAAGGATAAGTTGATGATGAAATGGGTAATACAGAGTAGATTACAGAAGAGCCCCCAGATAGGTGTTAATAACAGGTCAAAGTTTGCCCTTCTTTGAGAAAAATGCTGAACAATCAAGAAAATGTAACGTTCACAATGTAACTCAACTTATATTGTGATTATAATAGAAAACAGGCATTGTAAAGTCTTGAGAGCACATTTTTATTCTTGCTCTCCGTACAAATTCCGTTAAGTGAGAGTGACATTTTTATCATCAATATATTTAGGAACTCATTTGATCATAAGCTATTAATCCTTGAAATGTAATTAGATTGAGTAGAGTGTGCTTTTGCTCATGGTTCTTTTATATACTGATATGGGAATAATGCATTAACAATATGATACTGTATAACCCTATACTTTTAGAAAAATCAATCAACTAAGTTATTGAATTAAAGTCCTCAAGGCAATATTAAATTTGGATAAGTACCTGTGTGACTTGCATTTTGAAAAGGTATCATTTCAGTCAGATAGGAAACACATTTAAAAGTAAGACTGTATAAGGAAACTAATGAATACATTGAGGCAAAAGGCAAATATAATGAGGAGAATGAAATCAAGAAGCATTGTCAAAATGAATTCAGAGATTTGATATGGAATAAGAAAGTTGATGAGGGGGACCTACTACTAAGACTACTCAAAATTGCAGAACTCCTGATCAACTAATTTTATTGATTATGTTTTGAGCCCATTTTCTAATCATTACAGCATCATATTTTAGTGATATTTGTGATGAAATTCAGAGTCAAGAATGAAATTAGATTTCTCAGCTAAGAAAGCTCAAATGTCACCATAAAATGGTACTGTTTAGCAATTATAGAAAAGAAAACCACTAGACTGCTACCTCATTTCAAAGGCCCAAAGAAGTTACAAGTAGACAACAGCAGTGATCTCACACACACACACAAACTCAGAAAAGGGGAAAACCTATTACCTAACCAAGCGATGAAGAAGAAAGTTGTTTGTGTTTAGAATTAGTAGGGGGAAAATCGATAAAGATGACTGATGACAAGACTTTCTAAAAATTGAAATGCTCTATAAATAAAAATCTCCCTGATATAAGAGAAAAATTTTCTGATGTGATAGGATGAGTATCTGTAAAATAACACATTTTATTTATTTTATTTAAAATTTTATTTGAAATGTATAAAGTAGAAAACAATACTTAGCTAATGATTACAGGATTTATTACATTTTAAAAACAGAATTATAAGTATGAAAATATTTGGAATAAAGTTCAAGCTTTCTATTGAAAAACACATACTACAATAAGGCAGTACTTTAATATTTTCTGACAATATTGAGGCTATTGCTCTAAATGTAGTTGAGGATATTGTAAAATAAAATTAACACTTTACAAGCAAAATTAATGGTAAATCAGACAACTCTTTTGATGATCAATTTAGTGAATCACCTTAATCACTTTGAATTTTTTTTCCTCAAAATTTGACCTAGTGATTTATCTGCTAAGAAACTATCATTATTATAAAAGGAAGATTTAGCGAATCTAACCAAAAGTCTCAATATGTGAAACAGTGTAAATAAATTGTTAGACTGCAGTCAAACAGTGACATAAAGCAACATGAAGAAACAGTTTTTATGTATTTTAAAAACACAAAGTTCTATATTTGCAACATTCAAAATAAAATGTTATAGGTGAAGCCTTTCCACCTTCCTATTTAAAATTGCATCTATTAGATGAATATAGTGGTGTGTACTTGTAGCCCTAGCTACTGGGGAGACCAAAAGGGTGAGATCCCATTCCCCTCCCCCCCCCCAAAAAAAAAATGATGTTATTTTTTAAAAAATGCAACAACTTACCCTCAACATCACACATACACTTTACTTATTAGCTTTGTGCATTGTTGATCTTATTTCGGCCATGGGAGCACGGTCTCTTTTGTTCCCTACTGGATCTCCAGCCCCTTCTATGATGCCTGGCTAATCACCGTTGCTCAATAAATTACCATTGATTTGATACATGAAAGAGTAGAAATTAAACACGTGAAAGAACACTTTCTAAAGGATAGACAGGTAGGCCTAGGTATACAAATACAATTGAATCTGACATGCTTTCACAAATGAAAGTCATTACATTTTTAAAAATATGGTATATTTTTGCCATAGTTCATGTGAATTTATTCAGATGCATTCAAAATAGTTCAGATGTATTTTTAAAGCTATTTTCTTTAAATAGAATTCCATTAGAAATTGGTTGGACCAACTCTTTAATTCAGAAGCCAGGATGATATCCATTCATTTCCTAGTCCTTCCTGTTTAATTGGATCATAGGAATGAGGTGCAATGAATTTTAGAAAATAATTTGCATTCAGTTATTTTTTAATCACAATAACATACTAAAAACATCCAAAATATTATAGCAAATGATAATTTAACACGTACAGATTCTATGTGTTCTATTTTCTTTTAATGTCTTCATAATTTATTAATTTTGAAATACGTGGCATCATCTTGTTGTACTGAAAGCAGTGTCGGCCAGGTGCGGTGTCTCACGCCTGTAATCCCAGCATTTTGGGAGGCTGAGACGGGCGGATCACGAGGTCAGGAGATCGAGACCACACTGGCTAACATGGTGAAATTCCGTCTCTACTAAAAATACAAAAAAAAAAAAGAAAAAAAAATTAGCCGGTCATGGTAGCAGGCGCCTGTATTCCCAGCAACTCGGGAGGCTGAGGCAGGAGAATGGAGTGAACCCGGGAAGCGGAGCTTGCAGTGAGCCGGGATCGTGCCACTGCACTAAAGCCTGGGTGACAGAGTGAGACTGTCTCAGAAAAAAAAAAAAAAAAAAAAAAAAAAAAAAAAAAAAAGAAAAAGAAAAGAAAGGCAGTGTAAAAACAGCAACTGGCAGTATAAAACATTTGTCATCATCAAGATGCACTTTGAGACATAACTTGCCTTGGGCAACTTACTTAAGTTTTATTCCTTAAGGGAAAAATGGGTACCAACTCTACAAAGTTAAGAGTATAGTAGATTATCAACAAACGTTGGCCGCTTTTGCTACTGAAGAAAAATATTGGCTGTGTGTGTGTGTGTGTGTGTGTGTGTGAACTTGTATATTATAAATTTTTAAAAATACATTTAATGTATGTACAATTTAGTTGACTAGTGAAAAATGCACCACGTATATGTTTTGCCTTTGTCCAAAATAGCGATACTTTTTGCCCACTCTTTGTTTTAACTTTTGATTAGTTTGGCAATCGTTCTTTCAGATCTTTTTTAAAAAATAGATTTAGAGAGTACAAATGCAGTTTTGTTACATGGATACATTGCAGAGAGGTGAAGTCTGGACTTGTAATGTAACTATCACCCCAATAGCATACATTGTACCCAACAGGTAATTTCTCATCTCTACTCCCCTTCTCACCTTCCTTTTGGAGATCTTTTTAAAGAGACTCAAAGACTTTCTTTTTTTACCTAAGAAATGTTAGCAACCTTTAAATTTATAAATGTAAGATTTCCTTCTTTTTCTCACATTCTCAAAATGTATTCAGGACTTTGTGTGGGAAGAGTGAGCAGAGTGCAAATTTAGTCACAAAATTTAATATAAAAAATATATATTTTAACCTCAAATTTTATATATTTTATATGTGTATATATATATATATATATATTTGAGTCACCTGCCCACTAGAATACTGAAGCAGAAAAATTTTCATAGAAATATTGAATATTTAACACTAGGTGTGTTGCATTACTACATATTACTTCATCCAAAAGAACAAGAAACAAAAGGTTAGCTAAATCAGTTCAGAGTATCTTTGAGTTGTTGACTTCAATGCCAAATGCCATATAAACAAACAAACACTTTTAATTGTATTTTAATTTATCCCTCAGCCAAGGGTAAAATATATTGAAGTTATGATTATACACCAGTAGGATTTATGTGTTTTCTCCCTATGCAGACTGATATTTGCAATATCTAGTAAACTTTCCAGTTCTTTAACCTTGATTTGAAGGCTTACTGTTCAGTAACTTTAGTAACTCTAGCATTTATTTATATTACCATTTTTAAAGGAGATTTAGCTATTCATTTGTAAGAAATAAAATAGAAATATTTTAAAATATCTATTTAAATCACTTAATTTTTAAATTGACATATGTTGTTTTTGTTAAATATAGGGCACGTATAATACTATATCACTTTTTATGAACCAAATCTTATGAAAATGAAATTAATATTAAATATATTTCTTTTCTAGTCTATCATTTTGCTCACTCAAAAGTAATTCAAGTCAAAGAAAATATACCTTGGACAATACCGTAGGAAATGTATTTTCTACTATTTTTATGTTATTCTGTAATATACTCATAAGACTTTTAATTCCTTTTACATAATGTTTATATATTTGAAGTTTACAACAAGATGTTATAAGATACATATAGACAGTAAAAACGTTACAATATTGAATCAGATTAACATATCTATCATCTCATATAGCTACTTTTCTGTGAAAAGAGCAACTAAAATCTTATTTAATGAAAATTTCTATTACAATACCTTTTTATTAATTTCAGTCTTCACCTTGTACATTAGATCTCTGGACCTGTTCTTCCAATATATCTGCTATTTTGTATCCTTTAACCTATATTCCTCATTTTTTTCTTCCCTTTCCTCATTTGTAGTAACCACTAGTATTAGCCCATTTTCATGCTGCTGATAAAGATGTACCTGAGACTTGGAAGAAAAAGAGGTTTAATGGACTCACAGTTCCACATGGCAAGGAGAAGCAAGTCACATCTTACGTGGATGGTGGCAGGCAAAAAGAAAAAAAAAGAGAGTTTGTGCACAAAAGCTCACATTTTTAAAAACGTCAGATCTTATGAGACTTATTCACTATCATGAGAACAGCACGGAAAGACTTGCCTCTATGACTCAATTACCTCCCACCAGGTCCCTCTGACAACACGTGAGATTCAAGATGAGATTTGGGTGGGGACACAGCCAAACCACATCACCACTATTTCATTCTCTATCTCTGTGTATCTGAATTCTTCTTAAAAATACATATTCACATATAAGTGAGATCATGCAATATGTTTTTCCTGTATCTGGCTTATTTCACTTAGCCTAATGTCCTCCAGTTCCATCCATGTAGTGGCAAATGGCAGGACCTCACTTTTTAAGAATGAGCAATTAGTATAGTCTTTGCTGAAGTCCTTCTTCACTTCCACTGCCTCTTCCTCCTGCTCATTACCGTCACAACTACTCCTTATTAAAGTGTATCCTATAAGGATAGGTCCTGCATCTCTTGCCCTATATTCTTTTTTCGTATAACCAGTCAGATTCAGCAAATATTAGGTACCTAAAATTGCCTGACACTGAGCAATACAAAGATGGGTACTCAAAATAATGAACATGCAACAATATATAGTAAATTGTATGCAACTCCCCAAATTCCCTTGGCTTTCTGGAACAGAATTTAGTCTACCTAACTCATGTCTGCTCATCCTGAAAAAAACAGCTCAAGAGTCAACATTCTCTGGCAACCTAGAATGATCATTTCTCATACCTTCCTAAACACTCAGATGAGGTGTTCTTTCTCTGGGGCCTCATAACACTCTGGGCATACTTCAGAAGAAGCACTTGTGTAAAAGAAGAACCATTGATAACTCTTTTTTATTCCTATCTGGCACATAATATAAAATTTTAAAAGTACAAAAAGATATACAGTAAAAATTGAGTCCTCTTAACCTGCAGCCACCATTTCCATTTCTCAGATGTAGACACTGTTTCCAATTTTGGGGTCTCCCTCTCATAGGTATTTTAAAAGAATGTATATTCACAAATGTAAGAAATTTATACACTCCATATATATATATATGAACATATATATGACATTTTTGATTTTATGCAAATCATATTTTTATATACACCTCAGTACTTTACTTTTTTCATAACCTAATGACATATTTTGTTGATCATTCCAAACCAGTACATAAAGAGATTTCTTATTGTTTATAATAGCTACACTGTGCTCCATTGTGAATTTTGGATAGTCATAATTTGTTTAACCAGTCTCCTGTTGTTGGACGTGTAGGTTATTTTCAATCTTTTTCTACTATAAACAATATGGCCATGAAAATCTTGAACTAATATCATTTTATACCTTTGAGAACATATGTAAGATTAAATTCCTAGAAGTAGAATTGCCATTTACACAGTATTTGCATTTAAAATTTTCATAGATATTGCCAAGTTGCACTGATTGATATTTCTACCAGTGTAAGGGTTCCTGTTTCTTCATATCCCTCTCAATATAGTGAATTATCAAACTTTTAATATATCCAATGTGTTTGGAAAATAATAACAGCCTATTGAAGTTTTAATTTACATTTGTCATATTATCAGTGAGATTAGCATGTTTTAATGTTTTTAGGGCCCACTAATATTTTCTTATATGTAAATTTTCTATTCAAATATTTTGCTTATTCATATTTCACCTTCTTGGATGTTTTTTCTTGCTGATTTGTAGGAGCTCTTGCTTACTATATTGTTGTAGCTAGTCTTGCTTTTTGAGATACAATATTTTTTCTTCCTAGTTTGTCATATGCCTTTTCACATTATTTTGCTTTTCTCCTTCTTAAATATTCTCAATGTTATTTAATTTATTATCTCTCTTGTGATGGCTTTTAGGTTTTAATTTGAGCTTTACAAAGCCCTTTGTCCTACAAACTTGTTAAATAAATTTCTCCCACAGGCTGGGGATACATTCATTTTTTGGGGACCTTGAAGCAGCAGGTTAGGATAAAGATGATGAGTAGAGGAGGCTGCGAGAAAAGGTCTGAAGAAAAGTGGGTTTCATATAGGATGAACTCACTGTGTGGGATCATAATGGTGAACTCAAGAGAAAGGCAGGAAAACAAAAATCATCTTGTTGCTTCTCCTTCCCAAGTAGTTCCACCAGCCACAACAAATTACCCCCAAAATCCTTGTCAACTTAGACTCAAAATAGATGGTCACATCCCATATGGGGAAGGTACACACCTTCTCTGAGCAGAGGAATCGTTGAGAGCATTCTCTTATCAGCTGGTTATGAAACTGCCCATTTTAGTAGGTGACATCCATGAGCAGAGAGTCTGCCTCATCTATCATGTGTTCAGTGGAATTAGTTGTTTCTGCTCATTGCAGCTGACTAGAAAGGCCTCCTGAAATGCTGCTGTTTGTCAGCTTGGTGAGGAGGAAGAGCCCTCACTTTTCACAACTTGCATGGCTCTTTGGCAAATCCAAAGCATAGTCTTGCATTTTTATGAAAAGTTTCCATGCTTGTAGCCATCTAGTAATAAGTTATGAAAGTAATACTCATGCTTACTGTTTAATCACAGTACAATGATGAGATTACTATATTTTTCTCTAAAGTTAAAATGATCATCAGAACCCAGTGTCAAAAAAAGAAAAATAAATGAAAGAAAATACATCATGAAATTTATATTGAGTATATTTTAACCTTTTACTTTTTTTGCATTATATCCCTTTTACTTGTTGCCTCCACTAAACCCACTCACAGATTCGTCAACACATTTTGATTAAAACCATATTGATTAAAAATGATTTTGTGTAAGTGACAATAGACCATGTACAAACTGGTGCACTCTGAGCAGATCTTTGCGGGGAAGGCATTGTGAGTAAATGGGGTGGGGACACAGACCCTGGGCTGAAGTGAGAGGAAGCTGAGAACGCTGCACTGAGCTGTAATGTACCAGGACTCATTCCTGGCCCTCAAGGACTCCTGGGGAAGGAAAACAAAGCCAATCAACTGAACCCACCTTATAATACAATCAAAACTGTAAGGGCATCAAAGAAGGTATAAGGAAAAACTGTCAATTGAAATGACAGAATTATCAAAGAGTGAAGGAATGTCAGCCTACACAGATAAGAAAGAATTAGCACAAGAACTCTAACAACACAAAAAGCCAGAGTGTTTTTTTATCTAGAAAAGACTGAACTTGTTCCCCAGCAATGATTATTAATCAAGCTGAAATGGCTAAATTAACAGAAACAGAATTCAGAATATAGATAGAAACAAAGATCATCAAGATTCAGGAGAAAGTCAAAACTGAATCCAAGGATTCCAAGAAATACAATAAAATGATAAAGGAGATGAAACATGAAATGATCATTTTAAGAAAGAAGGAAACTGATCTCAGAGCAAAATAATTTACTTCAAGAATTTCAGAATACAATCACAAGTACTAACAGCAGAATCAATCAAATGGAGGAAATTATCTCAGAGCTAAACTTGTTCTCCAGAAATAACTCAGTCATACAAAAATAAAGAAAAAAAGATTAAAGAAGAATTAGCAAAACTTCTGAGAGATATGGGAGGATATAAAGAGACCAAAATCTATGCTTCATTGGCATTCCTAAAAGAGAAGAGAAAGAAGGCAACTTGGAAAACATATGTCAGGGTATATTCCACGAAAATTTCTCCAGCCTAGCTAGAGAAGCCAACATTCAAATTCAGGAAATACAGAGACTATCTCTAAGATACTATACAAGAGAAGTAACCGCAAGACACATAATCATCAGATTTTTCAAGGTTGATTTGAAACAAAAAATGTTAAAGGCAGCTAGAGAGAAGGGGAAGGTCACCTGCAAAGGGAATACCATTAGGTTAACAGTGAACCTTTCATCAGAAATGCTACAAGTCAGATGAAATTGGGGGTCAATATTCAACATTCTGAAAAAAAAAAAGAAATTCCAATCAAGAATTTCACATCCAGCAAAACTAAGCTAATGAGCAAAGGAGAAATACGATACATTACAGACAAGTAAATGATAAAGGAATTCATTACCAGCAGACCTTACTTATAAAAGGTTCTGTGTGGAGTGATAAATATGCAAAGGAAACACCATTACTAGCCTCCACAAAATCACACTTAGGTACATAGACTGTTGACCCTATAAAGCAACCACACAAAGAAATCTGCATAATAACCAGCTAACAACATGGTGACAGGATCCAGTCAGCACATATCAACATTAACCTTGTATGTAAATGAGCTAAATTCACAAATTAAAAGGCACAGAGTGTCAGTGTGGATGAAGAAGCAGGACTCAATGGTATGCTCTCTGCAAGAGACCCATTGTACATGCAATGACACACATAGGCTCAAAGTATAGGGATGGAGAAAAGTCTTCCAATCAAATGGAAAACAGATAAAAGCAGAGTTTTAAAAATTCTAAGTTTAGACGAAATAGATTAAATGATCAAGGATCAAAACAGACAAAAAAGCGCATTGCATTCAACAAGAAGATCTACCTATCCTAAATGTATATGCACCCAGATCAGGAGCACTCAGATTCATAAAGCAAGTTATCACAGAACTATGAAGAGGCTTCAATAACCACACTATAATAGTGGGAGATATCAAAACCACACTGACAGTATTTGACAGATCATAGAGGCATAAAGCTAACAAAGATATTTGAGACTTTAACTATACACTTGATCAAACTGACCTAATAGAAATCTCCAGAACTCTTCACCCCAAAACAACGGAATATACATTCTTCTCATCTGCACATAAGACATTCTCTAAAAACATCCACACAATCAGCCATAAAACAATCCTCAGCCTATTCAAAAAATCAAAATCACACCACTTTCACTCTTGGGTCACAGTGCTGTAACAATGGAAATTAATACTAAGAAAATCACTCAAAAACCATACAATTATATGAAAATTAAACAACCAGCTCCCGAGTAATCTTTGGGTAAACAATGAAATTAGTTATTTAAAAAAAGATATTTTTGAAATGAATGAGAAAAAAACATACAACATACCAACATTTCTATACAGCTAAAGCAGTGTTGAGCGCAGTTTATAGTACCAAACTCCAACATCAAAAAGTTAGAAATATCTTAAATTAACAACCTAACATCACATCTAGAGGAACTAGAGAAGCAAGAGTAAACTAACCCCTTAGGCTAGGAGAAGACAGGAAATAACAAAAATAAAAGATGAACTGAAGGAAATTGAGGCATTAAAATCCATACAAAACATCAACAAGTCTAGGAGTTAGTTTTTTCAAACAAATAAGATTGATAGACTACTAGCTAGATTAATAAAGAAAAAAAGGCAGAAGATGCAGAAAAACACCATCAGAAATGACAAAGAGAACATTGCTGCTGACTCCACAGAAATTTTAAAAACCCTCAGAGACAACTATGTACACCTCTATGCATATAAGCCAGAAAACCTAAAAGAAGTGAATAAATTCCTGGAAATGTACAAATTTCCAAGATTAAACCAGGAAGATATTGAATTCCTCAACAGACCAATAAAGAGTTCTGAAATAGAATCAGAATTTAAAAACTACCAACCGGAAAAAGTCCATGACCAGACAGATTCACAGCCAAAATTTACCAGATGTATAAATAAGAGCTGGTAACATTCCTACTGACACTACTCCAACCACTCCAAAAATTGAGGTGGAGAAATTCTTCCTTAACTCATTCTATGCGGCTAGCAGTATCCTGATACCAAAACCTGGCAGAGACACAATAGCAACAAAAAACACTTTCAGGCCAATATACATGATGAACATAGATACAAAAATTCTCAACAAAATACTGGCAAACCAAATCCAGCAGCACATTACAAAGCTAATCCACCATGATGAAGTAAGCTTTATCCCTGGGATGCAAGGTTGGCTCAACATATGCATATTAATCAATGTGATTCATCACATAAACACAACTAAAAAATACTACGTGATCATCTCAACAGATGCAGAAAAGGCTTTTGATAAAATTTAACATCTCTTTCTGCTAAAAATCCTCAACAAAGTAGGCATCGAAGGAATGCACTTCAAAATAAAAACAGCCATCTATGAAAAACCCACAGCCAGCATCATACTGAATGGACAAAAGCTAGAAGCATTTCCCCTGAAAACGGCAAGTCAAGAATGATGTTTCTCACCCCTCTTATTCAACATAGTACTGGAAGTCCTAGCCAGAGCAATCATGCAAGAAAAAAAAATAATAAAATACATCTAAATAGGAAATGAAGAAGTCAAACTATCTCTGTTTGCAGACAATAGAATTCTAGACTAGAAAACTGAAGGCATCACATTACTTGGCTTCAAACTACACTACAAGGCTACAGTATACAGTAACAGAAACAGCATGGTACTTGCTTTTGTACAAAAACCAACACATAGGTGAATGGAATAAGATAGAGAACCCAGAAATAAAGCCACACACTTACAACTATCTAATCTTCAAAAAAGTAAAATAATAATAATAACAATGGAGAAAAGGTTCCCTATTTCATAAAAGGTGCTGGCATAACTGGTTAGCCATATGCGTAAGATTGAAATGGGGCCCCTTTCTTATATCATATACAAACAACAAATCAAGATGGATTAAGTACTTAAATGTAAAACCTAAAACTATAAAAACCTTGGAAAATAAACTAGGAAATATCATTCTGGACGTAGGCTCTGGCAAAAACTTCATGACAAAGACACCAAAAGCATTTACAAAAAACCCCAAAATTGACAATTGGGACCTAAATAAATTAAACAGCTTCTACAGAGCAAAAGAAACTATCAACGGAGTAAACAGACAACATACAGAAAAGGAGGAAATATTTGAAAACTATACATCTGTCAAATATCTAATATCCAAACAACCACATTAAAAAGCAGGCAAAGGATATGAACAAACACTTTTCAAAAAAAGACAGACATGCAGCCAACAAGCATATTAAAAAGTGCTCAACATTACTAATCATTATTGAAATGCAAATCCAAACCACAATGAGATACTATCTCACACCAGTCAGAAAAAAGACAAAAAATAACAGATGCTAGTGAGGCTACAGATAAAAGGGAATGTTTATACACTGCTGGTAGAAGTATAAATTAATTTACCCATTGTGAAAAGTAGTTTGATAATTTCTCAAATATCTTAAAACAGAACTACCCTTTGACCCAGCAATCCCATTATTGGGTATGTACCCGAAGGAATGTAAATTATTCTGCCATAAAAATACACACATGCGGCCGGGTGCGGTGGCTCACACCTGTAACCCCTGCATTTTGGGAGGCCGAGGCAGGCAGATCACGAGGTCAGGATATCGAGACCACGGTGAAACCCCATCTCTACTAAAAATAGAAAAAATTAGCTAGGCGTGGTGGCGGGCACCTGTAGTCCCAGCTACTTGGGAGGCTGAGGCAGGAGAACGGTGTGAACCCAGCAGGCGGAGCTTGCAGTGAGCCGAGATCGCACCACTACACTTCAGCCTGGGTGACAGAGTGAGACTCTGTCAAACAAAAAAAAAAAAAAAAAAACACACATGCTTATATTCATTGCAGTACTATCACAATAGCAAAGACGTGGAATCAATTTAAGTGCCCATCAACAGTAGACTAGATAAAGAAAATTTGGTACATATACACCATGGAATACTATGAAATCATAAAATGAATGAGATCCTGTCCTTTGCAGCAACATGGATAGATCTGGAGGCCAATATACTACGCAAACTATCACAGGAACAGAAAACCAAATATCACATGTTCTCACCTATAAGTGAGAGCTAAATATTGAATATACGTGGATACAAAGAAGGGAACAACAGACACGGGGCTCTACTTGAGGGAGAAGAGTGGGAGGAGGGTGAGGATGGAAAAACTACCTATTGGGCACTATGCTTATTACCTGGGTGATAAAATAATCTCTACCCTAGACACCTGTGACATACAATTTACCTATATAACAAACCTGCACAGATGCCTGTGAACCTAAAATAAAAGTTTTTTTTAAAGAAAAGGAAAAGAAGAAATACAAAACTAACCTACTGCATGATGTCAGTCACATCAATAGACATATTGTACAGATGCTACCCAGGAAACACCTGTTATCATTAGAGACTTATTATTTTTATTTGTTTGTTTTCTCTAGGTAAATAGTGTTTCTCTAGCTTATACTTTTACCAGAAACAGAATATCACTGCTTGGCTTAGGAGAAATTGGGTTCATGGTATATCTTCTAGACATTATTGGTGGAGTTTTATATGAAAAATGCATTGAGAAATTGCAAACGTGAAAGTTTTTAGCAAAGTTGTTAATACGATCTAAAATTGTTCTATATTATAGGAATATTATGGTGCACATTCTGAGTGAGGATTCTAGTGTACCTTTTTGTCTAAAATGTTACAGTTTGGACAATACCCTGGATGAACTTTTTTATTCAAGATCCAAATATACTACTTTATATCATAGAACTTGGAGAGGAAATGAAAAGATCAGCTGCTTCTATATCAGAAAAAATTATGTGGTGATTCTTCTGTAGGACCCTAAGCACATAGAATATCTGAGGGAGCTGACAGAAGGAAATTCAAAGATAAAGCAAATCAAAGCATAAACTTGGCTGCAAATAAGGAAACCACAGGGACATTCACAATACCTGAAGACAGTGAGTTGTAAGCACAGTATAGTAAGTTTAAACTGTCTATATGCTTGTGTATTCCAGTTAAGCATCCAGAACTTGAAGAGAAACTATGCAAAGCAGACTGACTTCTAAGGAAATAGTGACAATAGGGGCCATCATCAAGATCCCTGTATCGGGTTGTTCATCAGATCACATAGTCTTCTATTAGCATATTCTTTCATAAACCACTTTATTCAAATGTAATTCAGTGATCATTTTGCATTCTGCCATTACAACTATATTGGCAACTAAAAGAGTCACATCAAGTTTTTAATTTCCCAGATTGATTCTTTGAGCATTTAGGACATTGCTCCCTTGTGGATCATGATGTATGAAACATATTCAATCAACTCACATTTAGTTTCCACCAAATCTGTTTTTCTTACTATTTCCCTATTTTTCACTGAGGTATATTAATGTACAAGAAATGTTGACATTTTAAAAGTGTCATTCTGTGAGTTTTGACAAATGTATGTGCTCATGTATATGCTTATGTAACAAAGACCCAAATGAATCAGGATATGGAAGGGTTCCAAGTCACCAGAAAGTTTTCTTGTCACTTTTGAGTCATTCTCCATGCCTCATAAGCAAATAGCCCTTGTTTGTGATGAGTCATTTTAATTTTGCTCTTTTAAAGATTGCACCCTGTCATTGTCTTCAAGAGTTTAATTATAATTAGTGTAGGCATGATTCTGTCTACATTTATCCTACTTGGAGTGTGTTCAGTTCCTTGGATGTAAACATCAACACTTTCATCTCATTTGGAAAGTTTCTGGCCTTTTTATCTTCAAATATTTTTTCTTCCTCTTTCTCTCCCCTTTTCTTCTGATATTACTATTATGTAAATATTGGCGGGCTCAATAGTGTCCCATAGGTTTCCAAGTCTCTATTTAAAAATAATGGCTTTTCTTCCTGTATTTTCTTTAGATTGGATAAAATTTATCGATCTATCTTTCCATTTCCTGATTCTTTTTTTTTCTATTGATTACATTTTAAGAACTTTTATTATTATTATTATTATTATTATACTTTAAGTTTTAGGGTACATGTGCACAATGTGCAGGTTTGTTACATATGTATCCATGTGCCATGTTGTCCTGATTCTTTATTCTCCCAGCTAATATCTGCTGTTGAGCCACTCCAGTGATTTGTAAAAAGTATTTCAATTATTGTATTTTTGACTCTAGAATTTGTATTATTTAAAATATAATTACTATTACTTTATAATATCTATTGGATGAGCCATTATTGTCATATTTTCCTTTAATTCTTTAAACACAGCTTTCTATAGTTGTTTTTAAAACATAGTTATTATTCCTGAAAAGTCTGTTAAGTCCAATATCTAGACACTTTCAGAAGCTGTATCTATTATTTTTTTCTTAATTTTAAAATCAAAAAGGTCAGTAAGAGGTCATCTATTCAATTCTTTTTTTTTTTTTTCAGACAGGCTTTTGCTTTGTCACTCAGGCTGGAGTGTAGTGGTGCAATCTCAGCTAGTTGCAACCTCCGCCTCCTGGGCTCAAGAGATTCTCCCACCTCAGCCTCCTGAGTAGCTGGAACTACTGGTATCCACCAGCGACCAGCTAATTTTTTTAATTTTGTAGAGATGGGGTTTCTCCATGTTGCCCAGGCTGCTCTGAAACTCTTGGGCTCAAGCAATCCATCCACCTCAGCCCTCCATGGTGCTGGAATTACAGGCATGAACCACTGTGCCTTGTGCATTATTTTATTTTGTATAGATAATACTTTTGTGTATCTCAGCATATCTCATAATCATTTATTATAACCTGACATTTTTGGTTTTACATTGTCTTGATTCTGGATACTGACTGCCTTCCCCCAGGAGTTATTATTGCTGCTTTTTTGTTTATGTATTTGTTTATTTAACTCACTAGAAAAATTCTGTATGGTTTGTCTCCCTGATGATATGACACACTAGCAGGGTATGGCCAGTTATATCCATGAATATTTTCTTGTTGTTGCAGTTTTGTTTACGGTTTTTAAGCTTGAGTCACTTTGGGTCACCACAGTTTAGTGTCTGCCAATAAGTAGTCAGAAGTTGCACTTAAACATCTTGACCCTGCAAGCCTTGGGCTTTTTGTCACTGGGTCTGTAAGTAGGTTGAACACATTCAATATGTCAGTTTACATGTTGGCCCAACTTTTACTTTCTCCCTTTGCAAGGCCTTACGTTAAGCTAGTATTGATAGTTCAGCCCTTTCTAGTGTCTCCTGAGTGTACTTACCTCCTTGGCCATAAGTGTAGCCTTCCCGATTATTATAGAAACATACTAAAGCCCATTGTGACTGTCTTTTTCCCCTGGTTCTTCTTGTTTAATTCTGGTTTGTGTATTGCTTGTCCCAGTCTATTTCACAATGCTAAACTCACTTTAATATCGGCCTTCCTTAATTGTCTTTAATGAGAAATATATTGTTTTAGACAACATACATGGTCATGATTTTTTCTTTTTTTTTTTTTCAACTCTGTTCACATCAAGTCATCCATTTGAGCACTGAAGATGTACTCTTCTTGGCCTTCCCTGCCATAATAGAAATCATGCATGGAGGTATTGGGAATAGGAGTCATATCAGCCCCAGCCTAAAATATCAAAGACTCCCACTGTTCTTACTAAGGTTCAGTTGTTTCTTCGTAAATAAAAACTCTTCATTTTGTGTGTGCCTTTGATCAATTTCCAGACTTCTGAATTGTTGTTTTTCAATAATTTTGATCCATCTTATCGCGCATAGAGAAAAAGGTTTTGGTAAGCTTCTTAGTTAGCCATTCTGGAAATCGCATTCTTGGTCACTTCTGCTTTTGTAAAAATTTCTCTCCCAAGGCCTCCTTATTGTATGTTGCGGATCTTTTGCCAGCACAAACCATAAATCCTGAAAATACATAACTATTTTACCATTGACAAACAGCCTAAATTTAAGCATTGATATCTTGCTTTATTTAAATATTAAGAAATAATTTTTTGTGTGTGTGTGGGAGGGTCTGTGTATGTGCATATGATGATAAATACATGGTCTAAACTTAAGAGTGGTGGTTTTTGGACATTTAAAGTCAGAAAATTGGCATTAGGAAGTTCTCATTGTAATTCCATGAATAAATGAAGGCAAATTTTCTAGCCCTTTTGACAGATTGATCACTGTATTCAAAAAAGGATTTAACATGAGTACACTACTGACTGTGATTGAAAGTTTTGCTTATTTGTTTTGTTTTCTATAATTTAACTTTTATTTTAGATTTGTGGATATATATACAGGTTTATTGAATGTGTATACTACATGATGCTGAGGTTTGGGATACGAATCATCCTGTCATCCAGGTACTGAGGATAATACCAATAGGTAGTTTTTCAACAGTTTCCCCCTTCCCTACTCCTTCCCTCTAATAGTCTCAAATGTTTATTGTTGACATCTTTATGTCCATGAGTAGCCAATGTTCAGTCCCTTCTAATAAGTGAGAACAAACGATATTTGATTTTCTGTTTCTGCATTAATTCGTAGAGGATAATGGCACCCAGCTGCATACATGTTGGTGAAAAGGACCTGATTTCATTCTTTTCATGAATGGATTCTTTTTATTGATGGGCACCTAGGATGACTCTGTATCTTTGCTATTGTGAATAGTGCAGTGATGAACATGTAAGTGCATGTGTCTTTTTGGTAGAATGATTTATTTTCTTTTGGATATATACCCAGCAATGGGTTACTGGGTCAAACGTCAATTCAGTTTTAAGTTCTGTGAGAAATCTCCAAATTGCTTCCTACAGTGGCTGAATCAATTTATGTTTCCTCCAATAATGTATAAGCATTTCCTTTTCTCCACAGCCTCACCGGCATCTGTTGTTTTTTGACATATTAATAATGACCACATGACTTTTGTAAAATGGTATCTCATTGTAGTTGTGATTTGCTTTTCTCTGATGATTTATGATGTTAAGCACTTGTTTACGTTTTTTTGGCCACGTGTGTGTCTTCTTTCAAGACATTCATGTTCACCTTTCTTGCCCACTGTTTAATGGAGTTATTTGCTTTTGGTTTGTTGAATTATTTAAGTTGCTTATAGATTCTGGACATTAGATTTTTGTCAGATGCATAGTTTTCAAATATTTTCTCTCATTCTGTGGGTTATTCATTTACTCCATTGATAGTTTCCTTTGCTGTGCAGCTTTTAGTTTAATTAGATCCTACTTGTCAATTTTTGTTCTTGTTGCTATTGTTGACTTAATCATTCTAATGATGATCTGATAATTATATTTTTCACAGAAAACATCTGTACAAATTCTGACTAAGTTGAACATAAATGTTTCTGCTCCCAGTGTAGTTATCTATATCTTTTGTTGATTAGTAAGTTGGTGCCTGTGTTATCAGCCTATATTTGGTTACATGCTTAATATGAGCCTGTGTCTTTTAAAATACACTGTCGACTGTTAAAACCAAGCTTCAGAGTCTACAATATATAGGTTTTGGTAATTATGCACTTAGTGTATCAATCCACCTAAATGTAGTCTACAATTTAAAGGTTCTAACAGGAAAATGCATGCATTTACTTATCATCTCGAATGGAAATGACCCTTTCTGTCCAGGAAACTTCATTATTTTCTTAGGGCTGCTTTGGCAAATTACCACAAACTTGTGGCTCAAAACAACAAAAATTATCTCTGGAGGTTAGGTGTCTAAAATCAAGAATTGCTATTTCCATGCACTCAGAAGGCTCTAGGTGACCATCATTTCCATGCCTTTTTCTAAGCTTTAGGCTTGGCTGGTAATCCTTGGTCTTTGGGTTGTAGATCCATCACTTCAATTTCTGCCTATGTTGTCAGGTGACATTTCTGCTCTGTGTGCAAATGTCCCTTTCTCTTTGCCTCTTCTCTTAAAGAAAGTAGTCATATTAGATCAAGGATCCACTTATTCCTGTATGAACTCATTATAATTTACATGTACATCTCAATTATATCTGCAAAGATTATTACCCCGTAAGTTCCTATTCACAGTGGCAGAGGTTAGGATCTCCACATATCTTTCTAGAGAACACAATTCAACCCATAACTTAAGCCATTATCTATCATTAAGTACATAAAGCACTGACAATGGAAAAGAGAATTGAGAAATCCTTGATAAATTTTAGTAATCAATTAAATTACAAAAGACTCTGTGTAATATCTTTACACTCAATGACTACTTGTGAAACCCCCTAAAAAAGTGACAAAGATTCTCTGTCATCTATTGAGCTTCAGATTTGACAAACATTTTCCAAAAAAAATGACATTTTATTCGGAGTTGGTATAGCTTTGTCAAATCTGAAGCTTGGTGGGTGTCATCTTGTCTGAGGGCCGTTCTCTAGAAAGATATGTGGAGATCCTAACCTCTGCCACTGTGAATAGGAACTTATGGGGTAATAATCTTTGCAGATATAATTGAGATGTACATGTAAATTATAATGAGTTCATGCAGGAATAAGTGGATCCTTGATCTAATATGACTACTTTCTTTAAGAGAAGAGGCAAACAGAAAGGGACATTTGCACACAGAACAGAAATGTCACCTGACAACATAGGCAGAAATTGAAGTGATGGATCTACAAGCCAAAGATCAAGGATTACCAGCCAAGCCTAAAGCTTAGAAAACTACACATTCTAGCAATCCAAGTTAGAGATTATGGGAGTCAATGAAAGGCATTCAATTCTGGATATATTATTAAGGTAGAACCAATAGTTTTTCCATGATGCAATGGGTATAGATTTTAGGATATGGAATATAAGTCAAGAATAGTCCTGGAATAATCCAAGATTTTCGGCCTGATGGAGTTACCACCAATAGAGAGAATGGATGAGACTGAGAGAAACAAAGACAAAGTCAGGAATTTAATTTTGAACACATTACATTTGATATCTTGACTATTCACATATACGATTTGGATTTATTTGCATGTAATTATTATTTAAAGCTCTTGGGTGGGAAGAAATCACCACACAAATCAATGTAAACAAGAAGAGAAAAAGAATAAGAACTGAGCTGTGATGCTTGTCAACATTAGCCCTGGTCATGGATAAGAGGAGGAAGAGGCAAAGATACAAGATTCAAAAACCCAAGTGAAGGAATAACATCAAGAAAGAAGGAGTAATGCATTATTTCAAATGAAAAAATAAAAAAACTTAGATTAACCTGTATTTGGTTAGATTAACCCATATTTGGATTGGGGTGCTTTCCTCTCATGACAATTTAGCTAGATGATGTCTGTACAGGTAAAGTTAATCTACTGTACCCAGAGGCAGTGGATTTTTCTGAATTCTTAAATCTGAATCTTTTCAGAAAAATTTATATCCTCTTAAACTATAATTTTGTTTATTCTTCATATTTTCAAAAACAGAATTTGAGTAATAACTAATATTTTGGGATAGGCATAAGACTTAGTTTCAAAATGTATATTGAGAGAGAGATAATTTTTTTTCCTACAGTGAAAATGATGCTTAAAATTCTCAACTGTGAATAAATGACTCAGTCATAAGCATGGTGATATTATTTGGCTCTCTGTTCCCACCCAAATTTCATGTTGAATGGTAATCCCAAATGTTGGAGGTGGGGTCTGGTGGGAGGTGATTGGATCATGGGTATGATTTCTAATGGGTTGGCCCTACTGTCTCATGATAGAGTTCAAAAGTGTATAGCACCTCCCCTAGCTCTCTCTCTTCCTCCTGCTTCTGCCATGTATGAAGTGCTGGCTCCCGCTTTGCCTTTCACCATATTGTAAGTTTCCTGAGGCCTCCCCAGCCATGTACAGCCTGCAGAATTGTGAGTCAATTAAACCTCTTTTCTTTATAAAATACCCAGTCTTGAGTAGTTCTTTATAGCAGTGTGAGAGTGGACTAATACACTTGATTAGTTTAACAAACACTCTGGAAATGTCTTATGTGCTGATTGTAAATTGATGAGCAAAATTAACAATCCTTCACCTCAGAAGCACATTAATGGAGAAGGTAGATATTAAGCAAATAATGACACAAGGATATTCTTAGACATACGATGTGTTATAGATACTTACAATGATTGGAATACCAGGAACCATGGAGATAAAACTTTGGTATCATCAAAATAATCCATCCAAAAATATTGACTATAAAATGGGAAACTTCAAGATCATAGATAATTAGCCTTGAGATCATGGAAAGACTTCAAATGACTTTAGTCCGAAATTGCATGCAAAATCTTGCAATTGTGTGAATAAGCAATTTCCCCAGGCAATTAGGCTGATAGCTATCATCTATTGCCAAACAGTCCTTTGACCCCAAAAGTTTATAAAAAATACTCCAGAAGAATGCTAAAATGTTATTTCTAACACCCTGCAGTTTCAAAACAGCCAGATGTTTGGAAGCATGAGAACACATATACGGATGATTGACTAAATTTCAGTTTCATATGGATGTTTTGACAGCAAGTTCTTGCTGTAAAAAATGCAAATTAGCTCATTAGTGTGGAGATAAAGCAATTAATGCTGGAATATGACCAGACATTAAGATTCATAGGATGAAATGAAGATTAAAATTCTCCTTACTTGAAGGTAGATAGATTTTTCTTAAGATTTTGTAAGAGAAGAGGATAACCGAGAGAATAAAAACTTTAGTAGGATTTAAATACCCACTTTCCTCAAACATTGTAAATTTTAAAATAAGTGCACAAATGGATATAAATACACTGGTCAATGCACTTTATTTTTAGCTGTGGAAAACTATAATAACTTATAGAATGTTATCGAGAGTAATAGAGCAGAAAAATACTTGAGGCTCCATTTTGTTCTTTTTCTTCTCCCTACACCACTATCAATGAGGAAACAGGGTCTCTGCTTTACCTTACTTAACCACAAATATCTGTTTGCTTGTGTGCTATATACATGCCACTGTGCTAGAAGAAAGAACAAAACCAAAGAGAGGTAACCTGTAGTTACAGATTCCATTCTAGTCTTAGTAGCTGGAGATGACTTGTGAATGTTATAATTTACGTAGGGCTTTTGTTTTCTGAGAAGAGTGGCAGAGAATGTCTTAAGCCTGTTCAGTATATCTTCTTCATTGAACATCTCAGAAACATTTCCTGAACTCAAATATCTATTCCTTGCTCAGAGGTATAAAAATATTTCTCCTAAATTTAAAATGCTGTAACGTTCCAGTTCTTACCCGAATTTAGCCTTCAGAATTTTTTTGAATGAGATTTTCTATATAACCACTTTGCCTATTTTTGGGAGTTTGGATTCTTCAGTATATTAATTTTCAGAATGAGTCACATCCAGGGCATCGTCATAAAAGTTGGCACACCAGAGCTAATGGAACTGGATATTAGAAACTGAGGACATTGGACTGTTAATCTTTCTTCAAAATCATTTATTTGTTCTGTATAAAATACAAATGCTTCATTGGTTACATTTTTAAAGACATATTTTATCTGTTATAAAATACGGTCTTTATTCAATGTAAAAACTAAAAAAAATGTACATAGAACATTGGCTTAGAGGGTTGCTTTTGGGGGGCAGCCCTGTTTGTGTCTTCTCTCTTGACCTGACATAGGACTTTATTCAGTTGTTCTCAAGATCACATTTCACAAAAATTACCAACATAGACATTCATTAACCTAAAAATAAACTTCACAGGTAATAGAAAATTCTGAAAAATTAGTAATCATATTTTTTATGTATTACTGTGAAGGCTATTTAATATCTTAAATATAATTTGTAAGAAAACCAACCTAGTCAAGATTAAGAAAACATTTAGCATACAATACCTAGTTCTATAACATAGTCCTTATGTTATAATATCCAAAGATCTAGTTACTACAGCCAGTTCAAGTAAACATTTATTTCTGAATATTTTTCTCTGTAAGATATATCAAAATGTTATATATTACCAGTTTTATGTCTGATCTAAGACAATTTTATTCAAGTATCTAAAATGTATATACAGTTTTTAAAATTTCAGACCAGGACATCATCTAATAAAATATTAAGTAGTTATATCTTAATTATTTCAAACATTTCAATCATGTTGTTAGTGCATTAATAGAAATTTCAGTATAGCTATGCTTAATACTTTAAGAATAAGCAAATCTTGAATGCCTGTTTATGCAACACTGAGTGCTCCAGAAATTCAGACATAAGCTCATTAGAGAAATAGATGGAAACACACAGGGTGAGGAAGGCATTTTCTAAAAGATTCGTAGTGAACAGCCTGGCTATGGGCTACTGTATTTGTCTTGTTTATAAATCTCTAAACATTTTGAGTTTGTCACCTCACAGTTTGATGAGGAGATAACTTTATTGGTGTTTTAATTATAAATGATGTTAAAAGAAATATTTCAAAAATATAAGAATAATCCTCCACATTTTGGTGACTGACGGACAGAGATAGACTTAAATTTTACTATTTCTGTGTTCTATTTCGCAAAATCAAGTACGTGTAACCCTATAGCAAATTGCTTTCAGCAGCATATTCATAACATTATGTAGAACACAACATCATGTGGACCTCTCTTATGGAGAAAAGCTTGTAAAGAATAATCAGTACTAAGAACTCTTTAGCTCTGTATATACAAGGTTTAAAAGTATCTTTATACAATATTCGTATCTCTCAGTCATTTCTGGAGGTTAGCTAACCAGAATATTGTCGAGAGAAAAATGTGTATGTATTTTTTCCAACTGCAAAGGTAAAACAAAAAAAAAGATCAGTGAAAAGTTTTTATAAATTACCAATATATAAATATTTTATTTTTTATGTATTAACATGATTATAAAATATATTAATAATTAGGACATTTTTGGAGTAAAATGTTAATATCTTCTTTGAAGAAAAAAGTAAAATATAATAATATACGTAAGTTTGTATTATCATCATGTTAATTTATGGATGCCTTACTCTATTTAGTTTCCAAGAGCGATAATGGAGGAAAAATAATAAGAGTGGGGGAGCTAAAGTTTCCTTTCATTTTCAGAAGAAACATTGGCCGTAATAATTTTGCCTCTATTTGGAGGTAGTGAAAGTTTATTGTTATTTTAAAAGGAATAGTAACTCTTCCCTTCTACCTTTTATGATTGGGGATTCGGAACATACCAAAAAAAGATATTAAATATCAACTTAATGTAATTAAAATTTGCTTAACCTTAAAGTCTCATCCTGTACTTGTGGATTTGTTATATTTAGGGGAGGCATTATACAAACAGCAAAATATCATTTAAAGATGAGTAAATCAAAGAAATATTGCCTTCTGGGTTATAGTGGTCACAAAAGAGGAGATACACCTCTGGATTGGCTAGATTGCACATCACAGGCAGGCTCCATCTGACCCCTTTACTGTGTAAGAACTGGCTAGACCCACGAGGGGCAATCTCCTCAGCCAGAAAAGTTCTTCTTCTTTTTAATCTAAGTAATAATTTCTTTCTGATCTTTATTAAAATATTTATCATTTTGCATCCGTAGTCTACATTTCCAAAAATGTGTGATGTGAATTAACATTGGACCTAGATCTTCCACTTTGCTTTTATTATAGCTTGTCAAAATTTTTTTAAAAAGTCACTTTGAATGAGGCATGTTTATTTAACTGGTCAAGTAGCTTTTAATTTGAAGGAAATTTGAAATGAAAGAAATACAGATTTCCTTATTTTTAAGAACAATTAATTCACTGTTATTGGGGAAAGATTGAACTATTACCAAACAAAAATAAAAAAGAAAACTAAACACCATCAAAAACAAACTACAGCATTTCCTCCTCTAATTAATACATTATGAGATTTAAAGGAAAACAAAATATGCGATTTTCGCATTAACTTTCATTCAACTCCAAACCTCAGAAAACAACAGCTTCCTTAGTGTAGTCGGAAAAACATATTTATATATTAGGCTTGTAATTCTTCTTATCATTACGTCATGTATCCTCCTTTTTTGTTATCTAATAGGTGTAAATTGACAAAATCTAGTTTAACTTAAAAGTATATAGCTATATACGATATAACAGTGGAACAGGAATTATGAAGTGTTGGAAGAGTCCTTAGACAGAGCCAAATTACTGAGACGAACCATTATTTTGCTGCTCAGGATTCAGTTATAATCATAGAAATGAACCATTCTTTAACTCCCATATATCTTTCCTCATAATCTTAATTTCTTGGGTTGTCTTACAAAGGGTTTAGTTCAGCAACTTTTCTCATAACTATGAATTTCCATGTCAATGGAAGTCATCTCTAAACATTATATTCTAAATTCTTGATTACTCTGATATGCTTTCCATAATACAAATTTAAGGTGCAGATTTGTGTAAAAATATTAGAGAAGACAGAAATAATACAGACCTTTAACCATAGTCCAAATAAATCTTACTTTCAAATAGAGGGTATTGAGTCTATGAAATTGAATGCATTGAATGAGAAAGAATGATTGTTTTTATTTTTGAAAATTTTCTTTTACTTTTAATTGACAAATAATTGTATATATTTATGAGGTACAATGTGATATTTTGATATGTGTTTACTTTGTGGAATGAGTCAATCAAACTAATAAACATATCCATTGCATCACATACTTATTAACTTTTGTGGTGAAGACACTTTAAATTTAATTTTTAAACAATTTTAATACATTATTATTAGTTATTGACACTATTCTGTGCAATACATCACTACAGTTTATGCTTCATGTCTAGGTGAAACTTTGTACTCTTTGATTAATATTTTCTTTTTCCCCTTCCCTCCCATCCCAATGCCTCTGGTAACTACCATTCTACTGTCTAGAATTATGAGTTTGATTTACTTAGATTCCACATATAAGTGAGATCTTACAGTATTTGTCTTTCTGTGTCTGGCTCATTTCACTTAGCATACTGCCCTCCGGGTTCATTCATGTTTTGGTAATGACAGAATTTATTCTTTTACAAGGCTGAATACTTTTCTGTCCTATGGACATATACTCCACATTTTTATTCTATTCATCCATCTATGGGCACTTAGGTAGTTTCCAAATCTTAAATATTATAAATAATGCTGCAATGAACATGGAAGTGCAGATAGCTCTTCCACCTGCTGATTTTATACCTTTCGGATATATACTCAGTAGTGGGATTGCTGGATCACATGGTAGTTCTATTTTTTTTTCCTTTTTTAAGGAACCTTTATATTGTCTTTCATAATGTCTATACTAATTTACATTTCTACCAATAATATGCAAGTCTCCTCTTTTCTTCACATCTTCTCTAACTGTTATCTTTCATCTTTTTGATGATAGCCCTTCTTACAAGTCTGAGGTGATATCTCATTGTGGTTTTAGTTTGCATTTCCCTGATGATTAGTCATGTTGAGTATTTTTCACATATCTGTTGGTCATTTGTATGTCTTCTTTTGAGAAATGTCTTTTCAAGTTTTTGCTGATTTTTCAATCTGGCTGTTTTCTTTCTGTAAAGTTGACTTACTTACATATTTTATGTATTAACTCCTTAACAAATGTGTGATTTTCAAATATTTTCTCCCAGTTTGTGGGTTGTCTCTTCATTTTATTAATTTCTTCTGTTTAATATTTAATTAAAGTAGTTATACTTAAAATAGAAGAGGTTTCAGATAAAAAGCAAAAATCAAATAAGCAAATACAATTGTCCCTCGGTATCCATAGGCATTGATTGGTTCCAAGATTCCCTGCAGATACCAAAGTTCACGCATGCTCAATCTCTTATATAAAATGGTGTAGTATTTGTATATAACCTATGCATATCCTCCCATCTACCTTAAGTCATCATTAGATTACATGTAATACTTAATACAGCAGCCGGGCGTGGTGGCTCACACCTGTAATCCCAGCACTTTGGGAGGATGAGGAGGGCGGATCAGGAAGTCAGGGGTTCGAGAACAGCCTGACCAACATGGTGAAACCCCGTCTCTACTAAAAACACAGAAATTAGCCAGGCGTGGTGGCTGTGATCCCAGCTACTCAGGAGGCTGAGGCAGGAGAATGACTTGAGCCTGGGAGGCGGAGGTTGCAATGAGCTGATATCGTGCCATTGCACTCCAGCCTGGGTGACAAAGCGAGACTCAGTCTCAAAAAAAAAAATAATAATACGGCATAAAAGTTATGAAAGTAGTCGTTATACTGTATTGTTTTAGGAATAATGAATGACAACGAAATAATATCTGTACATGTTCAGTAGAGACACAAAATTTTTTCCTAAGTATTTTTGATCCAGTTGTGGAATCCATGGATGCAGAACACATATATATGGAGAGCCTACTGTATTAACTATGTAATTCCTGTAGTAACAACATCAAATATGTAAAACAAATGGTAAGAGGATACTGATTTTTTATTTATTGATTTATTTTCCAAGAAAGTTAGCAAGTAAATTTTAATCTTCTTTAAAAAATGAGATTTATAAACTAAAATGCAAATTATTAGGCTTTCCATAATTGACAAAAAGCTTTAGGGCTCCTGGGTAAGTTTCAGTGGTCCTATGTTGCAGTAAATGTTTTAGTGCAAATGTTGATATTTCTACCTTGCTCATTTACACTGATTTCAAAATGTCAAAAATACAAAGGTCAATCCTTAGTTGACCCCTAATATTATTAAGATTGTTTTCAAGTGGTAAACCTAAGGCAAAGAAAATTCAGTACATTAAGGAAAACAATAGTATTATTTATAAACCAAAAAAAAATCAACCAGATAAATGAAGCTTTGTTGAAAATGCATACCCTTAAATGTAATATTGATATGAAAATGTAATATTGATATGAAAACTTATATTGAAATGTAATATTGATATGATAAGATCATAAATGCTTAAATAGAGTTGTTGTTTTATTCAAAATAATCAATACAGGTCCAAAGTCCCTATGCATAACTTATTAAGCTGTATCAAACCCACTTACCCAATTATTTAACACTTTTTCTATTTTGTATTTTGTTTTTACAGTAATTTTTATTTCACAAAGTAAAGAATAAAATGAGAAAGATGTGTGTTCCTTTTGTTAATCTAATTTTTTGTGCATTAATTTTTTTCTTTAAATGTGATCTACACAGTTACTGAATTCAGAGGTCCTGCCAAAAGTATTGTGATTTATATTTTTGGTTTTCTCTCTGTAGCTACTCATTTATTATATTAAATAGAAAACAAATTTTCTTTTGATCACTAATTGCTAATTGTTAATTAAATATGAAATACCATACTAATATTTCCTCTATATTTGTAAATTCAACAATTGAATAGAAGGGATATAATTTTGCTTCTTTTTATTAAATCAGTATCAGAAATGTCTCCTATTTTAGATTAAGAATAGTAATATATATAATATAAATTGTTAATGTATAATGACTTTAACATTAATTTATAATTAGAATTTAGAATTCAGATCTTAAAACTTCAGTTGAGATTTCTTCCTATTTCCAGACAATTCTGTCATACATGGATAAGCATTTTATTGAAGAAAATGCAAATGCTTGCTCTGTATTGTGCGTGAAAGGTCAAAGCAATTTTATATCTGCTTCTATAAAATATTTTACTTCAAATAAATCTCTGTATTAATACTTTATTGGGATAGATTTATTTCCTAAATTTTATTTTTTAGAACTTTGCCCTTTCAATTTTAACTGGTTCTAAGAAATTACATTCTGCGTCTTCTCTTGAAATAGGAAAATGTCAGGGAAGGGAGGTGGCTGTCAAAACAATAATAAAACCTGAGAATTCTGGTGCACTTCAGATAAGGATCCAGGCTTACATGTGTTTATCAGGTTTGAATTAAATATCCAATATTTCATCAATTAGTAGCACAAATGCCACTGTATTTTGATGTGCTGTACTAAGGTGTTTGTGATATATTAGATGTACTTTTTTATTTTTTATTATACTTTAGGTTTTAGGGTACATGTGCACAATGTGCAGGTTTGTTACATATGTATCCATGTGCCATGTTGATTTCCTGCACCCATTAGCTCGTCATTTAGCATTAGGTATATCTCCTAATGCTGTCCCCGCCCCCCCCACCCCCCACCCCACAACAGTACCCGGAATGTGATGTTCCCCTTCCTGTGTCCATGAGTTCTCATTGTTCAATTCCCACCTATGAGTGAGAACATGCGGTGTTTGGTTTTTTGTCCTTGCGATAGTTTACTGAGAATGATGTTTTCCAGTTTCATCCATGTCCCTACAAAGTACACGAACTCATCATTTTTTATGGCTGCATAGTATTCCATGGTGTATATGTGCCACATTTTCTTAATCCAGTCTATTGTTGTTGGACATTTGGGTTGGTTCCAAGTCTTTGCTATTGTGAATAGTGCCGCAATAAACATACGTGTGCATGTGTCTTTATAGCAGCCTGATTTATAATTTAAACAAATAGCAAAAAATTTGGTTTTTGATGAACATACTTGATATGACACATTTTTAATAAAATGAAGTAAATTTTAATATACATTTGTAATACATTTATGATTTAAAAATGTAAGTAAATGGTTATAGTGGTCCTGTTTCTGGTTGAGGTGCTATATATTTGGGATCAAAGTGCATCAATTGCTCAAAGAAACAAGTTAAATAACCAGAATAAAGAGTAGAAAATGATGGTCACTGATAAGTACTAAATGTTCACTGTAGAAGTCCAGTAGTCTCCTCTTACACACAGTTTTATTTTCATAGTTTCAGTTATTTGTGGTCAATCAAAGACTGCAAAGTACAGTTAGATATTTTGAAACCGAAAAGAAAGGTTGAGAGGCAGAGGCATCACATTCAAATAATTTTTTTATATTGTTATATTTGTTCTATTTTATTATTAGTTGTTATTGCTAATTATTATTGTTAATCTCTTACTGTGCCTAATTTATAAATTAAACTTTATTAAAGATGTGTGTGTATAGGAAAAAACAGCAGTTTCAGGCATCTACTGGGGGTCTTGGAATGCATCCTCCACAGATAAAAAGGGACTACTACTGTATCATTATTTCTATTTTAAAAATGATTCAATTGAGGTTTACACAGGGTATCTGCAAAGAGTAAAAACTTCATCTGAGTTAAAGTTCTTTGCAATAATGATAAGTATTGTGGTGATAATGATAATTGTCATCATAGAAGTGGTGATAATGCTAATTACTATTTATCAAGACATTGTGTCTGAAGAAAAGTGCTGAGAGATTTATGCACAGTATATCATACATCTTCCAAGAAACCTGGAAAGTAGATATAATCTGCATTAGATAGTCATTTTATAACCTGCAGGGTATGGTCAAATTAATACATTGCTTTAAGCTGACTCAAAATCCCATGGTTTTAACATGGTTAAGTAGTGTACTGCTGAACATGACATATGAGATAAAAAGATACATGTTTCTAAAAAGTGTTCTATGTGTTTAAGAATATAAAATAAATTAGGCTAATAAATGTATGATAACTCTTTGACAAGTAGATGTCTTTAAAATACAGAAAGGATTAAGATAAAATTCAGATGATATCAAAAAACATTTAAATTGAGTGAGATTTCAACTTCTGTATATAAAAATACGGCTGGATAGTGAATATTAAGCTTCTCTATGCATTAAACACAACTATGCAAAATGCATAAAACACAAAATGACCATTTAAAACATTGGACATAAACCAAATAAGCTATGATATAGTGTGTCAAGATCTCAGCTAAAAGGCAAGTTCAATGAAATAAAACTGCTACTGAGACCCGTGTTCTCTGGTTACAACATTAGCTGTGGTGTGGCAGAGGCATGGAGGACTGAGAGAAAGCTGTATCTTACAGCATATGGGTTCACTAAATAAACATTAAATACTTTCTGCAGGATATCCAAAGACTCTACCATCTATCATGAGTAATGACTGGCAGATGATTAAAAATTACCTGGAGTACTAGGAAAGAGTACCAAATAGCATAAAAATCGAAATAAAAAACCAGGTAACACAGCCAACTCATAACTGATACTGATAAGGGTGATATTAAGCATAATCACCATAATAGCTATGATTAATATCTTAAGGAGAGTAGATGAAAAAGAAGAATTTCACAAGAAAACTTGAATCTACCAAGCAAGAACATCTAGAACTGAAAAACAATATAACTATGTTAAGTATTTGTATATATCTGTTAATATATACATACATTTAGTATTATATAAATAATGTTAAATAGTAGAGTAGAAACAGCAGAAGAGAGGATTAGTAAAGTGGAATTTAGTTATCTCAGTAGAAAATACCCAGATTAAAACAGAAGAGGAAATTTATGGAACACAGTGAAAAACATAATACATATATAATTTAAGTTATAGGAGAAGAGTAACTTTAGTAGATAATTTTCTAAATCTGTTGAAAAGTATTAATTTACAGATTCTAAAGATTCTATAAAATCCAAGCATGAAAAATTTAAAAAAACGAGCACATCTTGGCAATCTGCTGAAAATTAGACAAACAAAAATATTAACAACTGTAATCAGAAAAAAAATACACTTTCCTTTCACAGGAGCAGTTAAAAGTAACTGCTGAATTCTCAAAAGAAACCTTGTAAGCATGAAAGCAAAGAAATAATAACTTTTAGTGATGAAATAAAATTCTAGAACTCTGTAGCTACTGAAAATGTTTTCCTTTTTAATTCTGACAAATATAAAAACATTTTTCTGACAGCAATTCTGAACTAAAAGAAATAATAAAATAAACTAAGGTAAATAATTTTAAAGGAATTAAACCAATATATAAGAAGAAATGTAAAGCATCACTAACTAAAACAATAGCCTTTGGAGATTTGGAGATTAAAATATATGCAAAATTGAAATTTATAAAAACAATGGAAAGAATGTGGAATGTGGTTAAGTGGAAGTTGTGTAAGGTCCTTGCATTTTCTTGTTAGTGATGAAAGTACATATTGAAAGTTGACTGCAAGCAGGACATCCAATTTAATCACTAAGCAAGCCCTGAGAAATATAAATAACCACTAATAAGTTAAAGGAAAACATCTCAACAAAAATAATTGATCTTTTTTTTTTTTTCTTTTTTGTGACGGAGTCTCGCTCTGTGGCCCAGGCTGGAGTGCAGTGGCGCAATCTCTGCTCACTGCAAGCTCTGCCTCCCGGGTTCACGCTATTCTCCTGCCTCAGCCTCTCCGAGTAGCTGGGACTACAGGCGCCCGCCACCACGCCCGGCTAATTTTTTGTATTTTTAGTAGAGACCGGGTTTCACCGTGGCCTCGATCTCCTGACCTCGTGATCCACCTGCCTTGGCCTCCCAAAGTGCTGGGATTACAAGCGTAAGCCACCACGCCCGGCCAAAATAATTGATCTTAAAGGAGGTAAAAATTAAGACAAATACAAACAAAACAGAAAAAAAAACATAAAAAAGGAGGAAAATATAGAAATGATTATGTTCAGTGTAAATGAATTCCATAAAAATGGCTTTTTTTTTTTTCCTGACTAACACGGTGAAACCTCTTCTCTACTAAAAACACAAAAAAATTAGCCAGGCGTGGTGGCGGGCGCCTGTAGTCCCAGCTACTTGGGAGCCTGAGGCAGGAGAATGGGGTGAACCCGGGAGACGGAGCTTGCAGTGAGCCGAGATCGCGCCACTGCACTCCAGCCTGGGCAACTGAGTGAGACTCTGTCTCAAAAAAAAAAAAAAGTGATCATAAAAAGGTAAAAATAACAGTAATAGCAGATTAAACTCAAATTAGGCCACTTCCAAGAAACATTATTTAAATAGAAGAATATTGAAAAGCAGAAAGTAAAAACGTGATTTTATATGTATAAAAACACATTCAAACACGTAAGACTAAGACAAAAATGCTAAATAAAAAAGGTATGTGTTTATTAATATGGAAGAGTAAATGTTAGGGCAAGATGCATTATTAGAGATAAAGCTTTTTTTAATGGGTCAGTTCAGAAAAAAGATATATTAATAGTTAATTGATGTACATAATAGCATGTTCTAAGTATGTATAAAGTCTCAAAAAGTTGACAGAAACAATATGAAAAATTTTTAAATGAACAATATAAACGAGCACATTTGGGTTTTTTAATCAACATTTTTATACTAAGAACTAAGACAAAATTACATCACAATATAAAATATTTGAAATGTGTTAAAAATAAACTGACAGTAAATAATTTAAAAAATGAATTTTGACAGCAAATTAGACACAGTAGAAAAAAGGATGAGTACATTAGATGTTAGTTCAGGAAAATAACTAGATTTAATAAAAAGAAGGAAAAAAATTTAAAAAGCAGGAAAATGCATACGAATTTTATTGAAATAGTAGAAGCATTTAATATGTGATAGCATATAATATATAACAATCAACCCTTAATAATTATAATACATAATACATAATGTGTGTATACTGTATATCATGATTTAAATAAAATGTCTAAATAATTGGTTTACATATACTACACTTGAGCTTAGCCAAAAGTGCAAGAAGCAATAAAATGGTTTACTTATAATATGATTTACATGATAAATCTATATATGATTAGCAAAATAAGGGTTCTAAAACATGAGAACTACAAAATATTTAAATATAGTGCATATGATATTGCACACAATATATTATACATGATATGGAATATATTATACACTATATTGTATATTGTGTCATATTTTACATTATATATTGCCCAATATGTATGTTATTTGGAATATATTATATATAAAATATATTTTAAAATAGACTCTACCGAAAAACCTATTAGAACTGATAAATTCAGTAAAGTTGAAATCTTTAAAATGACACAAAATCAACATACAGAAATAAGTAACATTTCTATTTGCCAACAGCGAACAATTGGGAAAAAAAAAACAACAACAAGAAAACTATCTCAATTATGATAGTTACAAGGAATGTAAAATACCTGGGACTAAAATTAAACAAAGAAGTGAAATATCTCCATAACGAAAACTATAAGAAGAAAAAAGAAATTGAACAGGACACACACAAAAAAATGGAAATATATTTCATGTTAATGAATTGGAAGAATCAATATTATTTAAATGCCCATACTACCCAAAACAATGTACAGATTGAATGCAATTTCTATCAAAAAATACCAATGACATTCTTCACAGAAATAGAAAAAAACCTTAAAATTTATATAGAACCACAAAAAGAGCATGAATAGCCAAATGATTCTGAACAAAAAGAACAACACTGGTGACATCATCCTACTTGACTTCAAAATATACTATAAAGCTTGAATTATTTTGAACAAAATGTACAAAATTTATAATCAATTACCCTGGGTCACTCAAAAGAACAATAATTATATGCAGTAATATTGATGATTATCACTAACATGATCTTAATAGATAGGATGAAGCAATATATTTTAAAAAGCATATAAAAATTTATGTATATAAATTTCTAAAAGAAGAAAACTAATTTATGATGTCATAGGTCAAAATAGAGGTGTACTTTGAGGAAGTAATGACTGGACAAAAGGATTAGAGAGATTTCTACAGTATTGTTACTACCCTCACCCCATTATGATAATTTCACAGGGCTATTGAAGTTGTAAAATTCTATCATGTCAAAATTCATCACTTTAAAAATTCATTATCACTTAAGTAATTAAAAAATGTCACTTAAGGTCTGGAGTACGTTAACAGTAAAAGATAAAACAAAAAATACACTTGCGATATATATTTATTTTTGAATTTGGCTAAAATTTAGTAAGAAATAAAAGATCGAGCAGATTATTTCAGGTGAGCAAATTTTTGAAGAATAAAAATAATAGGCACTGAATAGCGAAGTGTATTTTATTTATTTATTTATTCTTTCATAAATCACTTAACAAATATGTTACAGTCACTACTCTAGATGTTGGAATAAATCAATGAACTTTTTTCTTATCAGAAGAACTACTTTTAATGGGGAAATAAATAAATCTTGAAAATTATATAATACAAGCTTAGAAAGTAAAAGTAGTGGGAAAATTAAAACAAATAAAGTATTGATATTTTTAGTAGGTAACAAGTACTTGAGGTAGAAATGCACATTTGGATGGTTTAGGTAGCTATTGTTTAAAAGGTGACATTTGAGCAGCAACTTTAAGGAAATACAAGTGACCCATGTGTTTACTCTTATTTCACGCAACTGGTTAGGAATTGAGCGAAAACCATCTTGAATTCAAAGAATCCTAATCAGTGATGTAATGACTATGTCCAAGAACAATGAGGAAGTGGGCAATGATTAGTCAAGGATGAATTCAAAATGTTTGGCCTGAACAAACTAAGAAATGGAGTCCAGGTAATGAGGAGTAATGTGGAAGCAGGAAGTTTCAGAAGAAATCAGAACAGTTGAGTTTGTGATGCTTTAAAATATACAAGAAGAAATATAGGATAGAAATTTGAATATACACTATTAATTACAGGAAAGAGGCTGGGGTTGGAGATATAAATTTGTGAGTGCTGAGTATCTACATGCTATTTTCAACCACAAGGCTAGATGACCATAGATAGAAGAGACCCAAGGATTGAGAGCTCTGGGGCCTCCAAGTTTAGAAGTTTAGGGGAAGACCAGAATAAGGAAAGGAGAGAGGGAGCAACCAGTAAGGGAAAAGAAAGTTTTCTCCAACAAGTCAAATGGGAAAAGTATGTTAAGAGGGAAGAAAACTTCAACTATCTCAAAAACTACTGATAAATCATGTCAAATGAGTTGAGAAAGCCACTGAATACAGCAATGTAATGGCTGTGTCCAGGAACAGTGAGAAAGTGGGCATTGATTTGTTGTTTTGTTCTCAGTAACTATAATTTCTGAAATGAAAGATTCATAGAATGTCCTATTGTGGCAAATACGCTTCATATATCAGAATGATCCTCCACTTATTTTCTCCTAGATTAAATGAAATCCAATTAAAGACTACACTAAACAAGGAGAGTAAGAAGAACAATATAGGGTAGTTTGAAAAAAATTTTCAGTCTCGTTAGCATTGTACATTAGTTCTATGGGCCTTATGAGTGTCTGAAAAAGACAGCTCATGTTGCAGTTCATGGTCTTCAACAATTGAATTCACAGCAGAGAAATGAATTCTCTCCTCCATTTAAAATGTGACTCCATGAGGATGGTTACAGAAGTTTTTGAAACGTCAGGTCTGATCATGTTTCAAGAAAGATCTTGGCACCTAGTGTCTGCACAAATAGCCTTCACTCTGTGAGATGCTACTTCTACCAGTATATGTTCATCCCTCAATTATTGGAAAGCAGAGTTCTCTAGGAGCCTTGTCTTCAGGTTGGTAACATAATGACCAATTAATACCACATTTGAGTACTAAATCACACACACTAACAAAATTCTTTTTAACTTCCTTTTAGGTCAATTTAACAAAAAACCAACAAACAAGAACACAAATACAAGCAGGACAAAAATCAAGTACATAAAGACTATCAGTGGGTGAGAATATTACTTTTCATATTTAACTCACAGATTTGCTTCAGTGGAACTGAAAAAACAAGACATGGGGTAATTTTTACAATACAGTATAAGAGCATTACTCTGACACAAAATTATTCACCCTAGTGACCCTTTCGATATCGCCCTTTGGCTTTGGTGTCATGCTGCTGCTAATAACAGATGCGAAATTAATTTTAACAGTTATGCTCCTAATTCTTGGTACCTTTAAAGATGACATCATTTCTTTGGCACCTGTCAGACTAACTTGCATAATCACAGTTAAACATACATAATTTTATGTATAATTATAATACTTTCTTTTCCATTAAAATGTCTTTCAAATGAAGAACAGAAATCTAGCACATGATTAGTAAATGAATATGTTTCCTTATTTTCTTTTACCAAATCCAATAGAAACAACTGAACGCATATAAATTTAGAATATTTCCATAGTATGATGCAAATCAGGAAATGTGTTATTAGTGGAACAAAGCGATGAGAAATGAATCTAAGTCACAGAGTTGGGGACATTAAATTAATATAAAAGGAAAAAAAGTTGAACATGTTTTGAAGAAATAAAGATGAAAATAAGTATGACAAAAATTACAAATTCCACAGGAGAATGCTTGAATATGGAATTTTTAAAAATTATTTTATTTTAGATTCAGAGAGTACATGGGTAGGCTTGTTTCATTTCACGTGCAATGGTTGGGATTGGGTTTCTAGTGTTCCCATTACCCAAGTAGTGAGCATTGTACTCTATAGGTAATATTTCAATACTTGAATACTTGCCCCTTCCCATGCTCCCCTATTTTGCAGTCCTAGAGTGTCTATTATTTTTCTCCTTACGTCCATGTGTACCCATTGTTTAGCTCCCACTTGTAAGTGACATGTGATATTTGATTTTCTGTTTCTAAGTTAGTTCACTTAGGACAATGGCTTCCAGCTCCACTCATGTTGCTGTAAAGGACAGGATTTCATTCTTTTTTATGGCTGCATAATATTCCATGGTATGTATATACCACATTTTCTTTATCACTCTACCATGGGTTGATTCCATGTCTTTGCTATTGTGAATAGTGCAGTGATAACCATACACATGCAGGTGTCTTTTTTGTATAATGATTTGTAATACTTTGGGGAAATACCCAGTAGTGGGATATTAAGCCAAATGTTAGTTCCATTTTTAGTTTTTTTGAGAAATCTCCATACTGTTTGCCATGGAGTTTCAACTAATTTACATTCCCAACATCAGTGTATAAGCATTCCTTTTTCGTCACATGCATGCCAACATCTGTTGTTTTTTTCACTTTTTAATAAGAATCATTCTGACTGGTATAAAATCACATCTCAGTGTGTTTTTAATTTGCATTTCTATGATAATTAGTGATGTTGAACATTTTTTCATGTGTTTGTTGGTTACTTGTATTTCTTCCTTTGAGAAATGTCTGTCTTTTGCCCAGTTTTTCACTGGGTAGGTTTTTTTTTTTTTCCTTATTGAATTGAGGTCCTTGTAGATTCTGGATATTAGTTCTTTGTTGTGGGCATAATTTGCAAATATTTCCTCCCATTCTGTAGGTTGTATGTTTACTTTATTGAGTATTTCTTTTGCTTTACAGAAGCTCTGTAGTTTAATTAGGTCCCATTTGTCTATTTTTATTTTTGTTGCATTTGCTTTTGAGGTCTTTATCATAAATTATTTGCCTAGGCCAACATTATGTAGTTTTTCTTGTTTTATTATTTCTGGATTCTTACAGTTTTAAATATTATATTTAAGTCTTCAATCCATCCTGAGTTAATTTTTGTGTATGGTGACAGATAAAGGTCTAGTTTCAGTCTTATGCATATGGCAAGCTAGTTATCCCAGTACCATTTATTGAATAGGATGTTTTTGCTCCAATGTTTATTTTTATCAACTTTGTCACAAATCAGTTGGTTTTAGGTATTTGGCTTTATTTCTGGGTTCTCTATTCCATTGCTCTATATTTCTGTTTTTGTACAATGACATAGGAGTTAAGAAGAAATTACTTAGGCAGATAAAGAGGGTACGGAAGTCCTCTGTAAGGGTTTCCTTTTAATGAAAAACAGCTATAAATCATTTTCTAACAAAGAGCAGCCTGTAAAATTGAGCTGCAGACACAGATGCCAGCAGTTGTGCCAATCATGTTCAACATGGTGGCTCCATCTTCCCTTCTCTTTGTCAGCCACACGTCCAGTAGGGAGCAGACAAGATGGCTCCCACCAAAGAGAAAGTTTATTTGCATAATATGATTAGGGTAGGACAACCAGCCTTCCCTGTGCACTATGTAAACGTCATACTTCATTGAACCAATCTGTGAGCCTTATGTAAATCAGACACCACCTCCTCAAGCAGGACTGTAAAATCCAGCACATCCACTGACAGCTGGCCTTTTCCTCTCAGAAGTCCGCCCTTTCTCACTGGAGAAAGAGAGCTGTTTTCCCTTCTCTTTCTTTCTCTTTCTTTTGCCTATTAAACCTCCATTCCTAAACTCCTCGTGTGTGTCCTTGTCCTAAATTTTCTTGGCATGAGAAAACAAACCCTGGGTATTTACCCAAGACAACATAGCCACTTCAGTACCATGCTGTTTTCATTACTTTAGGCTTCTGGTATAATTTGAAGTCAGGCAATGTGATGTTTCCAGGTTTGTTCTTTTTGGTTAGAATTGCTTTGCCTCTTCAGATTATTTTTTGGTTCCATGTGAAATTTACAATTGTTTTTTCTTAATCTGTAAAAAATAGGCTGAGTGTGGTGGCTCATGCCTGTATTTGCAGCATTTTGGGAGGTTAAGGTGGAAAGATTTCTTAAGCCCAGGAGTTCTAGACAAGACTGGGCAATATAGCAAGACTTCGTTTCTACTAAAAATTTTAAAAATTAGCCAGTTATGGTGGCACATGCTTATAGTCTTAGCTACTCACGAGGCTAATGTGGGACAATCGCTTGAGCCCAGGAGATCTAGATCTCAGTGAACAGAGATGGCGCCAGTGCACTCCAGCGTGGGTGACAGAGCCAGGCCCTATCTCAAAAAACAAACAATAAATAAATACATATTTAAAAATGACTGTGAATTTGATAGGGGTTGTGTTGAATCTGTAGATTGCTTTGAGCAATATGGTCATTTCAGTGATATTAATTCTTCCACTCTATGAACATGGGATGCTTTTCAATCTGTTTGTGTCATCTATGATTCCTTTCATCAGTGTTTTGTGGTTCTACTTGTAGAGATCTTTCACCTCTTTGGCTAAATATATTTCTAGGTATTTTAATTTTTGGTAGCCACTGTAAATGGGATTGAGGTCTTGAATATTAGCTCTCATCTTGAATGATACTGATGTATAGAAATGCTACTGATTTTGTATGTTGATTTTGTACCCTAAAGCTTTACTGAAGTTGTTTATCAAGTCTAGGTGTCTATTGGAGGAGTTTTCGGGGTTTTATAGGTATATGATTATGCCATTAGCATACAGATAATTTGACTCCCTCTTCCAATTTGGATGTCTTGTGTTTCTTTCCCTTGCCTGATTGCTCTGGCTCAGACTTACTGTATTATGTTGAATAGGAATGCTGAAAGTGTTGTCAACTTTCCCCCACTCTTTATGATGTTGGTTGTGAGTTTTTCATATATGCCGTTTATTATTTTAAAGTATGTTCCTGCCTATTTGTTGAGGATTTTTATCACAATGCGATGTTGGATTTTATTGAATGCCTTTTCTACATCTAATGAGATGACAATATGGTGTTCAGTTTTAGTTCTGTTTATGTGCTGAATCATATTTATAGATTTGTGTATGTTGAAATATCCTTGCATTCCTGGAATAAATGTCACTCGATCATGATGTATTATCGTTTTCATATGCTATTGGATTGAGTTTGCCAGTATTTTGTTGAGGATTTTTGCATCTGTTCATCAAAAATATTGACCTGTAGTTTTCTTTTATTGTTTTTTCATTGCTTGACTTGGATATTAGGGCGATACCATTCTATGATAATGGTTTTATAGTATAAACTAAAGAAGGATCCCTCCTCCTTGATTTTTAAAAATTATTTCAGTAAGATTGATACCAGCTCTTTCTTGTATGTCCAGTAAAATTCAGCTGTGAATATCACTGGTCCTAGATGTCTTTTTTCTTTTTGGCTACTGATTCAATTTCATTACTCTTTATTGGTCTGTTTGAGATTCCTATTTCTTCCTGGTTCAATTTTAGGAAGGTGTATGTTTTCAGGAATTTATTCATTTCCTCTAGAATTTTAGCTTGTGTGCATAGAGGTTCATAGTAGATGCAGATGATCTTTTGTATTTCTGTAGTATCCATTGTAATGTCACCTTTGTCATTTCTGATTATATGTATTTGAATCTTCTCTCTTTTTCTCTTTGTTAATCTAACTAGAAGTCTGTCAATTTTGTTTATCCTTTCTAGGAACCAACTTTTTGTTTCATTGATCCTTCACATATTTTTTGTTCATCTCACTCTCATTTAGTTCTCCTCCCCTCTTTGTTATTTTCTTCTGCTAGCTTAGGGTTTGGATTATTCTTGATATTCTAGTTCCTTCAGGTATGAAATTAGGTTGTTCACTTAAGATATTCCTATCTTTTTTAATACAGGCATTTAATTCTGTAATTTTTTTTCTCTTAGAATTTTCTTTTGCTGTAACCCAGAGGGTTGGATATATTTTGTCTCTGTTTTCATTTGTCTTGTAAATTGTTTTTATTTCCACCTTAATTTCATTGCTTGCACAAGGTCATTGTTGAATAATTTGTTTAGTTTCCATGTATTTGGGTAGTTTTTTGTTTGTTTGTTTCCTCTTGGTATTAATTTCTAATTTTATTTCACTGTGGTTCAAGAGGATAGTTGGTATGATTTTAATTTTTTTAATTTATTGAGACTTGCTTTATGGCCAAACATATGAAGAATGTTCCATTCAGAAAAGGGAAGAATGTATAATCTGTAGTTGTTGGATTAAATGGTCTATTAATGTATATTCTATTAGATCCATTTGGTCTATAGTTCAGTTTAAGTTCAAAGTTTCTATATTGATTTTCTGCCTTGATGACCTGTCTAGTGACGTCAGCGGAGGTGTTGAAGTCTCTCACTATTATTGTGTCAGTATAAATATTTTCATAGATCTAGTAGAATTTGTTTCACATGGTGTGCACATGTAATCCCAGCTACTTACGGGGCTGAGGCAGGAAAATTGCTGGACCCCGGGAGGCGGAGGTTGCAGTGAGCTGAGATCACGCCATTGCACCCCAGCCTGGATGACAGAGAGAGACTCCGTCTCAACAAAAACAAACAAACAAAAATAAAATAAAAAAGAATTTGTTTTATAAAACTGAGTGCTTGAGTTTTGGATGCCTATGTATTTAAGATAGTTATATATGTTTTATTGAACCATTATTCTTATATAATGTCCTTTGCCTTTTTTTCCCACTGTTGTTCTTTTGACGTCAGTTTCATCTGCTATGAGGATATCTACTTATACTCATTTTTTTTTGTAATTTGCATGATGTATCTTTTCCCACTCCTTTACTTTCATTCTGCAGCTGTTTTTGGCCAGTAGGTAGGTCTCTTGTTGGCAGCACAGTTTCAGCCTTGAGTTTCATCCAATTTGCCACTCTGCATCTTTATAAAATTATTATTTCGATAGATTTTTGGGGAACAGGTGGTGTTTGGTTACATTAATTTATTTAGCGGTTATTTCTGAGGTTTTGATGTACCTATCACCCAAGCAGTTTACACTCTACTCAATGTGTAGTCTTTTATCCCTTACTCCCCCTTCAACACTTTCTCCTGAGTTCCCAAAGTCCACTGTATAATTCTTAGGCCTTTGTGTCCTCATAGCTTTGCTCCCACTTATGAGTGAGAACATGGAATGTTTGGTTTTCCAATCCTGAGTTACTTCACTTAGAATAATGGTCTCCAATTCCATCCAGGTTGCTTTGAATGCCATTATTTTGTTCCTTTTTATGGCTGAGTAGTATTCCATGGTGTGTGTGTGTATATTTATATAAAACGTTTTATTTGTCCACTCATTGATTGATGAGCATTTGGGCTGGTTCCATATTTTTGAAATTGCAAATGGTGTTGCTATAAACATGCATGTGTAAGCATAAGTGGGGCATTTAGGTCACTTACAATAAAAATTAAATATTGATATGTGAGGTTTTGCTAGTGTCATAGTGTTGTTAGCTAGTTGCCTTGGAGTTTCAAATGTGTAATTATAGGATCTGTGAGCTTTGCACTAATGTTTCCTGATGGTAAGTTTCATACGTTTGTTCCCATGTTTAGAACTAATTGGAGCATTTCTTGTAGGTGCAGTCTAGGGGTGACCAACAATAATATCCAGGTTAAGAGATACATTGAATTAAAAACAATTATATACTTAATTTTTTCCAATGAATAATGATTTTAAAGTGAACAAAATTATATTATTGATGTTTACATCAATTTAGTTAAATGTATTAAAGGTGATCTGCACTTGTTTTACACACACACACACACACACATACATATATATTAGCAATTTAGAAATTTCTGAATAAAAGTAACTATATTACATCACACGCGGAGCTATTTAAGAGTGGAGAGAGTTTTTCTCACAGTTTATCAGATTCAAGGAAACCCAGGCGACTGTGAAAATAAAACAATAAGGCAAAAATATCTTTCTCAAGGTAAATGACCTAGTGAAAGTTTTAGAGGAACTTGATGATCCTCTATGGTGATTGAAAGCCATCAATGCTCACTAAAATATTCACTTTTTGTGAGGATTGGATCACCAACTGTTGGTAAAATTATTCTGAGGGAATTTCATAAGCCTCTTTTGCGCATGAAATATCTCAGTTACTGAATGTCACTGATATTTGCTTTTCAGGAGCTGTGTATTTCATCTGTGACTATGAAAAATAAAATAAGACTTGGGGACTACTTCCCATCCAGAGAAAGAAATACTATGATGAATCAAATTATTACTAAACTGTTGCTTAAATAGTTAATACAGTGTTTTAGTGCAGAATATTTGATTCAGGTAGTCATATTACCCAGTTCTTGGTCTGTACATGAAGAATATATTTATAAAATAGCAATTTTAATATATTAAACAAATTTGATGCCTCTCATTATTTACCATTTATAATGTTGCTATAGAAATGCATTTTTAAAATCTTTGGAGAAGTTGTGGAAAGATTTGAGCTTCATCACTAATAATTATGTTTTAAAGTGTACATATAATGAAAAATTATTATACACTCAAGCAAATTTTGTTTTTTAAAAAGGAGGACACTAATGGAAAAAATAAGAACTTGACTTTTAGTATGTGACAATTAAAATGTAAGATAATATTTGAGTAATTGTAATTAAAACATCATCATCATCATAATCTCTACACACATACACACACACACACGGCAGCTCTTCTGCACTTTAACAAAACAAAAGAACCCATTAAAAACATGCATTTCGCTAATCTAGAAGAAGAAAAATATGCAGAATACATTACAACTCCAAACAGGTATTTATTTATTTACTTATGTAACGGTTGTTTCCCTTTCGTGTTAGGTAAATTAAAATTTGAGCCCTTGATAACTTTGTGGCAATTTAGGATTAATTCCATTTTTTAACTTTTATTTGAAAATAATTTTAGACTTGCAAGAAGTTGTATAGTAGCACAGAAAATTCCCATGTATCCTCCATGTAGCTTCCTCTATTGAAAACTACTGAAGTAAGGATTCAGATGAATGACTTTGTTCTTTTCGGGGGAAGGGGAAGGGGTTTATGAATGAATTAATGAAATACTATCAAAACGTTGTTTTCAGTAGATTCTGGGAGAACTCTGTGTGAGATTATACCAGAGTAAAGCATAGAGAATCAGCAGGAAATTATAACATTAAATTATCATTTCAGGAGACTTTGTGTGATGCTTACCTAGTCATTTTGACCCCTTTCAAGGGGTTTAGTTTTAACCTAGTTGTATACTTACTGTATTTTTCTTGTCTCAAATATTCCCAAAGTAGTTACTAGGTGCTAGCCATTTGCCACCTGAAATGACTGCTGCCCATTCCCTTTCCCATGAAGGAGCCTGGCCGAATGCCTTCTAGAAGAGATGAGAAAAATTCAATATGACAGTTTTTAGATCAATTAGTATTAAATGTATTTATAAACCCCAAGTCTTTTTTACCTTGCAAAATTTAATTTTTGCCTGTGGGGAGTAAAATATTAGTTTGTACACAGTCATTCTGACAGTACTATTGAAGAATGATCATTTTATCTAAGTGGTCCTTCAACAAAAATAAATAAATTTTAAAAATATATTTCTCAATAACTTGTATAATATCAATTATCTCTTAGCCTTGTCAAAGAATTCATCAACTGGTTATATTTTTTGCTCACTTTAATGTTAATTATTTTTTCCAATTTTGACTTTGATTAAAAAACATTAATGGCACATCATCTACTTTGTAGAATGTGTGCTATCATTGGAAGTGCTAAGCTAAATAAGACAATGATTTTACCAATTAGGAGCCTATAATTTAATCAAATGATTAGACCTATAGGATGTATGTTCCATCATTAACGGAAACTACATTGAAATATGCAAAATAATTGAAAATATTTTTCAAATATTTTCAAATTATGCAAAATCATTGAAAAACAGGAAAATTATACTGCCTTCCTAGGGTAAAAATTGTAAAATCAACACATCAGTAATAAGAATGGGGGTGTTGCAAAGTTACCCTACCTGAGTCATTCTGGTTAAATTTATTGCCATAGATCAAAAACAAAACAGAAGAATCTAATCAAGGATCATCAAACATGACAACACACATACAAAAAAGGGACACTCACTTTGCAAACTTTGTCAGTGTTAATTCTGTGCTTACTTAGGGGTCACTATACCCCAGGCCAAAGGTCATTCGAAATAGTGTTACTGCCCTAAAAACGTCCTGTGCTTCACTTGTTTGTTAGTTCTTCCTCCCCTGCCCCCAACCACTGACTGTTTATTGTCTCTATAGACTTGCATTTCCCAAAATATCATATAGTTGGAATCATACAGAATCTAGCATTTTTAGATTGGCTTCTTTCACTCATCATTAATCTTTTAAAATTTATCCATGTATTTTTGTGTCTTGATACATTATTCTTTTTTGTCACTAAATATTCCTTTGTATGGATTACCACAGTTTCCTTATTTATTCACCTTTTGAGGTGCCTCTTTGTTGCTTTCAGTTTTTGGCAATTATGTATAAAATTGCTGTAAACATTTGTGTGCAGGTTTTTGTGTGGCCATAAGGTTTTAACTTATTTCAGTAAATTCCAAGGAGTGGGTTTGCTAGACCATATGGTAAGACTGTGTTTAGCTTTGAAAGAAACTGCCAGATTGTCTTCCAAAGTAGTGATACATTCTTGCCAGTAATGGATGAGAATTTCTGTTTATTGAACATCCTTGTCAGAATATGTTATTATCAGTTCAGAACTTTAGCCATTCTAATAGGTGTATGGTGGTAGCTTGTTTTAATTTGCAATTTCCTAATGACATATGATGAGCATATTTTCATATGGTTATATTCCATCTTTGTATCTTGTTTTGGTGAGGTGTCTGTTCAGATTTTTTGCTCATTTTTAAATTGGGTGGATTGTTTTTCTGTTGTTGACTTTCAAGTTTTCTTTGTATATTTCAGATAGTCTTTTATCAGGCACGTATTTTGCAAACATTTCTTCCCAATCTGTGGCTTGTCTTTTCATTCTCTTAATACTGTCTTTCACACAAGAGAACTTTTTAATTTTAATGAAGTTTGACTATTAAGTTTTCTTTCATGAATCATGCTTTTCATATTTATCTAAACTCATTAACAAAACCAAGGTCACCTAATTTTTCATCCATGCTATCTTCTCAAAGTTTCACTGTTTACATTTTAAGACTATGATCTATTTTTATTTTATTTTTGTGAAAAGTGTAATCTCTGTCTAAATTTACCTTTTCACCATGTAGAATTCTAGCTACTTCCTCATCATTTGTTGAAAAGACTGCCCTTTCTCCACTAAATTTTCTTTTCTTCTTTGTCAAAGATCAGTTGAATATATTTGTGAGTCCATTTCTGATATCTCTATTCTGTTTTATTCATCTTTTTTCTATTATTTAGTCAATATCATTGTCTCTTGATGACTGTAGCTTTATAGAAAGTCTTGAAATAGGGTAGTTTCAGTTATTCAACTTGTTCTTCAGTACTATATTGCCTATTCTAGTTTTTGTCCAAATAAAACTTATCAGCATTTTGTTGATATCCACACAATATCTAGCAATATTTTAATTGAGATGATATTTAATCTATACATGAAAAGCAGATGGAGAGAAATGATACTTAACAATGTTTAATTTTCTTACTGTGAATATAAAATATCTATTTAGCTCCTTTTGATTTATCAGAGGTCATAGTTTTTCTCATACAGATCTGATACATATTTTATTAGATTACTAAGTATTTCAACTTTTTGTTTTAATACGAAAGGTATTGTGTTTTTCCCAGCGCTTTGGGAGGCCGAGGCGAGTGGATCATGAGGTCAGGAGATCGAGACCATCTTGGCTAACATGGTGAAACCCCATCTCTACTTAAAAAACAAAAAAAAATACAAAAAATTAGCCAGATACGTTGGCGGGCGCTTGTAGTCCCAGCTACTCGGGAGGCTGAGGCAGGAGAATGGTGTGAACCTGGGAGGCGGAGTTTGCAGTGAGCCGAGATCATACCACTGCACTCCAGCCTGGGCGACAGAGTGAGACTCCATCTCAAGAAATAAATAAATAAACAAAAAAAGTATTGTGTTTTTAACTTAAAACTCTAATTATTCATGCTGCTATATAAGCAAACAATTGTATTTTTTATATTAACATTAGAAATGGCCACTTTGCTTTAATCACTAATTCATTCCAGGAGATTCTTGACAATTTTTTTATGATTTTCTACATAGACAATCATAATTTTGGTGAAAAAAAGTTTTATTTCGTCTTTCCCAGTCTGTATATCTTTTATTTCCTTTTATCTTCTCATTGACTTCTAGGACTTCCAGTATCATGTTGATTATAGTTAATGAAAAAGCATATCCTTAAAACTGAAAAATATCCCAATTCTCATCATTATGATGCTTAGCTGAATGTATATTTCATACATTCTTTATCAATTCTATAAATTCTCCTGTTCCTAGTTACTGAGTGTTTTTGTTTGTTTGATTATGAATAGGTATTGAATTTTATCAGATTTTTTTTGCATCTATATATATGATCAGACAATTTTTCACTTTAGTCTGTAAATATGATTAATAATATTTATTGTTTTTCAAATGTTAAACTAATCTTGCATGGATGGAACCAACGTATCCCACTTGGTTGTGATATATAATGTTGTTATATTTGATTTGCTAATGATTTGTTGAGAATATTTGTAGTTATGTTCAGAAGAGATACTGTTCTATAGCTTTTCTTTCTTGCAATGCTTCTACCTAGTTTTGGTATGAGGCTAATATTGGTTTCATAGAGGAGTTAGGAAGTATTCTCTTTACTATCCATATCTGAAAGAAATGGTAGAGACTTGATTTTCACTATTTCCTTAGTGATTTTCTGCTTGTTGGATCACTAATTACTAATAGAGCAATGTTTTTAAAACTTTATTTTTTAAAATAAATCAATTTAAAAAATTAAAATAAAAACTGTACTGGTTGCCCTAATGTTTGCAGTGTAGATTTACAAGTGATTCAAGTCTACTCTTATGAAAACCATACTGCTTCATGGGTAGTGAAGATATCATAAAACACAGTGTCCCAATACCTCCCTCCTACCACTTATAAAATTGTCACTCATTTTTCTTATCATAATTTGTAATGATGTAACATATTGCTGGTATTGTTATTTGGGTAAAGCTGTTATCTGTTAGATCAGTAAAGAATGGGAAAATAAAAGATTTTATTTTAGCTTCATTTAATGTCTAGTGCAGACACTCACATTATGTAGATCTGAGACTCTGGCTTTTATGATTTCTTTCTCTCTGAAGAATTTTTCAACTTTTCTCACAAGATAAGTCCAATGGTTATAAACTTAATCAATTTTTTATTTGTCAGAGGATGTCTTTATTTTTCCTTCATTTTGAAGGATAATTTTCTAGATACGCAATACACAATTCCAGTTTTGTTTTTATTTTTCATTCAGGACCTTAAATATTTCACTCCTTTTTATTATTGCTTTCATGATTTCTCAAAAGAATCTGATGTAATTCTTACCTTTGTTTCCCTATAGGTAAGAGATGATCTTTTCAGCAATATTTTGGCAAGTGTTAGCTGGGTAAGAGTGTATTCTGAGGTGGGCTCTAACTAAGCTTAGGTCTATGGTTATTTAGGTATGACTAATTTAATTAAATGTAAAATGTCAGTAAGAATAAGAGAATAGAAGGGATAAAATAAGTAGAAGAACTGCAGTATCTAAATATTAAAATGAAATGTACAGAAAAATGAAGGGAGATGTTAATGAATATAAAATTCAAAGGACTGAAATCAGAAAATAAAAGAAATAGTTAAACTTTTTAATTCACTCTATTTCTATGCTTGTAAGTATAACTCTATACATTGGTTTTTAATGTAGAGTAAGTTTTCAAAACAAAAAATATATTTGCTTAAGCCTGAGGGTTTGGGCAGTTTTGTTTTGCCAAGTAGAGGTAACATATTTAAATGGCTCTCTCCATTAATTTTACTGTCAGTGACTACTCTGAACTGAATTTTGTCCTCTCAAAATTTATTCATGTTGAAGCCTTAACCCCCTGAGTGGCTGTATTTAGACAGGCCCATAGGAGGCAATTAATGTTAAATGAGGTCCTAATGATAGGGTCCTGATCAGATAGGATTCATGACTTTATTTGAAAAAGAAGAAAAAACAGAGAGATCTCTCTCTGTCTCTCTTTCTCTCCCTCTTTCCCCTGCACACAGGAAAGGCATTGAAAGGCATTGTGATCATATAATGAGAAAGTATCCACCTCCAAGCCAGGAAGAATGCCCTCACCAGACTGAATCTTGCTGGACCTTAAATTTTGACTTTCTGTTTCTAAGAGGGTGAGAAATAAATTTCTGTTGTTTGAGACACACAGTTTATGGAAGTTTGTTATGGCAGCCCTAGCAGATTAATACAGTAACAATCCCTCAATAAATACATATAAAATAAGGATACATACAAACTAAAATAGTAATGGTTTCTTAGAAATCTGCTTAATTGAGTATGCCAGCTATGACTGGGTATCACGTGTTAATATTTTTATCCTCTTAACTAGCTTTTTCTAGGTAAAAGTTAAAATATTGTTCTCCAAAATTTGTACTCTACACTCTGCTAGTGTTAAGTATTATTTCATACTATTTCTATAATGCATAATATGGGCCTTGACTTTAGAATTATGTGTAGTAGAATATTAATAGGATAGTAAATCAATAGCTGTAGGTTTTAACTCTAGATATGTCATTATTAATTGTGTGAGGTTAGACCAACTTTGAAAATTCTACTTTTTAAGTGTGTGTGTGTGTATATATATATATATATATATGCTTATTTAAAATCAATAGATTGGCTTTGATATATCAGATCACTTCCAAATCTAAAATTATATAATTATGCATGTCTCCTTGAACACTTCTAATTAGGAAATCTTCATTATATTTTTGCCAATATAACATTCTGTTCTATTTTTTTTCAGCTTCCACAGTCAAGTTTCAGTTATATTTTAGCTACACATAGACATTTCACAGCATATGGCAATCCAACAGTTGAATGTCACTACTAAGTAATGTTTAAATCATGGAATGGATTTAATATATACTCTATATAAAATAGGATTAAAATTTTTTGTGTGTGCTCCTGCCTCTGATCCTGGCTGAATCCTCTTTTCCGTAATCTAACTACAGTAGTTAGGTTGTAAGTAGTCTGGCTCCTGGTTAAAAATCCATGACTGATTTTACAAGCCCAACCACAGGCAATTTACAAAGGCGTTACCTGGCAGGACTCACAGGGCAAAGTTGTCTTCCCCACACCAGACATGTTGCACAGCCAGTGCACTGCATTCTTTGGAAGGAGTTACAGTCAAAGACTCAGACAATCTGACAGGTCATGATTTTTCCATAGCTGTATTCCTAGCCTATTGGTTTTCATTTCCAGCTTTCTTTATTTGAGATTTGGCAGAGCTCTTCTTCAGGCTTCTCTACTGAAGCCTTCTTACAGGGTAGGAGGGAGTAGGTAGAAGGGAAAACCTAAAAGATGCTTCTCCCCACTCTGACATTTTCATTTCTAGCACTCCACTACCCAGTACTTTTCCACTCCATGACCACCCATAATTCACCAAGGTCCACACAACTGCCTGAGCCTTTTTTTTTTTTTTTTTTCGGGGTGAGGGTTCTTCCTCAATGAGATAACCTCTATGTCTCTGTTAATCCACCTGACCCTCCACTGGTATGTTTTTCTATGGAGGAACATGGAACAGGGAGTCAGCACCTTTTCCTGCTTTAAAATATGCTTAGATCATTCCAGTACGTGATTAAAGACTAAGTTCTTTATTTTTTTTGGTGTTGCTTTAATTGGCTACTCTGACACCAGACAGCTCAGCACTTCTGGCATGCTTTTTTTTTTTTTTTTCCTTCTCAGTCTCTCTCCCCCATTTCCAGCTCAGCTGAGCTCTTGACAGCCTCAGAAGAAGAGTCCATGGTGTATCCAACCTGCGTTTTCTTTTTAGGCAAATGTAGATAAGAAAGCTCTAATTATGCTTAGAATAATCTCCTGCTGCTTTGTTTTCTTGTATTTTCTCACAGATTCAACATTTTTATTTCTGACTCTTGTATTTGAGGTTAGAGCACTATTGAAATAGTAGTAAAGGGATTTGTCTGATGTTTTTCTCATGGTTACACTGGATTTTTGGGTTTGGAGAGGAAGACCACAAAGGTGAAGTGTCATTTTCAATGCCACAGATAAAGAATAGGTGCTATTATTTTGACTTATCACTGATGCTGTGACATATTAATCATAGTTCTTTTAAATTCTCTGTCTGATATTTCCAACACCTGTGTCATATCTAAATGTGTTTCAGATGATAGTTTTACCGCTTCAGACATGTTTTTTTTTTTTTTTTTCTCTTGCCTTTTGGAATGCCTTGTAATTTTTTTGTGAAACACCAAACATGTTGTATAGGGTAATATTTATTGAGATAAATAGTCTGAAACCTCTAAAGAGCAAGATTTTATATGATTCTTTCTAGAAATTGAAAGGTGTTTAAAGTTTACTGTCATTATAGGCACCAGAAGTTTGAATTGCTTTGGTGACTTAGGGAGACATTATATAACTATCTATATAAATTTTATTTTATTTAGTGGGCCTGTCTTCTGGGGCTGTGCCCTTCAGAAGTACTTTGTCCCTTTTTTTCCCCTTCCTGCCCCCTAGTCTCTTCCTGGGTAATATTTGCAGACTGCTTCTTCAAAGCCCTCTTCCCTGTTGACTGGCTTGTATTTATTTATGTTTTTCTTAAGTGAGACAGGAAGGCTAGAGATAACTGGTTTGGTGTGGAAGTTCATTACTCTACTAGGTTAAGGTTTTCAGATTCCACTGTAGTGAAGTACTTTCTCCTGAAGTCAGGCCTTTGTTAGGGTGAAGAGTCTGGGTAGGATTCATAATGGCTGCTTCTTTCTTTTTCTTGGTGATTCTACCTGGGGAGCTTTCTCTGATCCCCTTGAAAACCTGGTCAGATACATGAAGAAAAAAAATCTGCAAGTTTGTACGAAATCACCAGGAATACACATCCCACGAGTTTTTCAGTCTCATGCTAGTCTGCATTTAGCCTTCAGTAACTTGTCAATATACTGGGGATATTCCTACCAGTTTATGGCAAATGGTGGCTTCTGTGCCACATAAGCAGATCTCAGCTGTGACTGTCTGTATAGATCCAACTCTCAAGATTTGGGGTTAGTGATTTACTCTGCAATCTCATTCTCTTACGCATTTAATAAGGTTTGTTGATATTTAGTTTGTCATGTGGCCACTACTGATATCAATATTTATTCTGAAAGTCAGTCTATTTCTTATTGTAAGGTCGGGACTAACTTCTAAGCACTTTGCAAGTCACAGCTGAAATCAAAGGCAGCATGTCCTGTTTTTTAATCCAAATACATCTTGAATTTATGTATTTTATCTCTATATTTACAATCCTTTTTCTGTCCCAAACAAGCATCTTTCATCATGATACAATGCATCCTCTACTAGGTATCTTTATGCTCTTTATTCCATTCTCCAGGTAAGAAGTAGATTGATATTTCAGGTAATATCAGTTCACTGTTAGCACTCTCAAATTATTTCACATTGAATTCTAAAATCTCTTGCACTGATAGACAATCCTATCTGATCCCTATATAGTTCATATACCGCCAGTTGCCATTTATTCCCAACCCAGTTTTTAAACCTCTGCTCTTAACTACTTTTGACATGGCTGTTTTACTCTTTTCATATAAGTCTCTGCTTAAATCTAGTTTCTTAAACAGAGCTTCTTTAAGTACTTGAAACAAAAACCCCCGTATCCTAGAAATCAAACATGTTTAGCCTGTACAATATTTATTTATCATTTATTCTTCCTCTAAAGGGGAGAGTACAGTGACACAAAAGGTATCTTTCTGGCTTGTTCAGCATCATATTCCTAAACTTAAAACAGCAAATACAGAGTAGGTGTTGAATAAATGTATCATTGATGAATGAATTGTGTCCATCTTCCTAACATTTATTAAAATTGTATATTTTAATCCCTTCTCGCTAATACACTGAGTTGATCCACTCAATTTTCTTTCTTTTAAGGCAAAGCTCTTTCCTGCCTTTGTATGTCTTATTTCTCCTTGTTCTTGTTACTCCATCACAACATACATATATTTTTTTAACTAGACTGGTTCTTTTTGATGTCTATGATTTAACTTTGAGGGATTATTTCTTTCTCATATAAAACTCCTGACAGGGGGTCTTGGGGGAACTTAGTAGCTTCACAGTCATCCATGACCTAACCCTTTTCCTCTTTATCTTCTTTTTCAACATAATGGCTCCCATTTCATGTTTCAAGATGATTGCTTCAGATCTAACATCACAGTCACATGGGAGGTAGAAGATAAAGGAGAGAAACTTGTCTTTCTCTTCCTCTGCTAGAAGTTGGTCAAGTTGGCCACTCTGAATGTCAAAGAAAATATACAAAGTCAGTCTTTATTCTGAGTGCTCACACGTTCATCTAATCTCTAGGAGTTCTACTGCAAAGAAGAAAATGGAAATATATTTGTGGAATGTCAAGTAATTTCTGCCATTCTATTTATTTATTGTGAGATTATATCTTATTGTGGTATTAATTTGCATTTCTCTTATTATGAGTGATGCTGAGCATTGTTTCATTTTTCTCATGTTTGTTGGCCACTTGTACGTCTTCTTTTGAGAGGTGTCTGTTCATATTCTTTGCCCATTTAAAAAATTGATTTATTTGGTTTTTGCTTGTTGATTTATCTTCTCTATATATTCTCAATATTAGATCTTTATCATATGCATAGTTTGCTAATATCTTCTCCCATCCTGTAGGTTGTGTGTTTACTCTGTTGTAGGTTTCTTTTGCTGTGCAGAAGCTCTTCAGTTTAATTAGGTCCCATTTTTTTGTTTTTGCTTTCATTGCAGTTTATTTTGGGGACTTAGCCAAAAATTCTTTGCAAGGAGAAATGTTGAGAAGAGTATTTCCTAGGTTGTCTTCAAGAATTTTTTTATAGTTTGAGGTCTTATATTTAAACCATTAATCCATTTTGAGTTAAGTTTCATATATGGTGAAAGGCAAGGGTCCAATTTCATTCTTCTGCTAGTCAGTTATTTCAGCAACATTTATTGAACAGAGTGTCTTCTCCCCATTGCTTGTTCTTGTCAACCTTGTTGAAGAGCAGATGGTCGTAGTTTATTTTGTAATCGACAAATGACCTTGTATGTTTCCATCATGTACATCATGATGTTTTAAGGTATATATAAGTTGTGAAATGGTTAAATCTAGTAAATTCACAAAAGTTTTACCTCACATAGTTGTTATTTTTGGGCTAAGAGCCTTAACATCCGTTATCTTTATATTTTCAAGAATAAAATATATACAGGTAAAGAAAACATCTTCAAAATGAAACAATTTTGTTTACTAGCATATTATATAAAAATGTGGGATCTCTGAAATTATCAAATAGCATTGTAGTTTAAATTGTTGCACTTACATTCTATGCAAATAAACTTTTAAATTGTATGAATTTCTTGGCTATATAAGTGCAGGCATGTTTGCTTTGTTCATTGATATTAAGTTCCTAGAACAGTTGACACATTTTGAATACAAATTGCAGATAATACAGGAAGAAAAAAGAACAATGGTTTTTATAAATCATCTGTTTCTTATGTAACAGGCAACTTAATAAGTAGTTAATATGTAATATTATATTTAATGTATAAAGCTTTAAATATACAAATTTGAAGAACTCAGGGCACCCTATTCCTGTGCTCACAGATATCTGTTTTAAAGTTGACATGAGTAAGTGATAAATTCATCAATATAAAATAAATGTAAAAATATTTCAAAGTGATTCATTTGTACCAGACAATTTAAAAAGAGGGGATAAAATAGTATCAATCGGGAAGGGCATGGTGGGTCACACCTGTAATCCCAGAACTTTGGGAGGCCGAGGCAGGCAGATCACGAGGCCAAGAGATCGAGACCATCCTAGCCAACATGGTGAAACCCCGTCTCTACTAAAAATACAAAAATTAGCTGGGCATGGTGGCGGGCATCTGTAGTCCCAGCTACTTGGGAGGCTGAGTCAGGAGAATTGCTTGAACCAGGGAGGTGCAGGTTGCAGTGAGCCGAGATCGCACCGCTGTACTCCAGTCTGGTGATAGAGCGAGGCTCCATTTAAAACATTTTTAAAAAAAAAGTATAACTGGTACAGTGTGTACTGTTGGATATAGGGACATCACTGATGTTACAAAAAAATATAGTTGCCATCTCTGTTATTCAACATTATTTTAATAGTATATACCATAGTACAATGAGATAAGAAAAATAAATTACAAATCTATATATCACATGAATATATATATCATATTTAAGAGTGTCTACCATATAGTAAGTACTACAAGATATTCCAAGTGACAACACTATTGATGATAACTGAAACATTATTTCATGAGTTTAGTAAGGTGCCTGATTTGAAGACACAAGTTAATAACTTCATCAATGAACAGATAAGCACAACACACAAATGGCTCTGCCCTCATATAATTTACATTCTCACGTGTTCATATGTTGCAGTGGTATAGTCATAAATATAATAAATGAATGTCTCAGATTGTATTTTCTGAAGACAGCTCACCAGTATCTCCCATGCCCATGTGCTACTGTGTAATGTCATCTGACATTCCTTCAGTGAAGAAGTGGGGCCCAGGACCTCTCTGCTTGAATGTGGGCAAAGTTGTAACTCCTTTGTAGTCAGAAACATGTAATGTGGTACGTCTTCCAAGGATAGGTGACAAAAGGTGAAGGAGCTGTTTTCTTTGCAGGAGCACTCACCCTGGAGCCCTGTAGTGTCATGTAAGAAATCTGATAGCCCTAAGTCCTCCATACTGTAGGAAAGATTAAACCAGCCCTGGCTGAGAGGCACCATAGCGAAGCTGTAAGACTTCCTAAAGAGGGAAATTCCTGACCAGCCTCCAGATGCTCCAACTCTAGCTATTGCACAATAGAAAGCCTGAGCCAGAACCACTTACATGGTATTTCCTGAATTTATGATTTATAAAAGCCATGAGTGATAACAAAGAAGAGTATTATCTTCTTTACCACTGAATTTTAGGTCATTTGTTGTGCAGCAATCCATAAATGGAACAAGTAAATGAGCTTGTTAAGTAATAAGAAACAACAAAAACAAAATGCAGCAAGAAAGATGGATCACAAAAATATGAGGTAAGTTTTCAGTTTTTAATATGAGGGTCGTGGTAGGCATTATTGAAAGGATACTTGGGGATGGGGAACCTGAAATGAGTGAAGAAGTGGATGAGAAGGATCATAGTTGTCATTATAAATTTAGAAAGTCTATTTTGCTTTAAGAACTCCCTGAATTTTAAGTTTCATTCGATCAGGGCACCAAAATATACCAAGAGTTCCTCATAATGTTTTCTAGCAGCTACTATATCAAGCTAGTCTGTTTGCTTTAAGAATGATTTCTTTCTACTTTATGGCTCATCAAGTGCTCTATACAACAAAATTCCAACACTAGCCCTAGATTGCAGAGTTAAATTATTTTTTTACTAAGAGCACTTCTTCTTAATTCCTATATTATTTTTAACTTACTTTTTTGTTAAGCTTAGTAAAGAATCTCAGGATATACAAGGATTTGAATAAATGTTGTTGCTATTTTTTATCTTTCTCTGTTTGCAATGTTCCTTTTTCTTTGAGGACGTTATATTATTACTCACCACTTGTCATCTGTGGCAAATTGAGCTGAAAGAGAATTAGACATAATCAAACTCAAAATGCAAATTTTATAATGCATCAACTTCTCACTGGACACAAGCCGTCTAACTTGCACCTTTCAAACCAGTATTTCAAAAATTGTAGCACAGTGACCACCTCTGTCTGGGTAACCTAGGTCACCTGTTATAAACTTGAACTCCTGGGCTCCACCCTGATTTACCTTATTTATTAAGGGTGGGACCTAGGAATAAGACTTTAACAAGCTCTATGGTTCATTCTGTTGCACAACTACAAAGCTATTGCTTTACATCATCTACTTGGAATTGAGTAGAGATTAAACATGTTGTATAGTTAAAGTTTTTCTTGAAATTTGCTAACCCTCACCATAGGCCAGTATGAAAAGTAAACATTTCTAGTTAACATTCATTATTTGTGTTAAAGATATTGCTCAATAGCCAGTATTGAATATTCAGAAAATTAGATATAATTTTAGAGAAAAGTTTAAACCTGAAACAAGATAGTGGATGATATGAAATCCTAAAAAATCTGGCCATTACACCCTTCTGCACGAATAGTTCAGAGGAGATAAGAAAAAAGTAGATTAGAAAATTAGACAACAGATTTAAAAACTGTGACTGAGATAGCTTTCAGAAGGAAGGTTTTTAAAAGTACCCACAACAAAGAAAACTAATTTCTTTTTTTCTTTTTACTCTCAGGATTAATCACAAAGTATTTTTTAATTAATTATTAGTCCCCTTTTCTTCTTAGTGACTCATCTCTGAAAATAGATCATTTAAATATATTCTTACCATTTCTTGCTGTTTTGGTCATCATTATTCACTTTGGTGGCAGCAAATGTCAGGAGGATCATTCCAGAACCAGGTTGTCACAAATTAACAACCAAAATCACTTTACAAAAGCCTCTTGGAAAATGAGTGTCACATCTCTTACTCTGGGGTTTCAACCATGTAATAATACCAAAAGGCAAGAGAGATGAGGCAACACAGACACATAATCCCTTAGGTTACTTGTAATTTCACTGCCACTGCAGCTGATAGAATCAAGTGTGGGTACTGTTTTCATGCTCGAAAGCTTAAATCTTATGCTTATATTCATAAATCAAACCCTTGCCTCAATTTTCTCTATTACATTCATTTATATAAACTCCTTACAGACATATGCAATTTTTGCCTCTCTGTCATCTCAATATCAAGACAATCCAATCTCTCCCCTTGTATCATATTTGTTTCTTCATGTGTTTTAGCAACAAAGATAAGCTTCATGGATGATGGACTAAAGTTTCCCTAATACTACTGATTCTTTCATTCAACAAGATAAACAAACAAACAAAAGACAACTATTTCCAGATATAAATGATTATAAATCATAGCTTTTTATGCACATAGCATTTTTAATAGCCTTTTCATACATGTTCTTAAAACATTTGTTTCAAAATAATTGCGTATTGCATTATTATGTAATTATTGTTATAAGTATTATCAAATTTCACTTTATGCTAGATGTACAATCTTGTTAACTTTTTAAAGGTGACAAGGCTGTTTACAATTATATATCCAGTACACATATTTTTTACTTTAAAGATAGTGTTGGGCATAATTGTATTTGGTGGAAAAACAATCTTAAAATGTTTACTGTGTTCAGTTTATATAGCAGCAGTGTAGCAGGCTGTAAATGCAAATATTACAACATTTCCCAAGTTGTATTTTATACAGTAAAGTATTCAGAAAACATTAATAGATTTGCAAAGATATGATAAACAAATGTTATAAAACTAAATATGTTTATGAAACGAGTTTTAAAAAACGAGATTTATTAAGACAGAGCTTTTCCATATTTTGTCATATGATTATAAGTGTTTTAAACACCAAGAAGACTGTAGAGTGTGCAGCATTACCCAGACTTATTACAAAACAAGAAAACCCTCTCACTCTATAATTCTGCTCCTGAAAGTCCTTTAGCCTTTGTCATTTTTCATATGAAACAGGTTTTGGAGATCTCTAGCCTATTACCATTGTTCTATTTCACATTTTGCTCTCATTTCCTGATACCCTCATATTTTGATACCTGAATGTGTAGTTTTATTGATTATCCAATGATATGTGTTATCAATATTTGTAATGTAAATGGTATCCTTTTATATGCAGATATTTATTTTTATTTATTGAAAAACTAAATTCTTATTTCTATCAAATTTTAATTTTACACTCTCTGATTCAGAAAGTTTAATTACTTATATATTTTAAAAGTTCATTAAATATAAATATATTAATAATCATATTTCATGGCAAAGTCCATTTTTTTAGGAGGATCACAGGACACATCATGCGACTTTCATTAATTTAGACATTTAATTAGAACCAGAGACTTTCTTTAATAAGATAGACTACATTACAGTTTTCAGAACTAGAGACTTTCTTTAGTAAGACATACTACATTACAGTTCTTACCAAAAAAAGTGAATTAGGATGCTAATTTTTTGACACCCAAATGGAAGAATATTATTTAAAATTAGCAGTTTATTATCTTTTAAAACTAAATAGACAATTTTATTGTGTCTCCTGGTGGCAGGTTTCTGCCCTCTGCAACTAAAGCGTCTAGGCCAGCAGAACATAATGTTGTGGGAAAAGGAAGCAAAAATTTTGCTTATGGATCACTAGGGGTGACGGTAAGTGGTGCCACTTCCACTTCCACCCCTGTTACCCCTATTAAAGCCTGATTAAATATATTGCAATTGGTGATCAAAACAAGAACCTAAAATTATATTCAGAAATAAAAATTTTAGGAAAAAAAATTTAGAATAAAAATTTTAGAAAAGTTTTAGAATTTTAGTGGAGACCAGGGGCATTTGAACCACTTCCTCATGTAACTTGTGCCTTCAAGGCCTGCTTGAGCCCAATCACGTACATAGCAATGGAATGCTGCTGTGCACGACCCAATTTATGGCTAGATGAGTCAGAGAGCATCCAGTTTATGATAGGCATCCAGTTCATAATATAGAGAATTAGAAAGGGAAATAAATGTCATGCTAAATATATGTCCTTGTGATATTCAAGACATTTGTATATCTGAACCTGTGGTTTTACTCATACTCCACTGATATTGACCATTATTTATAGTATAGCTTGATATGTATATAAAATATCTCTCTATATATAGCTATTGTTTGCCACACATGTACTTAATATGATAACGAGGTACTTAAGAACGTTTTCTAAAGTCCATTTTGCATTTTTATCTTTGCAACTCGAAACCTCTTTAACTTTGGATACCTATGTATTGCATAATTTATCTATCAGATAACTTTAAAGATAAAGTAAAAATAAAAGTTGTTAGCATAACTCCATATGTAAAGATTGATTGAGATAGTAAAACTTCAAAAAAACCTAAAATACTGCTCAATCTAATATTCAAATCAGCACATTATAAATAGAGCCACAATTATCCTATTAGAACAAATAATAGCAAGCAATATGTTTAAAATGTCCTATAATAGGAATTAATATTTAAAAAAATACTACAAAACATCTTAATGAAAATGTTACAACCAAAATTAAGAAACAAATTCCACCAAATTTTGTGATAAATAATATTGCTTTGGATGTCAAATACAAAATTATTAAAAAATATTTATATGGAACATACATTTTTATAATTTAAATTTATTAAGCACTGTAATAGGTTCGAGGGTCCTATTACGACCAATATTTGTACAAGTCATTTAATGACATAAAAGTGTTAAAATATTTTTTTCTAAGATTTTGATATGTTTACATCTTCAACTACTGAAATAATAAAATCAGAAAATAAAACATCAGATAAAATTACGGTCAGATTAGAAACATTTCTTTAACTTTATTACATAAAGTTAACAATACTTAAATGCTGATATGAAGTCAATGAATCCTATGTCACATGATAAAGGAAAAGGGAATAACATGAAGATATTTTATTAGTACAAGTGTATACATGCACAAACATGTTTTTAACAAAAGAAGGAGGACATACTCTTGACAATTACAGTCCTGATTTCTGCAGTTGGTCATGTGTTTGTAACTAGTATTGATGACTACCTTCTTCTACTGCCCATTCTGTATTCCCTTTGCCTTCATCAAGCACCTCAGCAGGTCCCAGTTTTTTTCCTGGTAGAGTGACCAAAACCTTCATTCCTGAAGGGTCTTGATCCTCCCTGGATTGGACTGTTGTAGTTTCCCATTGACCTTAATCACCAGGCATGGTAATACTAAGAGACACCCTAATGGATCTCCTGAATTCGATGCATACTCTTCTTTTCTTTTTTTTTTTTTTTTTTTTGAGACAAAGTTTCACTCTGTCACCCAGGCCGGAGTGCGATGGCACATTCTCGGCTCACTGCAACCTCCGCCTCCCAGGTTCAAGCGATTCTCCTGCCTCAGCCTCCCAAGTAGCTGGGATTACAGGTGCTCACCACCACGCCCAGTTAATTTTTGTAGTTTTTAGTAGAGACGGGGTTTCACCATGTTGGCCAGGCTGGTCTTGAACTCCTGACCTCAGGTGATCCTTGACCTCCTAAAGTGCTGGGATTACAGGTGTGAGCCACTGCTCCTGGCCGCATATTCTTCTTTACCTCCATTGTGCAGTAGCAGACTGATTTCATCTTGGTAGTCTGGGTCAATCACCCAAGCCAACACTGTAACTCCCTTCTTAGCCTGTTGACTTAAAGGTAGGAGGAGCCCAAAGTGTCCGGGTGCCAATCTTAACCTCCAGTTTAATGAAATTGTTGTTGTGTCTCCTGGTGGCCAGTTTCTTCCCTCTGGAACTAAGACCTCTAAGCCAGCAGAATGTAATGTTGTGGGAACAGGAAGCAAAAATTTTGCTAGTGGTTCACTAGGGGTGATGGTGAGTGGTGCCACTTCCACTTCCACCCCTTGATTCATGGACCCGTGAATCCTGGCTACAGGAGAAACATTACCATATATTGGATGCTGATTCAGAGCATAAACAGCCCTCTGGAGAACTTTGCCCTGGCCCTGCAAAGTATTGTCACTTTGTTGGCATTGTAATTGTGACTACAAAAGGTCATTCCACTGTTCTATCAATCCAGCTGCCTCAGGATGATGGAGAACATGGAAAGTCCAGTGAATTCCATGAGCATGAGCCCACTGCCACACTTCTTTATCGATAAAGTGAGTGCATTGGTCAGAGGCAATGCTGTGTGGAATACCATGGTGGTGGATAAAGCATTCCTTGAGTCCACATATGGTAGGCCTGGCAAGAGCATTTTGTGCAGGATAGGCAAACACACTTTCAGAGTAAGTGTCTATTCCAGTGAGGGCAAACCTCTGCCTTTTCCATGATGGAAATATAATCAACCTGCCACCAGGTAGCTAGCTGATCACCCCAGGGAATGGTGCCATATTGAGAGCTCAGTGTTGGTCTCTGCTGCTGGGAAATTTGGCACTCAGCAGTGGACACAGCCAGGTCAACCTTGGTAAGTAGAATTCCATGTTGCTGAGCCCATGCATAACCTCCATCACTGCCATCATGGCCACTTTGTTCATAGGCTCATTGGGCGATGACAGGGGTGGCTGGGGACAGAGGCTGAGTGATGTTTACAAAACAGGTCATCCTCTCCACTTGATTATTAAACTTCTTCACTGAGGTCACCTGTTGCTGAGCACTCACATGGGTGGGATACAAATATCTTCACAGTTTTTGACCACTCAGAGAGGTCCATCCGCAAACCTCTTCTCTAAATTTTTTTGTCAACCAATTTTCCAGTCTTGTTTCTTCCAAGTCCCTGAGCATCCAGGAAAAGCATTGGCTACAGCCCATGAATCCGTGTGTAATCAGACATCCAGCCAATTCTCCTTCCCTGCAAACTCACAACCAGGTGCACTGCTCAAAGTTCTGCCCACTGGGAAGATTTCCCTTCACTCCTGTCCTTCATGGATTCCCTAGAAAGGGGCTGTAGTGCTGCAGCTGTCCACTTTCAGCTGGTGCCTGCATATGGTGCAGAACCACCTGTGAACCAGGCCCTCATCTTCTCTTCCTCTGCCAACCAATCACAGGGAACTCTCCTTGAGGCCATCAGTGCAGGCGAAGGGCGAGAAGGCAGGGTGGCAAGAGTGGAGACCATGGGCTTTTGAACTACTTCCTCACGTAACTTCTGCCCTCAGGACTTGGTCGAGCCCAATCACGTGTATACCACTTCCATTTGATGATGGAATGCTGCTGTGCATGACCCACTTTATGGCTAGATGGGTCAGAATGCACCCAGTTCATGATAGACAGTTCAGGTCACATGATGACTTGATGACCCATAGTCAAACATTCAGTTTCCACCAATGCCCATTAACAGGCCAATAGCTGTCTCTCAAAAGGAGAGTAGTTATCTGCAGAAGACGGCAGTGCCTTGCTCCAAAATCCTAGAGGCCTCCACTGTGATTCACCTATGGGGGCCTGCCAGAGGCTCCAAACAGCATCCCTATCTGCCACTGACACCTCAACCACTATTGGATCTGCTGGTCATATGGCCCAAGTGGCAGAACAGCTCGCACAGCAGCCTGGACCTGTTGCAGAGCCTTCTCCTGTTCTGGACCCCACTCAAAACTGGCAGCCTTTCAGGTCACCCTATAAATGGGCTGGAGTAACACACCCAAATGAGGAATGTGTTGCCTGCAAAATCCAAATAGACCCAATAGGCATTGCGCCTCTTTCTTGGTTGTAGGAGGGGCCAAATGCAGCAACTTATCCTTTCTTAGGAGTATTTCAACAGGCCCCACACCAATGGATCCCAAGAAATTTTACTGAGGTAGAAGCTCCCTGAATTTTAGTCGTATTTATTTCCCATCCTCCTGCACACACACGTCTCACCAGTAAGTCCAGTGTGTTTGCTACTTCTTGGTCATTGGATACAATCAGCCTAATTTCATCAATGTAATGGGCCAGTGTGATATTTTCCAGAAGTGAAAAGTTGTCAAGTTTTCTCTGAATAATGTTATGACAGTAAGCCAGAGAGTTGATATATCCCTGAGGTAGGACAGTGAAAGTATATTGCTGGCCTTGCCAGCTGAAGGCAAATTGCTTCTGGTGGGCCTTATGGACAGGAATGGAGAAAAAGGCATTTGCCAAGTCAATGGCTTCCATTTGGCCTTTCCCACCATAATAGCCCTCACTCTAACAGTTAGTGAGCCAATGTGGGGCTTCTGCCAGCTGCTAAGTATGTCTATGCCAATTATGCATTCTGGCACTGGGGAAATGATCACAGGATGAGTTCGTGGACTCACTGGACCCGCTGTAAGGTGGACTTGAGCTAAAATTCCATTGATTACCTGACCTCCATAAGCCCCAACCTTAACTGGGGGACCACAGTGACATTTTGGTTCCCCTGGAATCAACGTCAGCTCAGAGCCAGTGTCCAGTAGTCCCCAAAATGTCTAATCATTTCCCCTTCCCCAATATACAGTTACCCTGGTAAAAGGCTGGAGGTCTTCTTGGGGAAGGATGGGAGAAAGATTCACTGCATAGATTGTCAGTAATGTAGTGGAGTCTTTCCTCAAGGGGACATGGCGTCCCCTTCATTCAAGAGGTTCTAGGTCTGTAAATTGGCTCAAGTCTGGAAATCGATTGAGGGGATGTGATTCTCTATTTTTATAACTCAAATTAGTCTTTTGACCATTTGACCTAGAACTTTTCTCCTTATATAAATTTAATTGAAATGCATTAGGCTTCTTGCCAATTTCAATTCTAGGAACACCGTGATTAATTAGTTAATGCCAGAGCTCTACATGGGTTAGACTATTCTGATTGCCACTTTGCCTATGCCATTCATAATGGTAGTTACACCCACCTTGCCTTCGATGGGTTGAGTGCTGCCACTTGGCCCCTGCCATCTCGGGATCCATTGTGTGTAAATTTTGTAGTTGAGTGACGGCAGTTCTCACAGTCAGATCTGACCTACAAAGGGGAGTAATTACAGTGCTCTTCGAAGACGCAGGTGATGACCTCATAAGTCTATTTCACAAGGCGTTTGTCAAGGATATATCTTCTGGACCCTCTTAGCTGAGAGGAGTAAAGCTAAAGTGACTAATCCACTCCACCATCTCAATCTCCCTAAGCCTTTGGATCCCTTCCTCTACATTAAACCAAGGAAGATAAGGCATTTCCAGCTCACTCACAGGGGGCCATCTTTTAATCCATATTTCAGCTAACCAAACAAACTATTAGAACCTTTTTAAATTATCTGATCTGCAGCATTAAATGCAGAATCCCTACTTAGTTGCCCCAAATCAATAAATTCAGCCTGATCTAACTCTATGTTCCTTCCACCATTATCCCATACCCTTAATATCCATTCTCATGCCTGTTCTCCAGATTGCTGTTTATACAATAAATCAGAGAACTCAAATAGTTCTTTTCGAGTTTAGTGCACATCCTCATGGATCACACCCTGAACCTCACCTCTAGGGGCCTGCTGAGACTTTAGTGTGGTTATAGGTCTAGAAGCAAACAGAGGTGTTGGGGGTGGTTTCTGAGGAGAATCAACATTATCTTACCTGGCAACTGCCTCAAGGGAGGCCATCACTATTGCCTTAGGCAGCACAGGGTTTATCTCCTCAGACAAAAGCTGATGGCAGCATGGGTCAGGGAGGGGACGTTGCCACTACTGGGGATGGGGAAGCTATTCCTTCTGGCAAAAAAGGTTGATCAGAGTTTACAAACTCAGTGTCCCCAGCTTTATTGGGGTCCTTCCACATGTCCCCATTCCAAGTTGCAGGGTCCCATTCCTTTCCAGTCAATGCCCTCACTTTAACAGTAGCCACCTGGCGAAACTGTGCATACATCTTTCATTGCAGGTCAGCAACTTGCATGATACGAGCTTGTGTCTGTTTTTCCACAATTTCAGCTTTTTCTCTACAGGAGATAAAACTCTCACTCAGGGCAATCTTAGCAGATTTGAGGCTCAGTATCTGCTTCTGAAGCCAGGAGACAGAATCCCTGAGTTCATCATTTTCTTTCATCACTTTTGTCCACTGAACTTAGGAGCAACCAACCGGCTTCATTATGTTCCTTGGTTCTCCACATATGGTCAAAGGTATTATGTATAGAGTCACTGAACTCCTTGCCTCTCATGAGCGGTGAATCTCTCTAAACTGTTTAGCATCTCTCTAAACAGTTCATGCCAAGGACTATCAGTGTTCTCTGTACTATTAAAAGTAGAGTCCTTAGCATTTATGGGTCTAATCATGTTAAGCAGACAACTTCAGAAACCCCAAAAGCAATGAAAGAACTCCATCCTTAATATTCTGTTCCTTTAAAACCACTCCTGGTACCAAAATATGTATTAGTCAGGTTTCTCCTAGAGGGACAGTACTTACAGGACATATATACATACATATATATATATAAATATATATATAAGTTTGTTTATGAGTTATTAATCATTAACTTACAGAATCACAAGGTCCCACAATAGGCTGTCTGCAAGCTGAGGAGCAAGGAGAACCAGTCTGAGTCTCAAAACTCAAGAACTTGGAGTCTGTTGTTTGAGGGCACGCAGCACCCAGCATGGGAGAAAGATGTACACTGGGAGGCTAGACCCATGTCTTCTTTTCACATTTTTCTGCCTCCTTTATATTCCCTGGAAGCTGATTAGACTGTGCCCACCAGATTAAGGGTGGATCTGCCTTCCCCAGACCACTGATTCAAATGTTAATCACTTTGGCAACACCCACACAGACACACCCAGGTTTAATACCTTGTATCCTTTAATCTAATCAAGTTGACAGTATTAACTATCACATTCTCAAATATATGTGTATTTATAAATATATATTTGTGTGTGCACATAAATATTCTATAGCACTCTTGTTGAGTCCCTTTGTTCTCATATCAAGATTACAAATAGCTTTATGAAAATATTGTTTTAATGAGGTATTTTTGCTATTACTTTGGTATGTAATCTTTTGAATTCTATAGATATTCTGATCTGCTTTTTAGTTTTGTGAAGCAATAATGACTATTCTTTGAAGTGCACGAAAATTTAATCGCATGTTATTGTGTTTTCAGATAAGCCAAAGGTGACCATTTCTCCAGGTTGCAAAGATTGAATTGTGGATTGGCGTCCATTAAATGCAGGTAGCACTCCTTGCCTTTTAATGACAGTGACTAAGAGAAATGTCTTACATTTCAATTCTTCATTGTTTTATTTTTTGTGTGCCTTTATACAATATGTTAACAATGTATAATTAGTCCAGGTTTTCCAAAGAAACAGACAAATAAGAGAGAGAGAGAGAGATAAGGAGGTTTTATCTCTAAATCCATAATTGTGTCTTTATCAATGGACAGACAAATTTATTCTAAAATAAATTTATTATGTATTTATTATTATTTATTATATAACACACGATTATGGAGGCTAACAAGTAATAAAATATGCAATTAACAAGCTAGAGATCCAGGAGAGCCAATGGTGTATTTCCAGTCTGAAGGCCAGTAGGCTGGATGCTCAGGATGAGTGAATATTTTACTTTGAGTCCAAATGTAGGAGAAAATGGATACCCCAGTTTGAAGACAATCAGGCAAGAGAAACACTTATTTTTTTACTCAGCCTTTTATTAGACTTACGCCTTCAGTGGATTGGATGAGGCCCAACTACATCAGGGAGGGCAATTTACTGGATTCAATCTACAGATTCAAATGTTAATTGTATCTAGAAACACTCTCACTGACACATGAAAAATAATGTGTGAAAAATTACCATGTGCTCTATGGCCCAGTCATGTTAACATAAAAATAACCATCACATAAAGCGATAGGCATATACCATTATAGTGTTTATAATTTATAATTGTATAATAAAACTATGGAAAGGCTTTGTACTCTTAATCCTATTCACCCTGATATTTTGATGATCAGGGTAATGAGTTTGATTCTCCTTTTATATAGCTGGTATCAGTGAGTGTGTATACTCTTGTTGTACTCTGTTAGATAAAGAGAATAACTCTCACTTAGTTTTAAGTAAAGAATATAATAATTCCTGAAGTAATCTCACTAGTGAACCCACTCTTTACTGGTTCCCCTACTTTCAACGGCATCATAATTACCACGTTTTAGCCTCCCGGTTTTACTGCTAGTTTACCTTCTCACTGCCACCCTTTGCCTAAAGGCCTTCTTTTAGGTAACCGTTTCTTCCTCTAAGACGGACTACAACTCTTACTAGTCCTTGCGTCATGCACACTGACACCAGGCATCCTTCTTTAAATGCAGCTTAAGTCACAGCTTTCACTCCAGCAGGGGGTGGTGAAAAGAGCATGAACTTTAGAAGCAGACAGGTCTAGGAACCATGCCCTGCGTTGTAATTACCATTGCATGTGTGATCTTTTGTCAAGCAGTTAGCTCTCTCAAAAGTTACTTTTCTCATTTGAAAGATGAAGTAAACAGGCTGCCTCCTAGCTTTAAAATGAGAAGTAAAGAAATGTTTGTAGAGAACATATAGAACCAGGCACATGGAAAAGGCATCATCTCCATTTTCCTTCTCTCTGACATTTACATGCCATAGATGAGGTACTGTGGCTGTAACCAGGTATACAGGGTTGAAAGACACGGTCTTCGCCATCCAGAAGCTCACAGCCTAGTTAAAAAACAACACAAATGTAAGTAACTGTGAACAAAATGAAAATGTACATAAAATAAGTAAGCCTACTGCAACATGGTTATTCAGGAGGAATGTGCTGATATCACTCTGAAAATGGTAAGTGGTAGTATCTTGATCTGATAAAAATAAGTAAAGATTTAGAATAAGTTATTTTCCAATAGAAACAAGAAAGGCAGGTTTCAGCATATGTAATATATAAGACCTGAAGGTAGTTGGTGGCAGCATGAAGTATTTCAGAAGGACTAGATTTTAGTTTATTCAGAATTGGGCTTGGGGAGTCCAAAAAAAATCTTGTAGAATTAATAAGGGGAACAAACAAACAAAACCTAGGCACAATAAATACATTAATATATTTAACTTTTATGAAGTAGGTATTGTTGTTATCCCCATTTTCAACATGAAACAGAAACAAAAAAATCAACATTCTCCAAATCATGAAGCTCTTAAGTTGCAGAGCTAAGGTCATACCTTGGGAATCTGGCTGTATATCCTGTGCTTTTAATCAGTCTGTATTTCTCCTCTCTAACAAGTTAATGTATGAAAGCATCAATGTGGGGCTCTTCCAACACTTTGTTTTTCAGAAAAGCTCAGTCAAATATGATGTCCTTAAATCATGTTACTAATCCAAGTTGTTTATCCACGTCATTGTTCATTGTTTTGTATGAGATAAAACTAGCTATATAGAAAATTTGAGATACAATATTGATGTAATCTAAAAATAGTTTTTTAAAGTAGGTAGATTTTGTACCACCATATTAAAATCTATACTTTTCTATATAGCAGCACTAAACTGAGGAGTCTGACTCCTGCTTAAAAATCTACTGTTGATTCTTCAGGCCTGACCCTACCTATGCAATTAGAGAGACTTTACCTGGCAAGACTCACAGGGGAAAGCTGCCATCCCTGAGGCAAATTTAATATATAGCCCGTGCATCACAGGCTATACAGAGAGTCACGATCTCAGGCCCCCTGGATGGCCGGTCATGCTTTTTCACACATTTACATTCTTAGTCACTGTGCCTTCATTCTGGGGTCTCTTTATCTGAGGCCTTGGAAAGAGGTACTCTTCAGATATCTGAGGCCTCTCTATGCAGGGAGCAGGGGGAAACATTGAAGACACTTTTCCACTGTCTGACTCAGTACCCAGTACCTTTCCACTCCTAGTCCTTTCCACTTACTGCCCCAGCCTTCCACCTCAGGGTCCACAAAACTGCAGGAGCCTTTTATTTGTGCTCCTTCAACACTGACATGACCCCAGGTCTGAACTTATCCACTTGACCTTCAACCAGTGTGCCCTTCCATAGAGGAAAATGGAACAGGGGAAACCAGTGCTCTCTGGTTTTAGACTCTTGTTTATACCATCACAGTAAGTGATTAACTCTTTAATTTTTGGTTTGTTGCTTTAGTCAGCTATTCTAACACTTGAAAATTCAGCTCTTTCTCTCCCAGTTCAGCTAAGCTCCTGACATAAGCAATCAGAAAATAGTATAGACAGTACACCTGTAAGTGCAACAAAAAATTTTAATGCCTACAAGTAAACACAATTACAAGAAGAAACAGTAATTTACATTGAAGATACTTACATGAATAAAGAGGCATATTCCTTTATGCAATGGCAATATTACATCCTCAATATTGGTAGAGTTAACTATTCTTTCTAAATAAATTTATAAATTCAGTGCATGCAATCCTAATCAATATTTTAACTCTTTAATACATTCAGTTAGAATATATATATATACAGCTTCACGAAGGCTAAGGCAATTTCCTTAAAAATATAGCACTTCCCAAAGTACTAATTCATAAAACTCTTGCTGATCCCCAATTAGAAGATTACGATTATTTTGTATATTAATTGCTAAATACCTTCTAACTTCTAAATTCCAATGAAAATGCATACTTAATATTTTTATGTGAAGAGGAAAAGAAGTAAGATTGCCTTCACTAGAGGGTCATTTTGTTGTTGTTAATATATTATTCACTTTGATGAGGTCTATAAATTAAAATATGTATTATGATGTTTAATATTTTATATTTTATGTATAAAATGTGCTTTACATAATTGATTGAATAAATATACTCAAACAAACTGTGTCTGTACAAATGTATGACATATTTTTAAGTTAGGGAGATTTTTACAAGATAGGCAGAGAAATGAAGAGAAAAAGTATCAGGGATGGATGGAAGGCAAAAAAACATTGAGATAAATCAAACAGAGAAAACTGTTTATATTCTAGGATAATCCCAAAATTTTACCTGCCATAGAAATAAAATAATAAAAGGATAGGGAATTTAGACAATGACTGTTATTACCTGAGGTTTGTTTGCTTGAAATTACCAGGGAAGTGAGTTAAAAGTGTTAGTAGGGATAAAAGGCCTAGTCTGAATACATTTAACATCAAGTACTAATAAATAAGAAGGCATTAAACTGAGTTTCAAAAAAATCAACAGGCAGTTTTAGATCTTAATGAGTTTTGAGTTTGGTGTAGTTCAGTCATGGATTAAGGCTCATGGAGGGTGATACATGCCCTTTTTTTAAATACGGAAAGATAGTTAGAAATTGCCAGAGGTGGGTAAGTTTGTAATTATATACCTTTGTAAGCAATTTTTATTTTAATAATTTACTTAAATATTTGTTGTTATTAGTTGTTTTTACAAGAAGATTTCATACATAAAAATTGTGTTTTGTAAAAAAATCCAAAAAGAAAAAAAGAAAAGGAAAATCCAGCATGTGGGTTAAGAGCAAACACTCTGACACAAGACCACTTGATTTGAAAACTTGGCTCTGCTGTTTGTCGTTCATTCAAGGTAATGAATTTGTCTGCTTGTATTTCCTAATTATCTTTATGGGACTAATATTCATATCTAGCTTATCAAGTTGTTAAAACGTTTAAATATTTATGTGATATATTTATTATATAATTAATTCTTAGTCAACTCCTTGATATGTTTTCTATAGATCTAAATGACGTGGCAAAGTTTTGATCATAAGGACACTTGAAAATATGTTGGTGATCGCTACAGAATTCACATAGCTTGCATTTCTTTAATATATACTTATATACTGAGTTGTTATTTTGATTTAAAATTCACATCTTTTATATTTAGGATGGATTTATCATGTATTACTGATAATGTTGTATATAAAAATTCCACCTTATTTTAATGTTTTTATAAAACAAGTATAAATAGTAATTTATATTGCTAATATTGAAACTCGGATATGTAAACACATTTATAAGGGTGGTTTGTTTATTTACCACATTGATATTATAATATAGAACCTGATAAAAACATATACATGTTCAGCATTCTGTTAGGGATAATCACTTATATTATTTAAAACACTATAATTTAGACCATGTCTTTCCTGTGTCTGACTCTTTGCCTGAAAGGAAATTAATCAAGTAAATTATGTTTAATTGTGTAAAATGCTACTCTCAAGAAAAAAATATATCTTCAATATCAAGTAGGCTTGGAACTACAAATATGTGGTTAGTTAGTTACCATCCTATATTCTGAGATTCAAACACATCATGCCTTTCTAATTGCATGCTTTATTTCAATCATACAAACTACTTGAGTTATTCAGACTTATGTTTCTTCTGTGCGTGGTAGGTGTACGTCTATGACAGCCAACAATGATCATCACCTTCTGGTAATGAGAAATGATGTAGTCCTTTCCCCTAAGTTGGGACTGGAACCAACAGCATATGGCAAAAGTGATATGTCACTTCCAGCATTAGGCTACAAAAGCTTGTGAAGTCTGTCTTACAAGATGACTCTCTACTGCCTTCTCAGCTTGTAGCTTTGATGGAAGTTGTCACATTTAAGATATCATGGTACAAGAAACTGAGAGTGGTCTCTAGCCAGCAAAAGCCAATCTAGAAATTAGGCCTTCAGCCAAGCAGCCTACAGCCCTGAAGACTGCCGTCAAGCACTGAGTGAGCTTATAAGGGGATTTTTCCTGGTTTGAGTCTTTGGGAGACTGTGGACCCTGGGCTAACACTTAGAGTCCAGCCATGTGAGACTGTAAAGCAGAGGACCCAGCTACGAAAGACCCAGTTCCTCACCCACAGAAACTCTGAGATAATTAATGTCTTAATTTACTCCACTAAGTTTTGGGGTACTTTGTAACACAGCAATAGTTAAAAATGTACCATGCCCCTTAAGAATAATAATATTGAAAGGGGAAATTTTCCTTGAACTCCTCATGGGCCTCATGACAGAGGTTTCTCGCTTACTCAGCCCACATATCTCAGCCCCTTGTGGGAGGGGAAACACACAGGTGAGTGGGTGCAGGGCCGGAGGAAGTACGTTTGGGCATCGGCAGGAGCAAAACTCTATGCAGCCCTGTTGCAGTGTCCAGGAACTACCCACGACTCCTGAGGCCCCAGGGTGGGAGGTGGTTTACAGTGTGCTCTTTTAGCCTTACCAATCGTGGATGGCTTAAGTGTTAACAGTTCATTGGAGGGTCATTGTGACAGCCTTTTGCACCTGCACAGCATCCAGGAGGAATGAGGTCACATGAACAAATTGAAGGGTGGTGAATGCAGAGCTTTTTATTGTTGATGAAAATGCCCCTCAGTGGGAAGGGGAGCTGGAAAGGGGAAGGAGCAAGAAGGTGATCTTCTCCTGGAGTCTGGCCGTCCCTGGCCAGACTCTACTGCTAAGGTCCACCATCAAGCCATCCTTCTGAAGTCAAGCTGCTTCTCTCCAACATCCAGCTGCTGCGTCTCTTTTCTCCTTTCCTACTCTCTGCCAATGGAGCCTGGGGTTTTTGTGGTTACAGGATGGGGGGCGGGGTGGGCTAGGAGTGGTTTTGGAAAAGCAACATTCAAGTGGGAAAACGAGGATATAAACTTCTCACGTTGGGCCACTGTTCCAGGCTTGGGGGTAGGGCCCCCTCCAGGGCCCCCACCCTTTTCTGCCTAGAATTTTTCTGCCTCCTGTCTCTGTCCATATCTTTCACTGTTTTAAGTCAAGCAATTTTGTTATTATGAAATGGTATATTGTAATTTCATCACTGGAAATTCAATTCCAATTACAAAAGATCAATATTGATTATACTATGAGAGAAAAATACATTTCCAACATATTGTAAGTTTATTATAACATTAAATATATAATGAACAGATCCTATGTATATTTTGGAGATTTTTTTTATTTTAAAGAATAGTTTGGATTAAGCTTCTTAAAATAATTATCTAAAGGATGTTTTTGCTTAAGACACATGGTAATTTTCCTGTTATTTTGCATCTTGGAAGCAAAAACACTTACATTGTTCCAGGTTTTTTCTAGTCATAGTTCTCAAATGTGATTATATAACCAATACCACATATGATTATTTTTATGCCTAACAACAATTTGGTCATGACCTAGTTACATAATCACCAGAACAACAGCACTACTTTAAAGTTTTCTGACTGCTCTTTCTTGTTGCATCTCTCTGCGTCTTCCACAGAGGTAACCACTATTTTAAATTTTATGATTATAACTTTTTTACTTTAAAGAGTTTGCCAATTATGTCTATATTCTTAAAAAATATTTTTAATGAAGAATTTGCATTAAATAACAAAATGTTAGTTTGTGTGACCATCTCAGACAAATTGACTAGATGGAATTTTAATAAAATATAATCTTTAGACATTGCTAAAATAAACACCTAACTACATACTTTTTATCAAAATTTCAGAGTAGACATAAGTTAATCTTTTACATATAAGGGGTAAAGGGACAACTGTTTGCTGTGATTTATTGTATTGAATTTTCAACAAAAGTTTTCTACTGTTTTCTACTACTGTGGCTGCAGTATAAACTTATGTATAAACAACTAGAAAATTTTTTAGAAATAGCTATTAAACATTATTATGTGTCATATGACTTCAAAAAATAAAAAGGCTTGTGCTCTTTTGGATATATTAAATTCTACTTCAGGGTTGTGGTATTGGGAAACAGTGCAGACAGTAGTGTAACCTGGAGAAATAGCTTTTTTACAAAATATCTAGGTAATGAAATAATCTGTACAACACACCCCCACGAGATAAGTTTACCTATGTAACAAACCTGCACATGCACCCCTGAACTTAAAATAAAAGTTAAAAAAATACATCTTTCTCTCTCTCTCTTTCTCTCTCTCTCTCTCTCTCTATATATATATATAATAATATATATATAATAAAATACAATTAAATCTTGTGAGGGAAAATTTATATAATTATCTTTTTCGGGAGATTTTCCACTCACTTCTCAAATGTTATTATATAGTGGAAACCACATGTAAATATTATTGAGCATAATATTATTATTATGCAACAATAAAATTAGGCCGGGTGCAGTGGCTCATGCCTGTAATCCCAGCACTTTGGGAAGCCAAGGCAGGAGGATCACCTGAGGTCAGGAGTTCGTGACCAGCCTGCAACATGGTGAAACCCCATTTCTACCAAAAATACAAAATTAGCCCGGCATGTGGTGCGTGCCTGTAATCGCAGCTACTCGGGAGGCTGAGGCAGAAGAATCGCTTGAACCCAGGAGATAGAGGTTGCAGTGAGCCAAGATCGTGCCATTGCACTCCAGCCTGGACAACAAGAGCAAACTCCATCTCAAAACAAACAAACAAACAATAAAATTAACCAGATTTAGTTTGCATGAAGCATTAATAGAATTGTTTTAGTATCATCTGAGTTGTGCAATTTTTAATATATTGCCAACATTTAGTACTATCAACTTTTTACTCATAGTAGCTTAACAACTTAAGAGAAACAAGCTTTTTCCAGAAGATTCAACCAATACCAAATTTAGCTAGCTGTAAGAAGAATACAGGACATGAAACAAGACACCATATGTAACAACAAGCTAACAGAAGTTTTGTGATTTCCGGGCAGAGATGTTATGCCCTGAAGACATACATGGTAATGAAAGGTAATACTAAGTCTGTGTAGACAACCTCATGGAAGCTGTCAGTACTGGGTAATTCCAGCTTTGGTAGCTTGAAAATCACATAAGGCCCTAGGCACACCAGACTGTGACCATTCTTTTTTTTTTGACTGTGGCCATTCTTTGGATCCGCTGCCCCTCCTCAATGCTAGAGATACTCATCACTAGATCTTCATAGTAGGAAATAGGTGTTTAATCCAGCAGGCTGTTCTTGTCTAGATTCTTACTTAAATTGGATGTGAAAACTTCTAAGAATTCCTTTAGTTAATATTGTCAGAGAGATTGGCCAAGGATCATGTCCTACAATGTCCTTGAAGTTAGAATAAGGACCTAAAAACCAGCTGTTCATTCTTTTTTTTCCATGGATATTTTGCAGTTATTCTGTTATAAAACATTTGCGATGACTAAGAGTTGTTCATTTTCTTTAAGACATAATTGAAAAATTTAGTGACTAACAATAAATGTTTTCTAGCTCCAGGTGGTGGTTCTGAATCTGTATCTTTGGGCCATTATTTGATTTTCTCCAAGGCAGAGGAAAGAGCATGGGATAAGAAAAAGTTGTAAAGGAGTTGTTAAAGGAACATGGATGTTTTAAGTACCTCATAGAAGCCCTGTCACATAAGAACACAGTGAATGAAGGAGGCTTGGGGTGGATGGGGCCAGGGAGGTAGGCCACAGTAAAACATTCTGGTCCTTGTATATAAGAAATATGGCAACTGTGTGCTATAATAATCCGTTGAAAGATTATAAGTAATATTGTTTATTCACAAAACCAAATCAATAAGGTTGTGTCTAGATTGTAATAAATTACTAAGAAAAATGATGTTAAGGAAAAAGAATAATATTGGTCAGAGAGAAAATTAATTGGCTGTCCCAATTATTCTGCTCATTGATATCATTGATTAAATTAAATTAAATCAATTTAATTATAATTACAATCACAAAATAACATATTAAAATTATACATAAAATAATAAGGATAATATTTATCCATAGTAACCTAGAGGAAAATAGCAAGATACATAGAAAAAAGTATTTGCTGGTAAGTATTGACAGAGGGAGGAAGGAGAGACTGAGAACTTTAGTTTTATTTCACAGTGTAGTGTTAATACTAAGTTTTATTAATTAACAAATGGACTATTTACAAGAAAACCAAAGAATCTATTAAAATTATATTTTTGCTTCTTTGTTGTATCTTAAAGTGCATTATATATCTTTATGCTGCTGTTGTGTCAAAATGCAATTGACTTTTTAAATTGATTGCATTAAGACACAGGATTAATTTAACCTCTTATCCTAATATTGTATATTTCCTTATTCTTAAGGATGCTTTTTCAATTAAAGTCTGTGCTTTATGATATATTTGTTTTATAGCAAATCATATATTTGTAACTTCATGAGGAGTTCATTTAAGGTGATTAATGATGTATCATGATATATTTCAGCTATCTTATTTTGTGTATTCCATTAGCTTCATTTTATTTTTATTTTTATTTAATTAATTTTTTTTTTTTTTTGAGACGGAGTCTTGCTCTGTCGCCCAGGCTGGAGTGCAGTGGCGCAATCTGGGCTCACTGCAAGCTCCGCCTCCCAGGTTCACGCCATTCTCCTGCCTCAGCCTCTCCGAGTAGCTGGGACTACAGGCGCCCGCCACCACGCCCGGCTAATTTTTTGTATTTTTAGCAGAGACGGGGTTTCATCGTGGTCTCGATCTCCTGACCTCGTGATCCGCCCGCCTCGGCCTCCCAAAGTGCCGGGATTACAAGCATGAGCCACTGCGCCCGGCCCCATTAGCCCCATTTTATACTTATTCATTATATTTGTATTGGTATTAGGATTTCTCTTATTATTTTTGTCCTTTTTATTAGTTTGAAAATAACATCCCCTATTTAATTGTCACCCATGGAATTTTGTCATATTACACTAAGATAATATTAAGATATTATAAAATGAATCACTGTCTAACTCTCATCCCCATAAAAACGGGTGCCTTGGAATGCTGTAATTTTTCTCCCTTCTCTCAGCTTATATGGTAGTAAAATAGCATGATTTTTTCTAAGCTTTATTTAAACAAATTATGCCATTCAGTGTTCTATAGAAAAGTTTGCAGTTTATGAAGTTTAATTTTACAAATGTGTTCCGTCATAAAATTAGAAAGTGGAAGTCAATATTTTTTTCAGCTAGCAAAAACATTAACTAACAAAACATAAAATGTTTCCTTAACAAGCTATTTTAACCTATAATTATTTATAATTTTGAATTAACATTTGTAAAAAAGCATAAATAAAAGAGTAATGATGACAATTAAAATTAAATCGAAGACTGCAAAAATGTTTGGTAATGATTCCCAAAATCACCACTAATTTTAAAAATATTTACTCAAAACCATGTGTTTCAAATCAATACATATTTCCCTCTAGCCTTTCATTGCTCCTACTTCTTTTTGAATTTAACTATAGGTAAAACTTTTTGAAAAATAGAGGTTTATAGGGAGCAATAATAGTCTCTCACTTCTAATTGTTGACAACAACTCCCAAAGCGTCATTTATTATATTTCTAGATTCTCTTTCCAGAGAATATCTATGTTCAGAGAAAACAAAACAAAACAAACAACAACAACAAAAAAACCTCTCCATGCTTTCCAGCCATTTATTTTCCCCTTTTGTTCTTGGCATTCTGTGATTTCTTAAATCCAAAGAAAGCCAAATCTTTCAAATATAACTCTAACCAAGAGGCTTAAATGGGCTCTTCACCACATCCTTGAAGAAGAAAAAATGTTCAGCTGGGGAGAAAATAGCTTAAAAATACCAATCCCTTAAAGCATATTTTTAACTGACAGTTCTCATTGTTGGGCCCAGAAGTTTATGTGGATGTTGCAACCCTAAGATCCTTTTACAGAGCACGTCCTTAAGAATTTAAAAGAGAGCTTCACAAATCAAGCAGTACCGATAGTGTCTATCACCTGAGTACTAAGTGTTTCGGCAAGGGTGCTCTTGCTTCAGTCATATATGTTAGGAAACTGGACACTAGGGGAATATGTGTCTTCTGTGTTGTTACAAAAGGAAATGCTAGCAGAGCTAACGTTTTGACTTGTTATACTTGATTTTCAACTCTTATAATTAGTTTCAAAATTGTATTTAATCACATATAATGTAACTCTTGGTGGTAACCATAATGAGAGAAGATTAAGACTTTTAAAAAGGCAAGTAGCATAAAATTTGGCATTTTCAAGAAATGAAGAGAAACCATACACAATGTCACTATACCTTTATTTTTTCTTTATTAACTTTCTATGGAATATGGAAAACTACCAGTTATCACTAGATTTTCAAAAATGTTCATTAAAGGTTGAGAATATATTTTATATATATAGTCACATGCCACATAATGGCATTTCAGTTAACGAAGGTCAACATACACAATGGTAATCTCACAAGATTATAAGGCAGCTGAAAATTTTCCATCGTCTAGTGACGTTGCAGCCATCATAGTGGAATGCATTTCTCATGTCTTTGTGGTCATTCTGGTGTAAACAAACCTGCTGCACTTCCAGTCATATAAAAGTATACCACATGCAATTATTATGTACAGTGCATAATACCTGCTAATAATAAAGTCTTGCTGTCTTATGTATTTACTATATTATAGTTTTCATTGCTATTTTAGTGTATATTGTTTCCACTTTTTAAAATTATTATTTTGTTTGTTTGTTTGTTTTTTGAGACAGAGTCTGGCTCTGTCCCCCAGGCTGGAGTGCAGTGGCACCATCTCGGCTCACTGCAAGCTCTGCCTCCTGGGTTCACGCCATTCTCTTGCCTCAGCCTCCCAAGTAGCTGGAACTACAGTAGCCTGCCACCACGCCCTACTAATTTTTTTGTATTTTTAGTAGAGACAGAGTTTCACTATGTTGGCCAGGATGGTCTCGAACTCCTGACCTCGTGATCCGCCCACCTCGGCCTCCCAAAGTGCTAGGATTACAGGCTTGAGCCACCGCGCCCGGCCTTAAAATAATATTAATTATAATACAACCTTAGACAGGTTCCTTAGGAGTATTAAAAAAAAGGCATTGTTATCACAGAAGATGACAGCTCTATGCATTTCATTGTCCTTGAAGACCTCTCAGTGGGACAAGATGTGGAGGTGGAAGACAGTGATATTGATGATCCTAACCCTATGTAGGTCTAGGCTAATGTGTGTGTCTTAGTTTCTAACAAGAACTTTAAATTATAATATATATATTATAATTTTATAAATAGAAAAATAACATGGAATAAGTATATAAAGAAAAAAACATGTTTGTACAGCGGTACAATGTGTTTGTGTTTTAAGCTAAGTGTAAGAGTCAAAAAGTTAAACATTAAAGAGCTTATAAAGTAAAAAGTTACAGTAAACTAAGGTAATTTATTATTGAAGAAACAAAAAATGTCTTTGTAAATTTAGGGTAGTGTAAGTATACAGTTTTTATAAAGTCTACAGTAACAAGTAGAAATGTCCCATGACTTTACATTCATTCACTCCCCACTTACTGACTCAACTAGAGTAACTTCCAGTCCTGCAAGTTTCATTCAAGTCCCCTATAAAGTGTAGCATTCTGAAATCTTTATACCCTACTTTAACATTACATTTTCTCTGTATTGATACACAAATATTTACCATTGTCTACACTATTCAGTACAGTAACATGCTCTGATCTATTCTAGGAGCAACAGGCTACACCATGTAACCTAGGTGTGTAGTAGGCTATACTATCTAGGTTTGTCTAAGTACACTCTATGCTTTTTGCATTAAGATGAAATCACTGAACAACACATCTCTCATAATGTATCTCCATTGTTAAGCAGCATATGACTATGTGTACATATATGTGACATATATATGACACGTAACTGTAGAGAATATGTTTACTGCCATAAAATGCCATAATTTTACAGAAATCAAGTATATTTATCCACACCTTGCTAAGAAACAAAGACATAAATTTAATTCACATAGGCAGGGAATTATCTTTTAATTCTAATTTCGTTTGCTATGGGAAAGTTACTGAAGAATAATTCAAACTGGATAGTTAGTAATACAATAAATGAACAATTATAACAGTTCAATTTTTAGTGTTGATACATCCAGTAAACAGAAAAAAAAATAACAGAATTCCTAAGAATAAGTACAAGCAATATATAGACAGCATTAATGTTAAAAAAAATTGTTGTCAACACTGTTATTCAAAATTATTTGATGGTATATAGATCTTCAATGTAATAAGAGCAATAAATTACAAATCTATATTACATAAACTAATTGAATTTTCAAAGGAGTGCCTACAATGTAGTAAGTGCTCCAAAAGATATGTTAATTTCCATTTTTATTTATAGATAATAAAATTAACTATCTAGAAAATCCTAATGAATCAGTTGAAATGGAATTTTTTGTCATAAGGAATTTAGTAAAATGCCTAATGAGTAGATAGAAGTAAATAACTACTTACAATTCAAACATTTATAAAAATATCCCCTTTCAACAAAAAAGCATAATCTATTTTTGATATGCAAAACCAATTAAAATAAAAATACAAAAGTGTAATAAGCAAACTTGAACTAAAATAATTGAGAATTATGTTGTATTCTGGGAGATAATATAAAAAATGCGGACGTCACAGATTTCAATCTTTATTTTCAAATTAATATGGATGTTCAAATGCATTTTTTGATAACATGATAAACTAAGTCTAAATTTACTAGGAAGATTGGATAACCAAGAATAATATAACCAATTTTGCTGAAGAATAATGAGGGGAAGGATTTAAAACTTATTTTAAAATGCAAATAATTGAAATACATCATTATGAAAAAAATTAATAGACAAAATTAAAATTTCAAAATGATTCTGAGAATTTATTCATAATAAAAGTAGCAGTTCTGAAAGATATGAAAATCATATATTTAAAATAAATGTTGATTTTACTATTGATTAAGAAAATAAATGTATAAATAAATGTGTACATAAAATAAATTTTGACAAATGCTTATTTTTCCATCAATTTTATGATTATATAACTTTTATTTTATTGTCTGTTTATGTGATGAGTTATATTGATTGAATTTCAATGTTAAACCCAATCCTAGGGCACAAATTGACATGAATAAACTTTGTATGATGATGGATATATTTATTTTCTTAACTGTGTAAACTACTCAACACTCATTAAGTATATTTTAAGTACGTGAATTTTATTGTATATTGATTATACATCAAAAAATCTAAAAAAGTACTTTAACTGTTAAGAAGTTATTCTCAAAATATAACAAATGAAAAAAACAAAGTACAGAACAGAGATTACAGTTTGATATAACTGGTGTGAATGTATATAATTAGTTATTGCACGATTACATAATATATAAATATTATCGAGTGTAAGTGAAGTGTACATTTATTTGAATAATGTGTACGTGTCTATGCTTCTTTGTGTGTGCACATATATGTAGACATCTATAGGTGGGGTTTAATGACTCACTTCCTCAAAAATAATGCTGCAGAAATGACATCTTTGGACTGCATGGCTAAGTCATTAAACTGATAGCTTCCAGCTGGCTCTTACTCGCTTAAATTATTAGCTCTGGTTGATCACTGCCCATTATAGAAGGCAGTCACTATGCTGTGAGGACCCTCAAAAAGCCTTTGGAGAGGACTACGTGGTGGGGAACTGAAACCTCCCACCAGAAGGCAGCATCAATAGACAGGCAAGTGAGTGACCCCTCTTGGAAACAGATCCTTTAGCACCACTCAAAACTTCAGATGATGGCGGCTGGGTGCAGTGGCTCACGCCTGTAATCCCAGCACTTTGGGAGGCCAAGGTGGGCGGATCACCTGAGGTCAGGAGTTGGAAACCAGCCTGGCCAACATGGCAAAACCCTGTCTCTACTAAAAATACATAAAAATTAGCCGGGAGTGGTGGCACACAACTGCAATCCCAGCTACTCTGGAGGCTGAGGAGAACTACTTGAACCTGGGAGGCGGAGGTTGCAGTGAGCCGAGATCATGACACTGCACTCAAGCCTGGGCGACAGAGTGAGACTCTGTCTCAAAAACAAAACAAAACAAAAACTTCAGATGATGGCAATCCTATCTGACAACTTGATGACTACCAAATGAGAATCTCTGTTCCGTAAACATAGCAAAGCCACCCCTGAATTCCTGACTACTAGAAACTGAGGAAAATAAATGTTTATTATTATGTTAAGCAACTAAATTTTGAGATAATTTTTTTATATGGCCACAAATAACTCAAACGCTGTGAATCAATGATATACAGGTGAATGTTGAAACCAATGGAATACAATTGCTTACTGAAATAAATGTATGGAATATGATAATATAATGAATACAAATTTAAATGTATTGAATTCTGGATAAAGCAATACATGAAATATAGGACAGGTAATGGAAGAACAAATTATGATAGTGATTGAGAAGATAAATTTAGTAAGAATAAGAGAAGCAAACAAAACAAGAGAAAGTAGAGTCTTGATAGTCCAAAAAAAAGTGGTCATGGATATTACATTTTTGTTAAAGTAATATTGAAATTGAAGACTACTCCTTAGCTAGATAAGCCATAAAATTATAGTGTCATTAGGGAAAGGAATTTAAGAGGTGTAATAAGGTAGAAATCAACTCATTTAAGTCAATAAGAGATAAATGGGAGTTAGAAATTGGAGACAAGAAATGCAGACCTAGTATGCCTGGATGCCTGATTATGAAGATGCTCCTTGTGAAGCATTTTATGGAGTAATGATAAAGAGTTGAATAGCAGAAGTAATCAGTAGCTGGTAGCACAGGTCTGAACCTCATGGGGAGTTCTGAGGAGCAATTATTCCCTTCATGGTAGCATTCCCGTATTGTTAGAGATAAACTAATGAAAGTGAGATCCTTTAGGGACAGGGAAAAATTAAGGTAAAAATACAGCCAAATGTTTAAACTTCACGTATGATTTTTTTTTAAAACTTCTAACAGGATATGATGAATACTACTTTCTCTATTAGTTAAAAGAATATGTAATATGGAGAGTGTAAGTCATGTATTCTGGGCCACACAATGGAGAGGTGGCAGAGTTGGAACAAGAATCCATGTAGAATAATGTAAATTAATGACCATCATATTATTGAGATGAATTATACATGTTTATATGCAAATGATCTTCAGAGAGTGACAGAATATGAAAAAAAAACAGCAAAATATGCTTGCCATTTCAAAAATGAAATGCTTTATTTTACTTTATGCCTTCTTAATAAAAATTGACATGGACCCCTCAAAAGTGTTAGCTCACGTCTAGGAAATACCAGAGTTTAAAAGTTTAATGGATCTTCCAAAGCTCACTACAGTTTATGATTCCATTAATTATTTGCGCTAGACATATCAATGTGACATTCTGACAGACACTTGTATCACTTTTAAGATTTATTGTAGATGTAAAGCATCATTCTCACCATGAAACAATAGAACTGTAGATTCTAACAAAATATTTACTTATATTGAATTAACAAAGTTGACAGTACAGTAATATTGAATAAACATAATAATAGCAATGAAATACATTTCAATTTAACTAATAACAGTGTTAACTGGAATATTTATTTTCAAAGTAGTGCTAATCAGAGGGTATTATAGAAGCTTCAGAGAGATAAACTAAATTTATGAAAAACATATTACTTCAACAATGTAATGCCGTTCTTGCCTAAAGTCAGAGTATAAAATGTTACAAAACAATTTTTTAAAGTCAGATGACTTACAAAACCACTGTTATGAAATTGTTTTTAAATAGAAAGATGTTTGAGCTACAAAATGCTTTTTGGCCAAAAGTAAGCCCAGTAAGGCCAGTGTCGCCTCCTCGATGGCTAGTGGACCTAAGATTCTCCTTTTCCCTCAGCTTTAACCCTCACCCTTCTCTTTTGCTTTTGTTGCAATTGCTATTGGTGTCTTCATCACGAAATCATTGCCAGTGCCTATGTCCTGAACGGTATTGCCTAGGTAGTCTTCCAGGGTTTTTGTAGTGTTGGGTTTTATATTTAAGTCTTTAATCCATCCTGAGTTAATTTTTGTATACTGTGTGGAAAGGGCCCAGTTTCAAACTTCTGCATGTGGCTAGCCAGTTATCTCAACACCATTTATTGAATAGGGAATCCTTTCCCCTTTGTTTTTGTCAGGCTTGTCAAAGATCAGATGGTTGTAGGTGCGCAGTCTTATTTCTGAATTTTCTATTCTGTTCCATTGGTCTGTGTGTCTGTTTTTGTACCAATATCATGGTGTTTTGGTTATGTAGCTTTGTAGTACATTTCGAAGTTGGGTAGCGTGATGCCTCCAGCTTTGTCCTTTTGGCTGAGGATTGCCTTGGCTAGTTGGGCTCTTTTTTTGGATTCATATGAATTTTAAATTAGTTTTCTCTAGTTCTGTGAAGAATGCCAATGATAGTTTAATGGGAATAGCATTGAATCTATAAATTACTTTGGGTGATATGACCATTTTAAGAATATTTAAAATTAATTTGATTACACACACACACACAAATACTTCTACTCATCTCTGATGACCTCAGCAATATACCAGCCTTACTGTGTGAAAAAGTCTAGAATAATTCCTGTCACATAATAGAGCTCATTAAATATCTCATGAATAAACCAATTTTATGAATACCCCTCCAAGAAAGAGATCTCTTTACCACTCAATGATGTTAATAGATGTCTGGAAGCATATGCTATGATTACCATCTATATCATCAAAACTTTTGTCTATTGTTGGACATATCCTTCTTCCTTTGCATAAAAATATCAACAAATGCTTCATAAAAGGAAACGCAAAGCTAAATTTTATAATTATGGACAATTAAGTAGCACAGGACAACTGTTCACACAGGATGCTGCTATTTATTCAAAATATAGCTTCAAAAGAACAACCTCCTGACTAAACTTTAGAGAGGGAGGCATTGTCAGGAAAAAAAAAAGGAGTAAAATAAGAGACTAAGCATATATCAAGAAAATGGATTAATTAAATTGTGTTTAATTGAATTTAACTTACATATAAGCTGCCATTTTGTGGAACTTATGGCACAATTTTGATTAGGTTTTCCTCTCTGTTTGTATATTCCATATTTAATTTGTTTGGTATGAAATCTAAAAATAATAACATTTTAAATATTAATGATGCAACTGCACTCAAACTCAATGAATGGTCTATAATCTGGTTAATGTTAGGCCTTATGTTCATTACTTTTTATTTTTGTAGAATTTATTCTATGCTATAGTTTGAAAGAGAAAACCAAACTTTTATGATTTTAGTAATACATTTCTTGACCTAGCTTAAGTCTAATTAGTCTAAATTAGTAATGTAAGAAAGTCATGGATTATGAAAAGGATTAAAAATTAGGCAGAGAAGGATTGATCAATATTTAAATAATATGAAAATAAATATTTTAGGCTGGGCGCGGTGGCTCACGCCTGTAATCCCAGCACTTTGGGAGGCCGAGGCGGACGGATCACGAGGTCAGGAGATCGAGACCATCCTGGCTAACACGGTGAAACCCCGTCTCCACTAAAAATACAAAAAATTAGCCGGGCGAGGTGGTGGGCGCCTGTAGTCCCAGCTACGCGGGAGGCTGAGGTAGGAGAATGGCGTGAACCCCGGGGGGCGGAGCCTGCAGTGAGCCGAGATCGCGCCACTGCACTCCAGCCTGGGTGAAAGAGCGAGAGACTCCGTCTCAAAAAAAAAAAAAAAAAAAAAAAAGAAAATAAATATTTTAAATCATCATACTATCAGTAGAAAAAAGTATAAAAGACCACACTTTTATTAAATTCATAAATTTTCTTGGGAAGCTTGCTGTAAAATAATGTAATAGAAAACCAAATTACTTATAATTATTTGGCCCAAAATATGCAGTAACTTTCCTGCAAAAAGGTCTAAGTATGCAATATTTGATAAAATGTACATTTACTGCTATATATGCAAAAACATATTTGAAAAACGTTATAAGCTGCTTATCATCTCTGTATACCAATTTATGCTGCGGCATGTCACTCTATGCCAGTTCTGTTCACTAGAGCTTTCTCAAATGCTGGAAATGTTTTATTACTATACTGTCCAGAATGGTAGCCCTTAGTCATAAGTATCACCTCAGCATCTGAAATGTGACTGTGTAACAGGGAAATTCAATTATATGTTTATTTAAGTATAGGAAATTTAAGTTTAAATAGCAACATATGTCCACTGGCTATTGTACTAGATGGTACAACTCCAGAATATTAGCTTCATTTTCTGTCACTTTATTAATAAATGTTGTACATAAATTACTGATCATGAATGAATTCTATTTTGTCAGTTTTCATGAAAAATGGTTTACTGTCATAAAATCATGAGTGTCATTTTTAAAAAAATTATAGCCAAGTTTATTCTGAATTAGACAAAATAAGCAAGGGCTATAAAGCAATTAAAAGAACAAAAGCTACTATTAGATTATTCTTGAATTCTCTTTTAAGTGGACAGCATCTTCTTCAATGTGTGAGAGTTTATCCTGTGTAAAGGCTATAGAATATATTCTTTAAATTTCATATAGTTATTGGATAACTTTGTGAACAATTCACACATGAAGAGCAATGAAAACTACGTTATTGCTTATTTACGTTATGGGTTCTCTTTAATTGAGGCATGTACTATTTTAACATGAACCTTTAATTACTTTTCCTGAAATTTACCAGCATAAATTTTTCCACGCACTTTTGGAGATGAAACACACCAAGTGATTAGTAATAATAAAGACTTTAATTTTGAACAAGGTCACTTAATAAAATTACTTTTTCCTTTTGTTTTATATTAGTACATTCATGTAAAAATAAGAATTATTCATGTTATCTATGAACTCCTTTCTATACTATTTTTATTGTTTGGATATAATAAATATTATTATATCTGTTATCCTAATTTAGGAGCTATAAGTTAAATAAAAGGGAATTATGAAGTTTAGCAAATTTTTGATTTACTAACTGGCCTCTTATCTACCTTGAAATGGGATACACTTCAAGTATTGTATTTCTGATAACAGATGTATGAGTTTCAAGGTTCTTAGCTCAGATTTTATGAAAGTGTTTGGCATTAGAGGATTTATAGAAAGAATAAGATGAGAGGCAACAATATTACAAATAAAATGGCATTTTGTTTTCATTTCTGCAAACTTCACAATTGTTTCAAACATCTATTAAATAATCCTAAAAGCAGGAACAGGAGAGTAGACCTAGACTTCATGAAAAAGACACCAAAAACAATTGCAAGTAAAGCAAAAATTGACAAATGGGGTCTAATTAAACTTAAGAGCTTCTTCACAGCAAAAGAAACTATCAACAGAGCAAACAGGAAACCTACAGAATGGGAGAAAGTATTTGCAAACTATGGATCTGACAAAGGTCTAATATCCAGAATCTATAAGGAATTTAAACAAACTTACAAGAGAAAAGCAACCCCATTACAAAGTGAGCAAAAGACATGAACAGACACTTGTCAGAATAAGACACACATGTGGCCAACAAGTATATTTAAAAAAGCTCAATATCCCTGATCATTAGAGAAATACAAATCAAAACCACAATGAGATACTATCTCGCACCAGTCAGAATGGCTATTATTAACAAATCAAAAAATAACAGATTCTGGTGAAGTTGCAGAGAAAGGGGAACTCATACACTGTTGGTGGGAGTATAAATTGGTTCTATCATTGTGGTAGATTAAATACAAACATATACAAAGCATACAAACGTATACAAAGCAGTATAGCAATTCCTCAAAGAGCTAAAAGCAGAACTAACATGCGACCCAGCAATCCCATTACTGGGTATACACTCAGAGGAAAATAAAGCATTCTGTCATAAAGACACATGAACACAAATGTTCACTGAAGCACTATTTACAATAGCAAAGATGTGGAATCAACTTAAATGCCCATCAATGACAGACTGGATAAAGAAAATATAGTACAAATACACCATGGAATATTTTGCAGCCATAAAAAAGAACAAAATCATGTCTTTTGCAGGAACATAGATGGAGCTGGAGGCTATAATTCTTAGCAAACTAATGCAATAACAAAAAATAAAATACCGCATGTTCTCACTTACATGTGAGAGCTAAATGATAAGAACTTATGAACACAAAGAAGGAAATAACAGATCCCAGAGTCTACTTGAGCGGGGAGAATGGGAGGAGGGAGAGGAGCAGAAAAGATTACTACTGGGTACTGAGCTTAATACCTGGGTGATGTAATAATATGTACAACAAACCTTCATGACCCATGTTTGTTATGTAACGAACCTTCACATGTACCTCTAAACCTAAAAGAAAAACTAAAAACCAACAATAATAATCCTAAAAGTAACTTTATTAAAACCCAAAGGTCAATTATATTGTATTCAATCTAATAAAAAATATTTATCACATTTAAATGTTATATTTTGATAAAAGCTGGAATGTTTTAAAATATACATATTTTTAAGAATCCCTAATTCAACTTTCTGTGCAATATTAAAATCTCAATTTTAGGCCGGGCATGATGGCCCATGCCTGTAATCCCAGGGCCTCCCTCCCACTTTGGGAGGCCGAGGTGGGTGGATCACCTGAGGTCGAGAGCTCGAGACCAGGCCGACCAACATGGAGAAACCCCATCTCTACTAAAAATACAAAATTAGCCGGGTGTGGTGGCAGGCGCCTGTATTCCCTGCTACTCTGGAGGCTGAGGCAGGGGCATTGCTTGAAACCAGGAGACAAATGTTGCGGTGAGCTGTGATCGTGCCATTGCACTCCAGCCTGGGCAATAAGCAGGAAGTTCCATCTCAAAAATAAATAAATAAATAAATAAATAAATAAATAAATAAATAAATAAAATCTCAATTTTGTTATTTCATCGTTTCTGTGATAGCATATGTTGGATGATTACCTGCTTCTTTAGAGCTTTAAAATTTGTTTTCAATAAGAGGAATAATTTTTTAGTGAGTTTGGATAATTTTTTCTCATTTATATTAATGCTTTCTAACATCATCTACTAACTTTCTTTTCCATCTGTTGGTAAACTAGTATTTATATATTTGAATTTCATTTTAATCTGTAGAAATGATACTTCTTCAAAGCATTTTTATTTTAGAGTAGAAATTTTAATGACAGACATAATATTTTTGCATCCATATGTTCATTTTTATTCTGGAAAGGGTACATTTGAAATTGGCAGACTATAAAATATAAAGGTCACTTAAAAATACCATAGTTTGAAAACAGCTGGTGACAAGAGATAACACATTTTCTATCTCTAGGTAACTTTATTTTAAATTCTAAAAGTAACTTTGTCATTTATACTTGAATCATTAAAATTGAATCCGAAATGATTTTCTGTTTCTTTTGATTTCATTCCCAAAGGGTGCCATAGAAATGTATTAGGTCAGATACAGAATACACAACTACTAATATAACTGAAAAGAAAAAATAAAAATAAATAAAAAAATTGTTTTCAAATCTTTTAATTTCTTAACATATACTAGGAAGGACGTCATGTCTACAATAGAATATCTAAATCTTGCATATAAAGTATATAGAATGACTAAACAAATATACTTCTGCCCATTTTCTTTTTTTTTTTTTTTTTTTTTTGAGACGGAGTCTCGCTCTGTCGCCCAGGCTGGAGTACAGTGGAGCAATCTCGGCTCACTGCAAGCTCCGCCTCCTGGGTTCACGCCATTCTCCTGCCTCAGCCACCCGAGTAGCTGGGACTAAGAAGAGAGCATTTTAAAAACTATCAAAGGGTCTTGTATAACCTTAAAATATTTCATTGTCTGGATATACTACTGTTTACTTATCCATTCACTTATTGAAGGGAATCTTGGTTGCTTTTCTGTTTTGGCAATTATAAAGCTTCTGTACCCATCTGTGTGCAGGATTTTTGTGGTCATAAGTTTTCAACTCACTTGAGTAAATGTCAAAAAGTGGGATTGCTGCATCATATGGTAAGAGTATGTTTGTTCTCTTAAGAAACTGACAAAGTGGCATTTGCATTAATTCCCACCAGCAATCAAGGAGAGGTCCTGTTGCTTCACATCTACCATCCTTGCCAGCATTTTCTATTGTCCGTTTTCTGAAATTTGGCTATTCTAATAGGTGTGCAGGGATATCACATTTTTAATTTGCATTTCATAATTACATTTGATGTGGAGTATTTTTTTACATGCTTATTTGTTATCTTTTTATCTTTTTTGGTTACTCATGGTTTTAAAATCCCGTGCTTCAAAATAGATAAATTAGGAATGTGTTCCTTTCTGATATGAAAATAAAGGGTTTACCAAATAGAGAATTACAGAGAGTACAAATAAACAAACAGCTGCTTTTACAAATATATTAATATAGTCTGTCAGAGAACAAAGAATTCTTGAGGTTGTTTGGGCAACAAAACTGAAATTTCTTTGTGAGGCTTATAAAACAAATTTCTGCTATCATGTGGCTATTTCTCAGATGGAAAAAGCTTCTTCCTAACTAAATATGAACAGTCAGTTTGGCATTTGAAGTTTGTTTGAAATAACTGAAAAAAACGTATTTAGGTTCAAGTCTGTGAGTATTATCAGATATTGAGTACAAAAAATTCTATAAAGTAAAACTCTAAAAATCATATGATATCCAGAGTTTTAGTGGCAAACTATATTTCTTTGATATAATAAGGAACATAAAATAATTCCATATTCCAAATATGTTTTCTTTATTTTCTTCAATACTTTAGAAATCACCTCCCTCACATAAGCTGTCCCTTACCACACATCTAAAACAGTAAAATTAGCATCTACCCACACTTTATATCCTCTTATTCTTCCGTCTATCTTCAGACAACTTTTAGATACTCACAGGCACACTCACAGTCATACACACTGGACAAAAAGTGTTCTTACAGCTCAAATTGTGTGAGATCTCTTCAACTTTTCTTGAATTGGAGTTTTATGTGTAGGGTTTTGAAGCAAAATATCAGTAGTAGTATAGTTCATCTAGCAAGATCAGTTGTCAGTGCTATCAGACCCAATCCTCTCTCTTTTAACAATTTCTTATAAGACTCTCTTCATTATTTGTAATGAAATTCATAGTCTAGCCTACCCATACAAATTAATTTTTAAAATATAATGTTAATTGTAGTATACAAAGGGAAACAAATCTGTAATTAAAAAATTTATGTATCACCTTATAAAAATTGAATATATATATAACATATAACACATACACACACACACACACATGCATAAACATATGTTGTTCTCGTAAGAAAATGCCAAAATGTCTTCCAAAGTGGCCAGACCAATTTGCATTCATTTCCAACAGCAATCAAAGAGATTTCCTGTTGCCACACATTATATATAAATATATAGAGAGAATTTATAAATAGATATATGGTTGGTCTAATATATGTATATATGTATATATGTATTTAGCCAATAAATAAATATATATATAAAATTGATCCAAGTAAAATATATATAATACATGTATATTATATTTATATGCATATGTATATATTTTACTAACACCTCTCATTTATAATCTTATGGTTTAATTTATATGTACTAAAAGTACCTATTATGAATGCACATTACATGATTTTTAGTATGTTTATGGAATTGTGCAACCATTACCACAATCTACTTCTTAAACTTCTCTAACATGTGGAAATAATCTCTTATGTTCATGAGTAGTTAATTCCCACTCTCTTGTCAAGCCCAGAAAACTACTGATATTTTTGACTGTATTTTGTTTTTTTCTGGATATTTCATATACCTGAAATCAAACAACATGTAGATATTTTGTACATTGCTTCTTTCCTATAGCACAATATTTTTAGGTTCATTTATGCTGTTGCTTGTTTCAGAACTATGTTCATTTTTATTACTGAATAGTATTTAATCAGTGAATATATCACTTTTTTTTTCTAGCTGATTCACCAGTTAATAAATATTTGGATTGTTTCTCATTTTTGGAATTCATGAATATGCTCCTTTAAACATTCATGTACAAGTGCTTTTGTGAATTCTGTTGGGTAGATACACAGGAGTGCAATTGCTGGGTAGTACAGTAAGTTTATGTTTAAGTTTTTAAGAAACCATCTTAATGTTTACCAAAGTGGCTCTATTATTTTACACTGCCACCAGAGATGCGTAGCTTCCAGTTTATTCACCTCCTCGCCAATAACTTGTTTCAGTGTCCCATAGACAGTTGCTTTTGGATAAAAGCAAGAGACGCAAGAGTCCCATAGATGGTTCCTTTTGGATAAACATAGAAACTGACATTTCTGCTGTTCAAGCTTGAAACTTATATTTGTTGTATCTGAGTTCCTTCCTCAGGGAACAACCTTCAGGCCTCTCACAAAAAAGAATAAAAAAACTGAAACCAGATCACCACACCAGATGCTAGACCCCTCATTCACAATGGTTGCTTCCGTGCCCCCACCAAGTGTTTATTTCCTTACTCATTTAACATTTCTTGCCTACCTGCTATGTAAACCCCTGGTTTTGGTCAGTGAGGGAGATGGATTTGGGACTAGATTTGAGCCCCCATCTCCTTGGCTGCAAAACCCTATTAAAGCCTTTTTCCTTGGCAATACTTATTAATCATTTCAGTGATTGGCTTTGGGTGTGGTGAGTAGCAGGACTTAGTCCAAATCCCTGGTGTTTTGGTAACATATTTTTATTCCCTGACCAGGAACGCATTGTTCGTGGCTCAGTTGCTGTGGGCTGGGAGTCTCAGAAGCTCTCCTAAGCAGCTGCCTGCCTAGTTTTGGCTGGTGGTGAGTTTCCATCTCTCTGGCCCCGCCTCAACTGGTGCCAAACATGTTCCTGATTGTCTCGGAAGAACTGCCTTTGAAATTTAACATCTGCATCTGGCTAGGTGAGTGTCCTTTGTGAGCCCAGATAGCAGAATCTGCTCCTCTCACTTTGGGAATATTTTAAAGGAATTTCCATTCATAGGTTGAACAAGCCCTACTGATTGAGAGAGAGAAGCAACTGACTATTTCTTTCAGTATAGACACTCTTGGGGACTTGTTTGTAATTGTGTGTTGTGTCTAGGCAAGTGAGTGTCATCTGTGGGTACCAAACAGTGGGATCATTCCCTCAACTTGGGAAATTTCTATGGAATTTATTGTTTGCAGGTTGATCAAGCCCAACCAACAGAGAGAGCATCTCGACTGTTTCAGTTTGGACATCCTTGGGGCGTATTTGTTGCTGCAGCAGTTGGATTGTCTTCTGGTGATTGTGTGTGTTTTATATAGTCAGGAGAAATTAGAATTTGGTAAAGTGATATTCTTTTGCAATACTGTTTCGCCCCAATATGGTTTGGAATTCTGGAGTTTGCTGTTGAATGGGAAAGATAGATGGAGTTGCATATATCCAGGCTTTTGTGTTGCTGTTCTAAGCAGGGTTAGGCCTGCTTACTATGCGATGTTCTCCTTTGGTGTTGTTAGGCCCCTGTGATCTTTTGAGTCTGGGGAGGTTTGGCCTTTAAAAATCAAACTAGAAACTGCTTTACCCAAAATTTTGGTTCACAGTCTTTACTGGATTACCTATTTGGGCAAACAAAGTAAAACTGGTAAGCTCGTATCGCTATCTCATGACTAGAGTTCCAAACTAAAAGCTATTGGATCTTTGTGTGTATACATGTCTAGATGTGTTTATTTGTATGTACACATATTGTTATATGTTGTGCCCACAAAACTGGCTTCTAAGTAAAAGAGTGCTCATAAACTAAGTAAATAAGTCCAACCAATTTTCAAAGTCACGTGACTTAAGTAAATCTTTACTAAACAAGCTGGCTTTAAAACTATTGGTAAAATGAAAACAGAGAAATGACTTCAGAATTGTGAGTATACATTTTGTCTGGGTTTTATATTTGTCTTTCCTGGATATTTGAGATGTCAGTGCTTGTCATAGACAATTATAAGGCTATTAATGCAGCCAAAACAAAATGATCTTGGTTTGTGTGACTTATTTGACAAATGAGAATAATTTAATATTGTTAGCTGAATTTTCTGAGTTACTGGTCAAAATATCTATGTGCTTAACTTTGAGGCACTTACTTAGGTGAGCACCTGATGTGCACTGGCTATTAAAAAAATGGTTAACCAGGAATTAACTAACTTTAAATGATGGTGTCTAATATCTCAGTTTTCAGAAGTAATCTAGGTAAACTGTTAAAAATGAAAAAAATTGAGTACATGTAAGTGGAATAAATATTTTAGGTAAACTTCTTGTGTAATTTAAAATCTTAAAATTATTTTTAATATGCATTGGATATCTGGGTCATTTCCAATTAAGAAAGGATTATGATATGTTAAAATATTTTTCTAAAAATTGTGGAATTATTCTTACATATAAAGTGCTCATATCTGATAGTTCAGGATTTCTTGCTTTTTAGGGTTTCACCAAAATTTAAAGTTACTAAGGATAAGAATCATAGTTCATGTATAATTCTGTATATAAAATGTGCCAAAGAATGTTATTAGTGAGAAAAAGAGTTTAAAAATTAACCTAAAAGTTAGTTCAAATTACAGATTTGAGAAAGATATTTATGAAACAAGGTAGTAAGGAACCAATAAGTAGGGGAGAGGTATGTGAAGAAGATTATGTATATGAAGATGTTATTTCTGGTAAGGAAGTTTATAAAGAAAAGATAATTATGAGAAAGGATCTAGTATGGTAAATTTTTTGGCCTTGACTAAAATGATTGGTTACTTGAGGAACAAAGGAGAAATAAGAAATAAGAAAAAAGAAGAAGGAAGAAGAAAAAGGAAGAAGAAGAAGGAGAGAAGAAGGAGACAAAGAAGAGGAAGTGGAAATCTGGGACTGAAGGGAAAGCCCAGGTATATTGTGGATGGTGTGTGTAAGACATATGTAATGTTTCCTGTTTCTCTGTGTGTCTGTTTTCATGCACTAGTGGACTGGCAGCCTGCCCTCAGCCTCCAGGCCCTCCCTGGCCTGAAAATGAGGCCTCGTTGGGGACCTGCCTCCTTCTTCCCAGGAGCCTGTCTTCCTCCTGCTGCTGTCCATGGTGCCCCTGCTGCTTGTGCCAAAGGACACCTGCAAGCCAGTGCCAGGCCATCCTCAGCCCCCACTCAGCCTCCTTAAATGTTCTATTCTTACTTTGTCTATTCTTACTTTGTCAGAAGTTTTTACATGAAATGGTGTTTGAATTGTCAAATGCTTTTTTGCATCTATTGAATTACTTATGTAATTTTTGTGTTTTTTATTCTTAAGAATAAAAACTATATATATAAAATTTTAACTGCTAATCTGACCTTGCTAAATTTAACTTAGTCATATTCTAATCCTTTTAGAAGTTTCTGAATTTTGTTTTGCTCATTGTTAAGAGCAATTTTGCATATACATTTTGAGGGATATTTGTATTTTTTGTTTGTTCCTTTTTTTTTTTTTTCAGATGGAGTCTCGCTCTGTCACTCAGGCTGGAGTGCAGTGGCATGATCTTGGCTCACTGCCACCTCCACCTCCTGGGTTCAAGCGATTCTCCTGCCTCAGCCTCCTGAGTAGTTTGTACTACAAGCACGTGCCACCACGCCAGGCTAATTTTTTCCGTATTTTTAGTAGAGATGCGGTTTCACCATAAGGGTCGGGCTTATCTTGAACTCCTGACCTCGTGATCCACCCACCTCAGCCTCCCAAAGTGTTGGGATTACAGGCATGAGCCACAGCATCAGGCCTGTTTGTTTTTCACTTGTAATATTTTTGTGTGATTTTGGTTCTAAGGTTACACTGACTTCAAATATTTCAGAGGTGACCTTTTGTCATCTAACTTATGAAAAAGTTTGTGAACAATTGCTTTTAACTCATTTCATAGAGTTAACCAATAGGCCATCTTTTCTGGTACTTTCCTAATATGATTTTTAATCATTAATTTCCTTTACATGTTGTGTGTCAATTTTATTAAAAAAATTACTTCATGGATTCAATCATTTATATAATTATAGGAATTTGTCAATTTCATCATATTTGTCTAATCTGTTGGTTTAATGTTGTTTATAATATTCTCTTAAATTCTTTAAATTTCTGTGGGGTAGTAGTGATGGGTCCTTTTTAACTCCTGATTTTGGTAATTCAATTTCTCCTAGTAAATAAAACTAGAGCTATCTCCATTTATCATTTCCAAGTATAAACTTTAGCTTTGATTTTTAATGTCTTTGTTTTCTGTTTTATTGATTTTTCACTCTATTTTTATATTTCCTTCCTTCCATTTATTTTGAGTTTATTTTGCACTTTTTTCTTGTTTTTTTTTTTAAGTTGAAATTTGAGGTTATTGAGTGGAAACGATATTTCTTGTCTAATAATAGGCATTTAAAATGTAAATATTCCTCTCTAATATTCTTTTGTTACAGCCCGTACATACATTTTGCTATGCTCTTCTTTTGTTTTCATTCAGTTATCTATATCTATGGCTACAACATATTTGTTTTTAATTTTTGGCTTCTTTTTTGATCCGTGAGTTAGTTAGAAGATTTTTTTTATTCAAAATTTGAGGATTTTCTAAATTTCTTTTTGTGTTGATTGCTAAGTTCTGTTATACCTGGAGAAAATGCTTTGTATAATTTCAATAATTTCAAATTCATTGAATCCTATTTTTTGTGCTTACATATGATCTACGTTTGAGAGTGTTTCATTGAACTTTTTAGGATGCTTATTGTGTCGTTAGTGCATTGGGTGTTCTGTAACTGCAAGTTAAGACAAGTTGATTATATAGTTGTTAAAGTCTTCCATATATTTGCTTATATGAATTATTGAGAGTTAATTATAGACCTCATTGTATTCTTGCCACATGTTACATGTCTCCCTTCAATTCTGTAATCTTTGCTTCATGCATTTTATGGCTCTCCTTTAGCAGTGTGTATACTTAAAAGTTTTGTATACTCCTGACACAGTGACTCTTTTTATTTGGAAATGCCTCTGTTTATCTTTAATTCTTATATATACATCTAGTTTGTCTGTTATTATCAATGCCATCCCAGCTTTCTTTTTTTTTCTTTTACTTTCAAAGTATGTGCATATATAAAACTGAAATGTGACTGTTGATGAAAAAATAAATTTGGGTCTTATTTTACATCCAGTCAGACAATCTGTCCTTTTTTTGTTGCATTCTTTAGTTCATTTGTATTTACAAATTTATTGATATGGTTGCATCTGTATATGTTATTTTATTATTTGTTTTCTATGTCTTATACCCTTTTCGTTACTCTGTATCTCCTTATTTGTCTTTGTTTGTTTGTTTTGGTTCCTATTTAGCTAGGTTATCTTGTTTTGTTTTGTATTTTACACTTTTTTAGTGGCTGCTATAAAAATTAAAATGTACATTTAACTTATCAAATCTACTTAGATTAGTACTAACTAAATTCTAGTAAAATAAAAAAACAATTGTTCTAATGTAAATCAATTTCCTTTTCTTCACTTTGTGCGCTTTTATGGTTGTATACATTATATCTGTGTTATATACCTTACCATACCATGCTATAATGGTTTTTATGCAACCATATCATTCAAAGATATTGAGAGAAGCAAAGAAAAATATTTAGTACCTTTTTTTTTCTACTTGGAAATTTATATTTTGAGAACTCTTCAATTCCTACAGCCATTTCCTCTCAAACTTAAGGACTTCTTGTATTTTTGGAAAGCAGGTTTGATAGCGACAAATCCTCTTATTCAATTATATGGGGGTAACTCTATTTCACCTTTATCTTTGAGGAGCCATTTGCTGGCTATAAAATTCATATATATGGAGAGAGACAGAGCACAAGAGAGAGTTGTTTGTTTTCTTTCAGCACTTTAAATATCAATTGCACTGCCTTTGGGTCTCCAGTTATTAGTATTAGCCATTCTTACAAAGCACGTTCCATTTTTCCTGATAAGTTGGTTTTCTCTTGCTGTTTTCAAGGTTTCCTTTTGTTTTTGGCTGTAAGCAGTAGTTTGATTATGCTCTAATTGGATATTTCTTTACATTTAACCTGCTTTTGATTCAATGAGCTTTTGTGATATTTATATGAGTGTTTTTCATAAATGTTAAATTCATTATTTATGCATGTATTTTTAGTCTCTCTGTCTCCTTTTAGGACTCTCATAAAATGCATGTTGATATGGATTTGATGAGTTCCACAGGTCTATGAGGCTCTGTTTATTTTTCTTCATCCTTTTTTTTTCTCTATTCTTCAGATTAGATAAACTTTACCTGTCTATCTTCAAGTGTACCGATCTTTATTTTCCCATTTCAAACTACTGTTGAGTCCCTTGAGTAAAGTTTTTATTTAACTTATTATAATTCTTTTTTTTTTTTTCTTTTTGAGCCAGAGTCTTGCTGTGTTTCCCAGGCTGGAGTGCATTGGCACAGTCTCTGCTCACTGCAACCTCTCTCTACCGGGTTCAAGTGATTCTCCTGCCTCAGCCTCCTGATTAGCTGGGATTGCAGGCATGCTCCACCATGCCTGGCTATTTTTTTGTATTTGTAGTAGGGGTTTCACCATGTTAGCTCCTGACCTCAGGTGATCCAACTGCCCTGGCATCCCAAAGTGCTGGGATTACAGGCGTGAGCCACTGCGCCCAGCCTGACTGTGACTTTTGTAAGTCACACTTTCTAATATTTTTTGCAGGCCTCATACATTTTGATGAAAGCTAGATGTTTTAGATATAACATTGTTTCAACAATAACTTCCCATTTCCCTTTTTTTAAGGCTATCTTGGTCTTTGATTGTTTCTGTTTTTGTTTTTTTGTTTTGGCTGTTTAGTAATTTCCATCAATTTTATCTCAGTAAAGTAGTAAAAAGTAAATACTTTGGTGAGTCACATAAATTAAACCAGATTACCTCTGAGTTGAAAATTCCTGAAGCTCAGACATGTGAAATTACTACTCAGACTAGTGTTGTATATGTTTGCAATTTTCATAATAAAACTAACATATATTAACATAGTAAACTTTGATTAGTTATTTGAAGGTATGATTCGACATTAGGATTATCATCAAACAGTAAGTATCTCTATACAAATACAATAAATTGCTACTACTTTGTCAGTCATCCTAGTAAGAAAGAGTTATTTTGCCTTGTAACATAAAGCTAATAGCAATAAACTACCTCATGGAAATTCTTTAAATATGTAAATTGGTTGGTTCCTGGTATATTTTACCCACTCAATAACAATAAAGGACCTCATGGAAATTTTTGTAGTGAGTAAATTGGTTGGGTTTTGGTGTATATTACCCATTCAATATGTGCTATTGTTTTTTAATTTTAATTAAGAACACATTTGTATATAATGTAATAGAATAATATAATACATTTTATTTAGTTCTCATCATCTAATTTTTACAATTATCATTTTCTGGCCAATATTTTCTCAGTTACATGTAAATCTTCTTTAGCTCCACAGGATTCTAGATTTAAAATATATCTAGAATATTATATAATTCAATCCCCAAATATTTCAGTATGTGTAAGAAATAATTTTTTGCTTTAACATTATCATACCTAAAAATAACAATCATTACTTATTATCATCCTATCATTGGAATTTCAATATGCCATTGAAGGTATGTTATTATTATGACTATGTCAATACTATTTTAAAAATATTACAGCTATAGCAATACAATTACCTTTTTTTACGGTTCAACTTTTTCCTCTTAGGTTTAATATTTTAATTTTCATACTTTTTATTTTCTTATTTCATTTCTCTTTCAAAATTTAATCAGGGTTCAAAGTTTTCAATTATTTTATATTTTATTTTTATATTAAACCTCTTGAACCTTTTTGGACTTGTTTGACTATATCCCTATGGTGATGTTTAACCTCTATAGTTTCATCCTTTATGCTGTTTTTCTCTGTGTATGCCTTGTAATGGGCTATAATACCTAATGACCTGCTCAATTTGGACAATTATATTTCATAATAAATGCTATATAATATTTATTCCCCTGCCTTAGAAGACAGATCACATTTGCTTTTCTCTGTTATGCAATAAGAAGATCAATTAGATTGGAAAAATAGGAACTTCTAAAACAATAATTATTATATTGATTAAATAACACAAAATATATTCAAATTTATGAGCTTAAAAAAATAAACAAGGAAACCTCACTGGTCAATTTTGGAAGTTCCTAGGTATCTATTCATTATTCTGAAAACAGTAAATTGCTTTTTAAAATACAAAGACTGTTTCTACATCCTATCATATTCTCCCACTGTCCCCTTTTCCTCATTTACTGACACATGCTTTCAAACTTACATATATTCGGAGTTTAAATGTCGGAGTTCTAAAGGAATTATAAATGTAAAGCTTCAGTCTCGTGCTTCACCTTTTGCAAACCTGCAGATTACCATTCCCCAGGGAAAACCTTAACTATTTTAGCTGTAACTTGTGATTTTACCTGGATATTTCAGAATAATAGTATTATAGTGTTTTTAAAATCTTTTAATTGGAAACAATATCTTTGGGCTTCTTACTACAGAAATGGATATTTAGTTCTCATACACTAAGCCTCAACTTTCACAAGGACTTCTCTTTGCCAAACATTGTAGACATGCCATTATTATTAATTATCAATGTGTGTATGTATATATCAAGTTCAGAAGTGATATTTGCAATGTAATAAACTATAATACCCTTATAAAATATAACTATTCTCCTGAGGATATTAAGTGTTTATGTTTTCCATCTTTTGTTTTGTCTGCATTTCTCTGGTTTAAGTATAAATTTATATTCAATGTTATCAAATACATGAGTTTTCAATTTTATTTTTATTTCCTTACTGGAGACATTCCTTTGTAATCATCCATTTTTTGTGTTTCTAGGCCTAGTTCATTATTGTGTTTATAGTATCTCAATTTACCTTCATCTTGGGGTATTCCCTCCATCTCTCTCTTTTCTTGTTTCCTGGAGATCATGTGTTCTCCTTTCTTGATTTCCTCCCTCATTGGGAGTGTGCAGATTGTTCATTAGCTTCCAAGAAGTAATACTGGGGAATCAAAGTTTTTCAGTTGCTTGTCTGAAAAGATCTTTACTTCACCTTCACTTTTGATATATAATTTGACTGGTTGTACCATTTCTGTATCATTTTGCCTCAGAAATTTTAAAGTTATTTTATCTTGTTTCCAGTGGTATTAAGAAGTGCAGTGATTTCTGACTATAAATTGTTCTTATTTTTTTCCCCACATACATCTTAAAACTCATATGATTTTCAGTTGGAATTTAGAATTCTGAAATTCCCAATAATGTCATTCATGTAGGTATTTTAGCATTGAGTTGTCTGGGCATTAAAAAGGGCTTTGTAATTTGAAGATAATACTTTTCAGGACTGAAAATGTTGTCGATTAATTTATTTCAAAATTTCCTTTTTTGTTCTCTGTGTACCCTTTTCTGAAGTTTCTGGATTTATAATTACTTTTTTTTTTTTTTTTTTTTTTGAGACAGAGTCTCGCTCTGTAGCCCAGGCTGGAGTGCAGTGGCGCGATCTCGGCTCACTGCAAGCTCCGCCTCCCGGGTTCAGGCCATTCTCCTGCCTCAGCCTCCCAAGTAGCTGGGACTACAGGCGCCTGCAACCACACTCGGCTAATTTTTTGTATTTTTGGTAGAGACGGGGTTTCACTATGTTAGCCAGGACGGTCTCGATTTCCTGACCTCGTGATCTGCCCGCCTCAGCCTCCCAAAGTGCTGGGATTACAAGCGTGAGCCACCGCACCCTGCCTATAATTACTTTTAGATTTTTTTCCTCCCGTATTTTACATATCTTTGTCTTTAGTCTTATATTTTAACATTGCCATTCTCTTTTAAAAATGTTTATCAATTTATCCAAATGTATACTTCTGAAGTTATTTATTTTTGTTTATTGGAGTTTCATGAGGAAAATGGATACATATGTACATACTTTCCAAGAATTCCTTTATATCACTATTAATTTTTGAAAAACTAAATGGCTTAGCAGTTGGAAACAGCTTAAGATTAAGAGAGACATAAGTTCAAATTCCAACTGCAAGATTTACTGGCTTGGTGACATGAATATATCCAAGTTACTTAACTTTCTAACTCAGCTACATTCTCAATACTGTGAGAGCAGTAATACTGATCTCAACTGTGTGGATTTAATATGATAATCAATCTAAGTGTTTTGCCTAGTATTTGACACATACTAATTCAACAACTGTTAGTTAATGATTAGTTCATTAGTGTTAGTAGTATTAGTGTTAAAGCAAACAATACATAGTGAAATATAATAATATACATTGTCTATTAACATACAATGTTAAGAGACATAATTATGAGGAGGAATAAATTTCAAGAGATCTATTGTATAACAAGGTGATTATAGTTAATGATGATATACTGTATTCTTGAAAAATGTAGAGAAAGTGGATGTTAAGTGCTCTTACTACAAAACTGACACTGATGTGAGGTAATGCACTTTTTAATTAGGTAATTTCAACGATTTTAAAATATATGTACTCAAAGAATCATGTGCATGATGGAAACACAATTATATTAACTTTCAGTTTTTAAAATGTAAACGGCTTTTATATTTTTAGATGGTTGAAAAAATCAAAAGGAGAATAATATTTCGTGACACATTACAATTATATGGAATTTTTGAATTCAGTGTCTGTAAATACAAATTTGTAGGAGCACAAAAACTAAATTAAAATGTAGGGAATATAACTTTAAAATGTATCAGAATGTTATTTACCCCGGTAGAGAAAAAAAGCTTCCTTTGACTCGTACTTCAAAGTTTTAAAAATAATTATTTAACATGTCATTCATATTTATGTTAATGTCCAAAAAAGTAGACACTATTAATCCTGGAGGAATACTGTAATAGAAATTACTATTTGTGTTCCAGGAGCTACTCCTTTTAATATGACTAAGTTGAAAGGCTCTGGAGAGAAACAGACCAAAGCCCAGATCATATTATGCTTTATTATTCTAAATATTGGAGAATCTCGGATGTTTTGAAATGAGCTTGGCTGTGAGCCTCCAGCAAGAAAGACCAAATTGCTACCAACAATTAGAAGACTGTAAGTGTTCTAGGTAATGAATTGGTTTAACATCAGAGCTCAGATAATGAAAAGGACTGATACACACACACACACACACACACACACACACATTCACTCATATGTATATGTTTCCTTCTGTTCCACCCGTATGAGTACACTGGGTGTACTTTAGGGACAATGACTAAGATTTGTGTGAATTAGACCCTGAGTTTGCTGTGGAGTACAAATGGTTTGAAATGACTGTGAAGCAATAAATTTATCCTTCCTCAGAAAATCATGATGGCCTGTCCAAAATCTAGTTGAGTTCTCAACATAAGAAATACAAGACTATGATAGACCAAGGTAAAGAACTACCACGGTCCCTGTAATTCTTACTATAATGTTACCTTAGATGACTAAAGTTCCTCTTTCTCCTCCTTTGTAACATGTGAAAAAACAGCCAGACCAGAGCTGGAATCATTTGAATAATAACAAGAAAGATATAATAATTGAAAAATATAGTACAAATTCAAATAAATGAATGAGAAAACAAAATATGTAAAACTGAAGAGCTGAAATATCTAATGTGAGTGGATTATTGGAAATTCTTATTCTAGGTACAAAAGAGATAATGTATTTTTAGAATCCAAGAAATAATAAACTGAAAGTGGTTTTGAGCATATGATTTAAAGTTAAAAATATAGTAGTTCCTAAAGACTGTAGTGCTGTTCATAAAAATAAACCAAAGCTAAATATGCCAATTAGGAAATGGTATGCATAGAGGAAATAGCTGAAGTCATATCAACCAATTATACATTGAAAGGGAACGTGAGCATGAAATTGTAGAAGACCAAGTTACTAAAAAATAATTTGTCTTTATCTTCTTTCTCCAAATTAAACATTTTTGAATGAATTAAAAACTCCAAATTAGTCTCCTTATTGATTAAATAAAAATTTTTGTTTGAAATTTTCTTCTCTAATCTCTGTAAATAGAAGGAATTTTTTAAAGAGGACTACCTCTTCATAAGGAGATTAATTTGCAAACCAAAGTGTAAAAACTCCTACTCATTGATGAAGCCAGCTTTACCCTGATAACAAGTTTTTTTTAAAAAAAGACATCACAAGAAAGAAAAAAACTATATGCCACTATTTTTATGAATATAGAGGTGTAAATCTTTTAAAATAGTACCAAACTGAATTCAGCAACATATAAAGAGGATTTTATGTCATGATCAAGTGAGATTTACTCCAGAAAGCAAAGTTTGTTTAACATAAACTAATCGGTTAATTAATGTAACACATATGAAAAGAATGAATAATAAAAATCACAAGATGTACTTAATAGATGTAGAAATAGCATCTGAGAAAAAAGTACAACACCCTTCCATGACAAAAAAACACAAAACAAACTGAAATAGAAAAGCGTACTGCCCTAATTTCATAAAGGGCATCACAGGAAATCCTCAGCTAACGTCATACCTAATGGTGAAAGACTAACTGCTTTCTCCCTAATAAGAAGAACAAGACAAGGATGTTTCCCCTTGTCATTTGTAGTCAACATTGCACTGAAGTTTCTAGCCAATGCAATTCATCAAGAAAAAGAAATAAAAAGCATGCTGATTGAACAGAAGAAGTGATATTATCTCCAGATGACATGACCTTCTATACAGAACATCCTAAGTAAGCAAAGAGAAAAACTATTAGAACTAAAAAAAAGCTCAACAGGTTTTACATCACAAATTAAACTTACAAGAGTTAATTGTATTTCCATACAATAGAAATGAATGAAATAAAAAAATTCCATTTAGATTAGCATGAAAAAGAATAAATAATGGAAAATATGTACGAAAAATATAAAACGTATTTTCTGAAAACTGCAAAACATTTTTGAAAGAAGTGAATCAATAAACAAATGAAAGGAAGATGCAATCTCATATCCACAGCTTAGTAAACTTAATATTGTCAAGCTTGCAATACTTACAGATCTCATGCAATTACTAACAGAACCCCAGCTAGTTGTTTTAGCAAAAATAATTTTGAAAAAATTATGAAATTGAAGAATTGACACTTTACAATGATAGAACTTGCTATAAAGTAGAGTAATCAAGATAGTTTGATAATTGTATAAGCATAGGAAAAGATAAATGAAATGAAATTGAAATCCAGAAATAAACTCACATTTATACTTACTGACTTTCAACAAAGATATCAAGATAATTCAATAGGGAAAATCATAGTCTTTTTAAAAAGTGGTGCTGGGACAACTGGATGTCCACATGCAAAATAATGGATCTCTTTCTCACACCATATATAACATACATCAAAATAGATCCTAGACCTAAATGTGAAAGCTAAAACTATACCACTCATAGAATTATTATTAACTCATTATTCTGAATAATATTGATTAATTTTTTAAACATAAGCAATATCTTGGTGACTTTTTGTTGGGCAAAACCTTCTTAACATGACAATAAAACAGAAGTCAAAAAAAGGGGGTAAGTTCTACTTTACCTAAAAGTAGAGAGTCTTTTTTTTTTTTTTTTTTTTTAAGACAACGTCTTGTGTGTGGCTTCAGGCTGGAGTGCAGTGGCATGATCTTGGCTCTCTGCAACCTCTGCCTCCCACGTTCAAGTGATTCTCCTGCCTTAGCCTCCTGAGTAATTGGCATTACAGCCGCGTGCAACCACGCCCTGCTAATTTTTGTATTTTTAGTAGAGATGGTGTTTCACCATGTTGGTCAGGCTGGTCTCGAACTCCTGACCTCATGATCTGCCCCCCTCAGCGTCCCAAAGTGTGGGATTACAGGTGTGAGCCACCGCACCAGGCCAAAAGCATTTTTTATAAAGCTTCAAATGATAGTATAAAGACAGGGAAAAAAATGACCTACAGATCGGAGAAAATATTTGTAAATCTTTCATATTACAAGGGACTTGTATCTAGAATATATAAAAATTGTTTGCAAGTTAATAATAAAAATAACTCAATGTTTAAAATACACAATAAATATATCTTCATAGAAGATATAAAGTGGCCAATAAATACATGAAATTATGCTTAACCTTATTAACTATTAGGAAAATGCAACTCAAAAATTGTAGTGAAATATCACTTCACATTCACTCTGTAATAAAACAACAGATAAATAGAATTATTGGCAAGAATGGGAAAAATTAGAAACCTTATACATTGCTTGTAGGATTGTGCCATGATACATTAAAAAATTCTGCATTTCTTCAGAAGCTTTATTGCAAAACAAATTGCTGACCCACTCATTCTACTTCTGGGTACCTACCTGAGGCAAATGAAAACATATGTCTATACAAAAATATGTTTCCAAATATTCATAATATCACTATTCCTCATATCCAAAAGTGGAAACAATCCAAATATGTACCAACTAATGAATGGACAAATAAATGTGGTATATTCTTATGGCAGAATATATTATTTGGTAGTATAAAGGAATGAAGTATTGGTACATCTTATGCTATAGATAGACCTTGAAATAATTTCACAAAGAGAATTGAGCCATTTAAAATGGATATCATATTCTATAATTACCTTTATATAAAATGTCCAGAATACTTATATCCATAGATACAGAAAATGCAACAGTGGTGCTTAGTGAGAAAGGGGAGTGGGGAGTAGATGCTAATAGATACAGTTTCTTTTGGGGTGGTGAAAATTTTCTAAGATTAGATATTGGCAGTGGTTGTACAACTTGAGAATATTCTTCAAACCACTTAATTGTATATTTTTAAAGGGTGAATTTTATGGTGTGTGTGTGTGTGTGTGTGTGTGTGTGTAGAGAGTGAGACATATCTGAAACTATTTTCTTCATAATGTGAGACAAAGTTACGTAAATTTTGTCTTTTCTTACATGCACGTAATGAGGTAATGTATGCAGTCTTTCAATTAGAAAGAGTAATTTATTTCAGAAAATAAAGATTTCTGCTAATCATTTTTTGTCTTCCTTTCCTCCTAATTCTTTTTTATATTGTTACTTTCTACCATTTGTTTTATTATTATAACCATCTATTTCTGCTAAAAAAAGGTATTATTTAAATTTTTAATTTTTATTTTCTACTCATCATCTTCCCCTCTGAACATTCATGAATTAATTAATTCAACAGATTTGAGTTCTTACATGTGGAAGAATTTCTTATAATACATTTAGTGACCTAGAGATGATTAACATGAATGAATACTATCCACAAATTTTTAATAAAGATAGTGATATGACACATACACATGCACTGTCTGCCTGTAAGAGATATTAGGACACATGGAAAATATATGGGACTAGAGAGAAGTTAGGGAAGCTAATTCTAAAACTAAATTCTAGACTTAGCTGTGGAAGCAACTTTCTGTGTGATTGTAGCATATATAATTGTTCTTTATGTCTTCTAATGTAATACATATTTCCAAAGACGATTTCCAAAGCCTCTTTCAACTGAATAACATCTCATCAATACCACTAAATATAGCTTATTAGGGGCACAGTACTAAGGGAGGAAAATATTAATGCAAGCAGAAATAACAAAAGTATTTATGGAAGTATCAAAGTTTTAACTGAACATTAAATGATATGTAATGTTTCAATAAGAGTTCAAGGACACTATCAAAAACAAAATCTGACACAATAAATGGCATAGAAATAGGGAGAAACTATCTGCTGGGTGCGGTGGCTCATGCCTGTAATCCCAGCACTTTGGGAGGCCAAGGTGGGTGGATCACGAGGCCAGGAGTTCGAGACCAGCCTGGCCAGCATGGTGAAACCTGTCTCTAGTAAAAATACAAAAAATTAGCCGGACGTGGTGGTGCGCACCTGTAGTCCCAGCTACTGGGAGGCTGAGGCAGGAGAATTGCTTGAACCTGACAGGTGGAGGTTGCAGTGAGCGGAGATTGTGCCATTGCACTCCAGCCTGGGTGACAGAGCGAGACTCCACCTCAAAAAAAAAGAAAAAAGAAAAGAAATAGGGAGAAGCAAGGCAATCTCAGGAAATTGACTACAGGTTGCTTTGACTGTATCAGAATGAGGTGGAAATGGAAAAAATCAGAATGTATTAATATTTTATAGATTTTACTATAATAAAGGTTTTTATTCATCCAGATTTTACATATCAGGAGAACAGATGGCAGAGTAGGCATTCTTAATGTTCCTCAGTGCTATTAAAAAATGTTTCAGCCTTTTAGGCATGGCTCATGTCATCAAGCAATTTCTCTTATCTGTTATCAAATGAATTTGGTCATTCTGTCTCAGTAACTGGAGGCTTCAGTTGTATGACTCACTTCCTTTTTCTCTCATCTACATGATGTCACAATCCTGATTAATTTGAAAGACCCAAATAAATAACACAGTGGCAAATATTTTGACCCAGTCAAGCCTGTTTTATGATTTCCAATTACTATTTCTACTTGTTTTCCTTTTGTATGTCCACAACCTGGAGTTTAATATTGCCAAAATTGTCCTACATTTCAAATCTCAAGATAGCCTACCTTTCTTCCAGCTCTAATGCTATTACCCCTTTGATATTTGTTAGTCGATTTCATGGAGATATTTATTACCATATCTCCTTCATTTTCTCCTTCACTTTATTCTGATAGCATCTCCTCTGGCTTAACTCCCTCACCATCTACCTTGAATATCCAAATTCTTCGCCATGTCATTTTCTATATTAACCCAATTAATTCCAAATAATTTTTCTCACACCTGCTTGGAAGAATATTTTTCTATAGGAACTACCATACTCTAAAGATAATCAAACTACTTTGAGAAAATAAATGATTCTTCCCACAAACCTGCTGTTCCACAGACTTTCCTATTTAATGAAATTGGCCACTGCATTGTTGCTCTTTCTCCACTCAAAAATTATTTAATCATTCTTGATTCCTGTCACTCAGTCCATTCAACAAGTTCTGTCAACTTTGTCTTTAATATTTTGCTATTTTTTCATATGCATCTGCCCACAATAAGATGCAAATTTCATGTGATCAGGGACTTGACGTGTTTTGTTCGCTGCTCACTCTCTGTATCGAGAATGCTGCTTGCAACAAAACTGTAAACAAATAAAGTGGTGTTAAAATTAGGTTGCACCATCAGCAATACCAAGAAGTAATAGCCTTTTTCTTTGACCCAGCTGTTATTGCAGTCTTCAGAGTTCTCTTCAGGTAACTTCCTATTGTTTAGTTTCTTCGCTTCCAGGTAGTTGAGCTTGCCTTCATTCTTTTAGAAACTATATGGGCAATTAAATATGAACATAACCACGTAATGTCTGTCAATTCTAAAAACATGGCACTTCCTGTAGACCAGCATCTCAGATGCTCAAGATATCATCTCCATTGTAATTTACTTATTTGTAGTTTCAGTAGTATATTCCTTTATTCTAGGAGCCAGATGTTTCTGACAGATGGGACATCATATATGACCAGAAATCACATGGCCAATAGCTCATTACCTTATTATATTGCAAAGCGAATTCCCTATTTGGAACAATATTATGCAGCCTGTCATGAAAATTTATAAGTTATTCAATAAGTATATGGATGGTAATGCTAAAAAAAAAGCATGCAGGAAGGGAAATTCATATAAAAATGCTGAACAACTGTCTAATTCAAGAAAGACAAATCGTTGGCCTCCTTATAATGAAATGGGTCCAAGTTTTGTCAATCTGCTTCCAGTAACTGTTTCATTATCATATTGAAGAATCAACTTTTATTGCTTCTTTTTGAAATTTTGAAAGTTGGAAGGGTGTATTCATGTTTTGAGCTCATATCCAACAGCAATCGTTGCCTAGTATTCATTATATATTTCTGGTGATCTTTATGTGACACAGAAATGTGCCCTTTTCCTGAGTATATTTTCTCACCCATACTTCAAACCACATCTTTCAGTAAACATGGATAATAATGTATATAACTGATTTTTTCCATTGGATACATATGTCCATTCCAAGTTCATTCATGGGCATCCTGTGCAATGACGTAATGGCATGAAAATGCTTAATTAGGATTTTTTTTCCCAGAAAGTCTTGCAGAGCCATTTGAAAAGGAGCCTTTAAATTTACCCTATAAAGTCCAATGGACACAGACAATTTCTCATAATGTCATAAGCGTTGGCAGAATGAAGTGTAACTGTGGATCAAGAGGGGCAGGAAAGTTTGAAAAACTTATCAGTTCCAATTCTGCGTAAAGCTTTCTCCTCTCTCATTGCTTAAGCATACTTAGAATCAAGTTTCTAGGCATATTCTTTAGATTTTTGCCTACATTAATTAGAAAGTTTCCAAATTCTTTGTCTTGAACTTCTTTATGGTTTGACTTTTGATTGTCTTTTCTTCCCTTCTTCCTTGACTCCATGATGGAATGAACTCTATTAAGAGATATTAAAAACAAAAGTAAGAGTCATAGGAAATGAGGACAATGTGTTCCTTTTTTCAGAAAACTGCCACTGACAAGTACCATCATCAACCCTATCAGAAAGAAGAGAAGGCAAGGCAGTCTGCAAGGGAGATTTAGTGTGAACCTTCCATGTAGGTATTTACGCAATCTAAATCATTCTAATTCTGACGATTTCAATCTTATCCTATAGATGTCCTACTTTTCACATAGAATGCCTAGCAGGACTTGAAATGTAACTGACATTGTACTTGGCAACCCAGCAGGCTCAACAGATCAGTGTTTGATTTGAGTTTTCAGGTATCTCAGTTTTGCAGCTTCAAGAGATAAGGGATTCTTTTATCACTGTCCCAGAAAATTTCTTGATTTATACCACTGCCTTGAGCTGCTATTTGAACTTTTATTCTTTTTTTAAAGTTTCCTTATTTTTGAGACTGCATCCCACTTCATGGTCCTTGATTTCCTTCTTTGTTCACACTGTTGAATGGCAGTCATGATGCAGTCCCCATAATCTTAGAACCCATTGGGTTCTTTATTCCAGATGATCACTAAGGCTAATTAAATTTTCTCTTGCTACCATAGAGCAAAGTTTACTACATTCCTATTGAGGGATATAAAGGGGAACGTGACTGGCTAACTATATAATCAATCCAAGTTACCTATATTTTCCTAAGAGTTTTTTTTTTTTTCCCTGTATAATATACTGTGGTGATTAAGCCTGTGTAATAGTTTCAGGGACCTGGGACAAATAATTTTTTAAATGATTGCCATTTTTATAGTTGAAGACTGGACCCTGCCTCACATTATGTCTTAGTAGGAAATTCCAATTGACAAGGTGGTTTCAATGCTGGACAAACAAAAATAACAAATACTGTACTCCTTTGCATGGCAGATACTACCTTTACTACTCAGAACCTGCTTGCATTTCCTGTATCATCTTCTACCACTTATTATTATGCAGACTTAATTGTGACTCTTTGAAAATGCCCTTTTTACGCTTTCTAGTCTTTGCACCTGCTGTTCCTTTTCTCTTCAAATTCCACTTTCTCTCTCCCTTCAGCTGTTGACCTCCTCTCTCATCCCTCCACACTTCCCCGTCTCTGTCTCTCCTTTCTTTCCCACTCTCAAAAAAGCATCTTAAAATAAAGTGCCACAGTGCCTGGCACATTCCTAGCACTTACCAAAGTTGAGTGATAAATATATAGTTGATAAATTATTTATTTTAATATTTCATTTTAAAACAAAGATGCTGACATCTGTCTAAATTATCTGCTTTATACCAGTTCACATAGGTTAAAAACCTATGTACAGACAACAAGGCTGGTATTGTTTTCACAACAGAAAGATAAAACATCTGTGTACATGTTCTAAATGATAGAACCAGAGACTGCAAGGAACTGCACCAATGTGTTTGCACCTAAAAATATAAAAGAAAATATTTGGACTTACATTGGTCAAAGTGTATTTAACTGAAAATGTTGGAAAAAGTCATCAGATATCAAGTAGCTGGGAATACTTGTAAATGACTTACCATTCTTTAATGATACTGGAATCACCTCTCTGTTTCTGGGCAAATTTATTGAGTTAATGGTAGTTATCTAAGGTAAACATTGTATTATCGGCCATGGGCGGTGGCTCACACCTGTAATCCCAGCACTTTTGGAGGCCAAGGCTGGCAGATCATCTGAGATCAGGAGATCAAGAGCAGCCTGACCAACATGGTGAAACCCCATCTCTACTAAAAATACAAAAAATTAGCTGGGCGTGGTGGCTGGCGCCTGTAATCCCAGCTACTCGGGAGGCTGAGGCAGTTCATTTGAAAAATAACATTTATAGTTGTTATTACATGCTAGATAGTAAGTTCTATGTGTAGAAGAACCACCCTGGATTTGAGAAAGACAAAATCAGACTCATTTTGGAAACACTCTTCTACTACCTTTGCTGATGATTAATTGAAACAGCAGGTAACTAAAATCAAAGCAATCAAGAACACATATAAAAGTACAGCAAAGTAATATAGAAACTTCTAATATAAGAACTATTTCAAAAAATGTTTAGAGCTGAAGGTGATTTATATATTTATTTAGAACATACTACAGTCCAGAGTTAGAGCATTATTAATTTATAAAGAAAATCCTTTCAATATGTAAATAACATGGATTGTTAGGAAGTGTGTATCTCAAATTCTTTCAATAGATTAGTGGTTTAAATAGAACCTTTTTATCCTTTATATTCGTCATTTATCTTAGCAGTAAAAGTATCTTTTTGATTAAAAAACTTCTCTTTGAATATTAGTGTATCTGAGAAGGGTTTAATGCAAGTAAATACATTTGTCTTTAACAATGTTACTTATAAAATGTTCTGCACATTCAAAAACTTCAAACTATTGGCCAGGAATGGTGCCTCACACCTGTAATTCCAGCATTTTAGGAAGCCGAGGTGGGAGAATCACTTGAATCAAGGAGGCAGAGGATGCAGTGAGCGATGATCTCTCCACTGCACTCCAGCCTGTGCAACAGGGCAAGACCCAGTCTTAAAAAAAAAAAAAATCCCTTCAAACTATTGACAAATTTTTACCAAGCCTGGATCCTAAGTTGATGAATACATAAAGATCATTTAAAACTGACATGAATAATGCATATATGTATTATTGAAAGCCAATTCAACTGCTTAAAATAATTGTTCTTATAAACTGAACATTCACAGATACTCCTGAAGTGTATTGTTATGTCATAAACTTTTCTTCTCACACTAAATGGTAAAGCCATGTTAACCTTGACAATTGTATGAATTATTAGACATTCCCAACTGGTGGGTTGCAATCAGTTAGACTTTAAAGATCTGTATTGAAGTTAAAGACAATGATATTAAGGTCAGAATGAGAGCGAGAAAATAAACACATGACTTATTTTATATAATGGAGCCAATAATTGAACATAATATTTGAATTACATATAAGGAGTCCTCCCTGTAAAAAATAAAATAAACTGCTAACAATCGTTTATTCCTTTTTTCTCCTCTCTCTGTTTGATGTCAACACTTGGGAAAGAAGAAAAGAATATTAAAGTTATATTTCAATATAATAATGCAAAATTTTATTAAAATATACATATATCTATATGAATTTTTTCCAAATACATCATAATAATGCCCAAGGTACTACTCAAGAACTAATAATTTGGGGAGGTTGAGGCAGGCAGATTGCTTCAGCCTAAAAGTTCAAGACTAGCTTGGGCAGCATGGCAAAACCCCACCTCTGCAAAAAATACAAAAATTAATGGGGCCTGGTGGCAAGCACCTGTAGTCCCAGCCACTCTGTGGGGGCTGAGGTGGGATGATCACTTGAGCCTGAGAGATTGAGACTGCAGTGAGCCATGATCACACCACCACACTCCAGCCTGGGCAACAGAGTGAGACCTTGTTTCATTAAAAACAAACAAACAAAACAAAACTAATAATCAATATTGCATTTTATATCCCAACTTAGAAATTTTTGCATGTTGAAACTCAGCAAGATATATTCATGTGCACATACCAACGGAAAGTGGAATCGGCAACTACATTCCTATTTTATGCTGGAAGAAATTGACTGTCCTCTGCAATCTTGTTATTCTTCAATTCAAATTATTTAACTTTTAGAAAGTGTCGTAAATATGTATAGGCTGTTAAGTGTTCTTACTAATGCATAAGAAGGTAGTAAAGATTTCATTTGCATAGATATTGCAATTATTATTTTGCCAGATAAAGTAAGGTATAATATTACTTCATAGGTCAAATATTTTTATTATGTACTAATTAAATTGTTTTTCTATTAATGCTCTCAAAAGACAAGATCAGTCCTGGTCAATGAGCCAAAAAATTAACAAATTGGATAAAATTCAATTAATTCAAACACTTTTCTTAATCAAAAATGATTCTAATTTTTTTATTTACTCTTTGAAACAACATGCATTTTAGTTTATTTAGGACACATTGCCTCTGACTAGAAATGTGCTTATCAATTTGCTTATTCTGTACCCAGAATCAATCACAACAGAGTACGTCTCAAGGAGCTTCAGAAAATCATATCTAATATTAACTTGTATATGTCATAAAAATTAGTATTAGAATAAAGCATGACATCATATCTTATTCCTGAAACCCTAAAATATTACTTGACTAACAAAATTTATATATTCAAGGACTGATTTAAATTTATGAATTATAATTTACTAGTTGCTTTGATTAATGCAAAGAAAGAAAGTGGACTGTTTTTTTTCTAGTTTTCTATTTAAGTAGACCTTGGTGTCCTATTGACAGAAAATAAAACTCTTAAAAAAGTAAACAGTTACGCTCATTGATAAAAAGCTATATATTTAAAAATACAAATCATTTCTGTGTTTTGAGGAAATAGAAACATCTGGAATTCAACCTAATATTACCGGTTACTGAGCACAAACCTAGAAACTTTATAATTGTTATCTCACTTGAACATAAAAACAAGATAAAACAAAACAACCCTACAATATAAATAATATTTTACTAAAGAAAGTCAAGTCAAGTACTTTTGGTTCTAAATTCAAAATGTGATGGGAATCTCTTCTTTTTCCTTTTTCTTTTTTTTTTTTTTTTTTTTTAAGACAGTGTCTCGCTCTGTCCCCCAGGTTGTAGTGCAGCGGCCTGATCTCGGCTCACTGCAAGCTCCACCTTCCAGGTTCACGTCATTCTCCTGCCTCAGGCGAATGTAGGCGCCCGCTACCACGCCCAGCTAATTTTTTGTATTTTTAGTAGATGTGTCTGGAATTGGCGGGTTCTTGGTCTCACTGACTTCAAGAATGAAGCCGCGGACACTCGCGGTGAGTGTTACAGTTCTAAACGCGGTGTGTCCGGAGTTTGTTCCTTCTGATGTTCAGATGTGTTCAGAGTTTCTTCCTTCTGGTGGGTTCGTGGTCTCGCTGGCTCAGGAGTGAAGCTGCAGACCTTCGCGGTGAGTGTTACAGCTCTTAAGGCGGCCGGTCTGGAGTTGGTCGTTCCTCCCGGTGGGCTCGTGGTCTCGCTGGCTTCAGGAGTGAAGCTGCAGCCCTTCGCGGTGAGTGTTTCAGCTCATAAAAGCAGTGCGGACCCAAAGAGTGAGCAGTAGCAAGATTTATTGTAAAGAGCGAAAGAACAAAGCTTCCACAGTGTGGAAGGGGACCCCAGCCGGTTGCCACTGCTGGCTCGGGCAGCCTGCTTTTATTCTTATCTGGCCCCACCCACGTCCTGCTAATTGGTAGAGCCGAGTGGTCTGTTTTGACAGGGCGCTGATTGGTGTGTTTACAATCCCTGAGCTAGACATAAAGGTTCTCCACATCTCCACCAGACTCAGGAGCCCAGCTGGCTTCACCCAGTGGATCCCGCATGGGGGCTGCAGGTGGAGCTGCCCGCCAGTCCCACGCAGTGCGTTCGCACTCCTCAGCCCTTGGATGGTTGATGGGACTCGGCGCTGTGGAGCAGGGGGTGGCGCTCCTCTGGGAGGCTCTGGCCACACAGAAGCCCATGAAGGGGGTGAGAGGCTCAGGCATGGCGGGCTGCAGGTGCCGAGCCCTGCCCCGCGGGAAGGCAGCTAAGGTCAGGTGAGAAAGCAAGCACAGTGCTGGTGGGTCGGCACTGCTGGGGGACCCAGTACACCCTCCGCAGCTGCTGGCCTGGGTGCTAAGTCCCTCATTGCCCAGGGCCTGCAGGGCCGGCCGGCTGCTCCAAGTGGGGGAGGCCCGCAAAGCCCACGCCCACCCGGAACTCCAGCCAGCCGGCAAGCACAGCGTGCAGTCCCGGTTCCCGCTCGCGCCTCTCCCTCCACACCTCCCTGCAAGCTGAGGGAGCCGGCTCCCGCCTTGGCCAGCCCAGAAAGTGGCTCCCACAGTGCAGCGGTGGGCTGAAGGGCTCTCCAAGTGCCGCCAAAGTGGGAGCCCAGGCAGAGGAGGTGCCGAGAGCAAGCGAGGGCTGTGAGGACTGCCATCTTAAGGGACTCTTAAGAGTCATCTTAAAGGTTAGAATATGCATTAGAGGAACAATTAAAGCTTTGTTGTCCCTGTTATGAATTCAGCTCAATTCAGCTCAATCAGAATTTTTGTTCACGTCACGTAAAAGAAGTGTTTTCCTTCTTAAAATCTCATCATATGCCACGGAATCCTTGCTGATTCTATTATCAGTTGTCTATTCTTATTGTATTATATACTAGAATTAAATATTGCAAAAAATGAAGCAGAAAATAGAGGTTAAAATGAAAAACATTATTTCTTAGAAACATGTTTGGCTAACAGAAATAATTAGCTAATTAGCTGGTCCAAGCATATTTATGTAAGCTTTTCAAATCAGCTATTTTGGACAGTGCATTAAAAGGAAACCCTCTCTAAGAGTTCCTTTTTCTCTGCATCCTTACCAGCACTTGTTATTTTTTTGTCTTTTTGATAATAGTACTAACTGGCTTGAGATGATACCCTATTGTTGTATTGATGTGCAGTTCCCTGATGATTAGTGAAGTTGAACATGTTTTTCATCTGCTTGTTGGCCACTTGTATGTCTTCTTTTGAGAAGTAAATGTTGAGATAATTTGCCCATTTTTATAATCAGATTTTTTTGTTGGTGGTGATTGGTCTGCTGTTGAGTTGTTTGAGTCCCTTGTATAGTCTGGTTATCAATTCCTTGTCAAATGGATAGTTTGCAATTACTCTCTCCCATGCTGTAAGTTGTCTTTTCACTCTGATGATTGTTTCCTTTGCTGCACATAAGATCTTTAATTTGATGTAATCCAATTTGTCTATTTTTGCTTTTACTACCTGTGCTTTTGAGGTCTTACCAAAAATATCTTTGCCCAGACCAATTATCTGAGCATTTCTCTAATGTTTTCTTCTAGTGGTTTCATAGTTTCAGGTCTTACATTAAGGTACTGATTCCATTTTGAGTTGATTATTGTATATGAGGAGAGAGTAATCTAGTTTCATTATTCTGCATATGGATATTCAGTTTTCCTAGCACCGTTTATTAAAGAGGCTGTCTTTTCCCCAATGTATTACTTGGTACTTTTGTCGAATATCAGCTGTCTGTAAATGCATGGATTCATTTCTGGATTCTCTATTCTGTTCCATTGGTGTGTGTGTCTAGTTTTTTTATTTTTTAATATTTATTTATTTATTTAGCTGATATGATGCTGTTTTGGTTACTATAGCTTTGTTGTATATTTTGAGGTCAGGTATACGATGCTGCCAGTTTTGTTCTTTTTGCTTAAAACTACTTTGGCTCTCTGGAGTCTTTTTTGGTTTCACACAAATTTTAGTTCTTTTTTTTTTTTGCATTGTTGATTGGAGTGTAAACTAGTACAATCGCTATAGAGAACAGTATGAAGATTCCTTAATAAAACTACCAATAGAACTACCCTTTGAACCAGCAATCTCACTACTGGGCATTTATCAATGCACATTATCTGGGTGACAGCTTCATTAGTATTCCAGAGTTCAACAGCTTGTAATACACCTTTGCAATATACCTGCACATGTACCCCCTGATTTGAAAAGAAATATTGAAAAAAAATAAAGATATTATTTAAAAACTGTCCCTAAAAAGACACAAAAGACAGGAAAACGGTGTTACTGAAAAGGCATCTATGTTTACTGCAGCACTATTTGCAATAGCTAATATAATATTGACCTAGTTGTCCAATAACAGACGAATGGATAAATAAAGTGTGGCTGTATACACAATATAATACTAATCAGCTATAAAAAAATTAAAATACTATCATTAGCAGCAATGTGGACAAAACTGGAGGCCATTATGTTACGTGAAATAAGCCAGGAACAGAAAGTTGAACACAATATGTTTTCATTCACATGTGGAAGCTAAAAAAGTTGATTTCATAAAAGTTAGAAGTAGAACACAGGACAGTAGAGCTGGGAAAGGTTAATGGAAATGAAGAGATTGGGGAAAATTTGTTAAAGGAAACAAAATTACAGCTAGGTAGGATAAAAAAGTTTAGTGTTCTATACCATTGTAGGATGACTGTAGTTAATGATAGTTAAGTTTCGAATAGCTAGAAGGCTGTCGAATGTTCCCAACACAAATATGATAAATGGAGATAATGATATGAGATAATGATAAGTTGAGATAATGGATATGTTAATTACACTGACCTGATCATTATCCATTATATATATAGAAACATCACTATGTACTCCATAAATAACTAGAATTATTATGTGTCAATTAAAAATAAAATAAAATGTTACAAAAAGAAAAGGCTCTATAAATAAGATAAAATAAAGACTATGATTTCTTTCTTCCTTTCCTTGATGACATTAATTACGTTTAACAATTTAACCCCAAATACTATCATCTCAATGCAGGAGAGAGAAAAAAAGCAAAACCAAGAACGATAAAACTAAAATTGTGTCACAAAATTTCTCACCTGATTGTATTTTAATTTTTCTTTTGGGAGTCTGTTCCTGAAAGTTGAATTAATATATGCTAAATTTCATGGCATATTAGCATAATTGTTCTGTCTAAGTTGTCATTTTTGTTTTCAATTTTTAATTTTGCATTCTAAGTGCATCCCTACTCTCATTCTTTACAGACACAGTTTTTATCTATCTTTTAATATTTATGTTAACTTTTGAAATATGTGGTATTGTTACTACGAATATGCCTTTTTAAGATTTGCATAATGGTATTGTGTTACAGTCTTTGTTCTGTTTTCTATTTTTTATGATCTATACATATGTAATTGCTTTTAACTATAAAAAGTGAGTTTTGTTTACACCACACTTTTAATACTTCTCTAATTATAAATATCCAGTGTTTTCCAATTATACCTGAGATATACTGCATTAAAATAAATATTTTTGTTCTTATCTCTTTACAGATCTCTATACAGTTTTTCTTGAGCATGAGATTTCTAGGACATTGGCTACATGTACATTCAATTTAATGGATACTACATACAGTTTCCCCACATTCTCAGAACAAAGCAAAACGTTTGTCTTTATTGCATGCTCTACCTTTGTCAATTTGGTGGCATCATCTGCAGTGACACATAATTGTTGTGCAGAAAATACTGGGACTTGAGGTGTTAGAGGGTCACCTGGCTATTTATGCCACCCAAGCAAAAAGCACCCAGCACTGAGGGGGACCAGGTTTGCTAGAGAAAGAGGAGCTTTGACAGAAATTTGTCAAATGCATACTTGTTTTTAGTGAAATTGGTCCAATTTTAATTTCATATTTTATAGAGAATTTGAGAATTGCCTTTCTTTGGGAAAATGAGAAAAAGAGGACCTTTTCTTTGTTTAATTAGAAGAATAGATTTTTCCATAGCATGAAAAAATACAATGCCAGAGTTAAATTAATTATGGAAGGGAAGGGAAGATTCTGTGTAACACATTACATATTGATTTTGTGTGTTAAGGTTGATTAATATTTGAAAGCCAAATCTAGAAATTTAGATTTTGCATTTCAAGTAATTGAGAGCTATAAAAGATGTTTTAATAGATGCATGGAATAATGATAACTCTATTTAATTGGATATGCTTGAGAAATGTACTGTTTTTATGCATCTGGAGAATGACATTAATAGATAAATACTCAATACCCTTCATAAAGATTCCAAAAAATATGTATTAAAGAAACAAGCTCCGCTCACTCTTATTTTTCTGAGCAAATAAATCTGCTACTAAGAAAAATCATTAATATTTTTTCAGAAATGGAAGTTCAAAGGGGTTTTTTTTAGGACTAGGGCTATGACTCGGATTGGGAGTTGGGGAAACTTGGGTGGGGAAAGAGGGTGATTTTGGGGGAACAAAAAATATTTGGGTGAAATGGTAAGGTAGTAGTTTCTTTCAAATGTTTGGAGAACATGAAGCAGTGAGGCTTTTTATGCTAATTGTTTACTGCAGAGTGTTTTGGTCTTCCTAAAGCAGGAGAAAATATTATTTGGACTATTGTTACTTTTTAAAATTTTATACATGACTTTAGAAGTATAACATATTGATGTTATGGTTTAACAAATTTACCACACATATTTTAATGTTTATAAGCCTATACACTCGTGTTTAAAATATACACTATACTTATTTAGTATATATACACTATCTTGTTTGTAAGATGTCAGTACATCAATATTATACACTTATGAGAAAGATTAAAGGATGCATCGCATTTATGTTGTGGCATATATAGTTCAAGGTATATTCGATAATTTGAATGATAAGGTAAATATTTTGGTTGTTAGGACATTTTCTTCTGTAAGTTACAAAGTGAATCACTAAATTGGTACAGATCAAAGAATATTTACATTATTTGTAAAGATGGTTGTTTTCTGTAATCTCAGTATAATAGTGAGGAGTAAAACCATTTTTTGAAGTTTAAAGTACTGTAATTTAAGATAGTTCTGTCATGCCCTTTTTTTTTCTCGCTACCTCTTCTGGATTCGAGTATAATTTATTTTGTATTTCTGTGATTTATTCATTCTTTTGCTTTGGAACTATAATCATATTTTACTTTATTTGTTTACAAATCTGCTTTCCTTATTAAATTGTGACATTTTACGTGAGTATATGGCATGGTAGTTTTTTATATACCTATGTTCCAAAAATGTCCACAATTTTGATCACATATATGTGGAAAGCACTGTTCACTTTTCATTTTTGTAAATTACCTCTTTGATCTTCATAACGTCGCTGATGTTTATGTGGACATAAAAACTGAAACCCATAAAAATTAAGTAACAAGCCTCAAAGAATGCATCTAATAGGTTGGGAAGTTATAATTGAGGCACAAGAATCTGGTTTCCCTTACAGTGTACCACAGCTTTAGCTATAATCTGGACAGCCATGACTGCACACATAAATCATTTGGCCTATAAATTTTAGGTCTGCAAAATTAAAATCTCTCCAGCCTTCACAAATTAGAAATTTTATAAACAAATTCTACCACTACAGAAACTGGATTTCTGAATTTCTTTTAGAGTTGGCAGATCTGGTTAACTGGAGTGAGCATAGCCCATTTGTGTTGCTTGGCTGTATTTAGAATGAAGGACATTCTATACCTACCACTCCCATCTAAATGTCTGACATGAAGGAATAAAGGGCTAATGCCAGTTGATACACATGTGTAGGCATTTGTTTCTCTCACATCATGCCTGTTTCAATCATTCAATAAGACATTTGCATTCATGATAAATATTATCCCATAATACCCTACATATTTGTTTTAAGAAAAAAATAGCAAGAAAGAAAGGGATGTGTAATGAAAGAAATGAAAGGAAAGATAGAAAAAAGGAAGCAAAGATGATAAAAGGAAGAAAAGAGGGAGGAGGGACATAACTGCCCTTTCGGTTTCCCTAAAAGGGAAAAAAAATCTCAAAAATATGTATTTAGGTAAAACAGTTTTCTATAATAATTGTTTGATATCCTTTTAGTATAATTTGTTTTACTCCTAGCTAATATTTTTAATAACTTGCAGTGTTTTACTCTTTGCTATTATTTTGTACTTTTTGCTATCATTTTGCTATTATTTCTGTAAGGTGTAGCTTCTGTCACTTTGAACAGCAGTGGCTATAACTAACACAAGATAACCTGAGTGTAATTGTACCAGATATTAGAAATTTAAAAATAAAACTAGAAAGAATTAAACCTTAATGAAATGAACATATTGTATACTCTTAGACCTTAGCATATGCATCACTTTATACTCTGCCTATTTTTTTTTGTTTTTTTGGCATAATCATGAACACTTCAGTAAAAGTAGATATTACTATGAAGGGAATAGACAATTATCTAACAGTGAGAAGCTATAAAATGGTTAGTGTGAAGAAAGAAAGAAAGAAAGGTGTAATAAGCAAAAAAACAACAAAGTTAATTTCGGTCAGACTTTGGCCAGCAAGAACATGAGCCACTGGAAAATCCAGAAGTACTTATCATCTTCAGCAGTATCCTAGACTTTTAATGTGTTCTTATTGTACACAGAATTCTGGGAAAAAACTGAGAGACAACTTGAAATATTTATGTACTATAGTCTCATAATACAAGTAAGTAAAATAATTTGTAATCCATTTTACATGATGTAAACAAAACTAAATAAAAATAAAATATTGCAGGCAGTGAAGGCTCATTTAGAAACAAGATCTGTGTTTCCAAGTGTTTGGCAGCACTTAAAAGAAGCAAATCAATTTAAATCAAATAACTTAAGGAGTATTATCAAAGGAAAAATAACCATCTCATATTTATGCATGGAGCATAATGAACTGAAAAGCACAATAAAGCAAATACATTAGATTAGCATAATTTTATTTCACTATTCAAATTTTTAAGTTAGAAATTGATTTTGTTTCAATTACTGCAGTCTCCCTGGGTTTTGCACATTTTATTTCAAATATATGCTTGTGTTTGAATTTGGTACAGTTTCTTATTTTTAACATGGATATTTACTGTTATTAATATATGCCAACTTTAATTTTGTGCTTATTGAAAGATTACTTATAATTGTTAGGCCAATGTGAACAACTAATAGATATAATAGATTTAGTCTTCTTAGTGTAGTATAAAATTTGGATGTCATTACACATCAAAAATACTTGACTAAAGTTTCCTACTTTCTATAGAATAATTGATCTACATAATTTTAATAAAAATAGGTGTTTATTATTAAGCATTCTTTGACCCAGATTCTACTAGAAGAAAGTCATAATTCTTGAAATCAATTTTTCCTCTGTTCTCAGAGGTAAGCCATAAAGTATTTCAAATCAAAAAAGAAAATATAATTTTTTTCTTTGTAACATTTGGATTTTCAGAGAAATTTAGGCATATCAATCCTGAAAGAAAAATTATCCCACAATAGTAGGCATACAAATAAGTTATTAATATTCTATATTTTGAGTGAGGCTTTTAGTAACCACAGAAACTTAAACAAACACCGGAAATCTAGGTACTTTATTTTTTCTTATGGACTCCTAGTGATCACACCAACAATAAAGCTAAACACATTTATGATGTTAAAGTATAATGTTCAATACATATTTTCATACATCTTCCTAGCATGGTGAAAAAAAAACAACAACTAATAAATACTAATTAAATGAAGCAACTGAAAATATACTATTAAAGATAGTGTGCTATGCAATATCTTCCAAATGTCTTAATATTACATAATGAAAAAGGTCATCAGTTTCATATGTCCTAGTGACTGTTACATTGACCAGCAACCCCTTAGTGTAACAATAAATATAATGTAAAAGCTCTGTATATTAACTATATTACTTGATTTAATTTCCCATATACATTCGGATTTTATGTGCTGCATGTGACAAGTTTTAAAACACTGACAGCTAACATCACTTGTCAGGATTTTTTATTTGTGAGCCTCTTAATTAGATGGCTGGAATTGTAGATAAGAGGAGATATGGTGTAAGTTGTTTAGTTATAATTAACTCTAATGAATAAGATTTGCAAGAAAAAATAATTAGTTTCTATACTCATTAGGTACTACAGGTATTTGGTGTTGATGACTCTAGGCCAATCAGATGAAATATCTTTATCAGTATAATGAATGAATCTCCTTTGTAATTGCAAATAATAGTTAACATTTATTAAATTCTAGGTATGTTTTAGCCCCAGTGCTCCTTAGCTTACAGGTGTTACTCATTTAAGACTTACAAAGTCCATAAGTTAGGTTCTATGATTACTTTAACTTTATTATTTTTTATTATTATTATACTTTAAGTTTTAGGGTACATGTGCACAATGTGCAGGTTTGTTACATATGTATCCATGTGCCATGTTGGTGTGCTGCACCCATTATCTAGTCATTTAGCATTAGGTATATCTCCTAATGCTGTTCCTCCCCCCTCCCCCGACCCCACAACAGTCCCCAGAGTGTGATGTTCCCCTTCCCGTGTCCATGCGTTCTCATTGTTCAATTCCCACCTATGAGTGAGAACATGCGGTGTTTGGTTTTTTGTCCTTGCGATAGTTTACTGAGAATGATGGTTTCCAGTTTCATCCATGTCCCTACGAAGGACATGAACTCATCATTTTTTATGGCTGCATAGTATTCCATGGTGTATTATGTGCCACATTTTCTTAATCCAGTCTATTGTTGTTGGACATTTGGGTTGGTTCCAAGTCTTTGCTATTGTGAATAGTGCTGCAATAAACATACGTGTGCATGTGTCTCTATAGCAGCACGATTTATAGTCCTTTGGGATGGCTGGGTCAAATGGTATTTCTAGTTCTAGATCCCTGAGGAATCGCCACACTGACTTCCACAATGGTTGAACTAGTTGACAGTCCCACCAACAGTGTAAAAGTGTTCCTATTTCTCCACATCCTCTCCAGCACCCATTGTTTCCTGACTTTTTAGTGATGACCATTCTAACTGGTGTGAGATGGTATCTCATTGTGGTTTTGATTTGCATTTCTCTGATGGCCAGTGATGATGAGCATTTTTGCATGTGTTTTTGGGGTGCATAAATGTCTTCTTTTGAGAAGTGTCTGTTCATGTCCTTTGCCCACTTTTTGATGGGGTTGTTTGTTTTTTTCTTGTAAATTTGTTTGAGTTCATTGTAGATTCTGGATATTAGCCCTTTGTCAGATGAGTAGGTTGTGAAATTTTTCTCCCATTTTGTAGGTTGCCTGTTCACTCGGATGGTAGTTTCTTTTGCTGTGCAGAAGCTCTTTAGTTTAATTAGATCCCATTTGTCAATTTTGGCTTTTGTTGCCATTGCTTTTGGTGTTTTAGACATGAAACCTATGTCCTGAACGGTATTGCCTAGGTTTTCTTCTAGAGTTTTTATGGTTTTAGGTCTAACATGTAAGTCTTTAATCCATCTTGAATTAATTTTTGTATAAGGTGTAAGGAAGGGATCCAGTTTCAGCTTTCTACATATGGCTAGCCAGTTTTCCCAGCACCTTTTATTAAATAGGGAATCCTTTCCCCATTGCCTGTTTTTGTCAGGTTTGTCAAAGATCAGATAGTTGTATATATGTGGCATTATTTCTGACGGCTCTGTTCTGTTCCATTGATCTATATCTCTGTTTTGGTACCAGTACCATGCTGTTTTGGTTACTGTAGGCTTGTAATATAGTTTGAAGTCAGGTAGCGTGATGCCTCCAGCTTTGTTCTTTTGGCTTAGGATTGACTTGGTGATGCGGGCTCTTTTTTGGTTCCATATGAACTTTAAAGTAGTTTTTTCCAATTCCGTGAAGAAAGTCATTGGTAGCTTGATGGGGATGGCATTAAATCTATAAATTACCTTGGGCAGTATGGCCATTTTCACAATATTGATTCTTCCAACCCATGAGCATGGAATGTTCTTCCATTTGTTTCTATCCTCTTTTATTTCATTGAGCAGTGGTTTGTAGTTCTCCTTGAAAAGGTCCTTCATGTCCCTTGTAAGTTGGATTCCTAGGTATTTTATTCTCTTTGAAGCAATTGTGAATGTGGTGAGATGATACTTCGTCATGGTTTGGATTTGCATTCCCTTAATGATTAGTGAGGTTGAGCTTTATTGTATATATATTGGTGAGCCATTTTTATGTCTTCATTTGAGAAATAAATATTCAGATGTTTTGCCCATTTTTAATCAGGTTGTTAAGTTTGTTTTTGCTATTCAGTTATTAGGGTCCCTTATATATTCTGGTTGTTAATCTTTTGTCAGAAGGGTAGTTTGCAAATATTTTCTCCCATTCAATGGACAGACTCTTCACTCTGTTGATTGTTTCCTTTGCCATGAAGAAATGTTGTACTTTGACACAATTCTATTTGTCTATTTTTACTTTTGCTGCCTGTGTTTTTGAGGTCTTACCCAAAAATATCCTTACCCATACCAATTTCCTGGAGCATTTTCCGCTTGTTTTTGTCTAGTAATCTCATAGTTTCAAAGTTTCAAACTCACATGTAAGTCGTTAATCCATTTTTGGTTGATCTGTGTATAGTGAGAGATAATGATCTAGTTTCATTCTTCTGCTTATGGAATATTTAGCTTTCCTAGCACCATTTATTAAAGAAACTATCTTTTCCCCAATGTATGTTTTTGGTGCCTTTGTTGAAAATGAATTGGCAGTAAAAGTGTGGATTTTAGTCTGGGTTCTTTATTCTGTTCCATTGGTCTAGGTATCTGTTTATATGCTAGTACTATACTCTTTTGATTACTATATTTTTGTGGTTTATTTTGCATTCTAGTAATGCGATGCCTCCAATTTTTTTCTTTTTGCTCAGGATTGTTTGGTTATTTGGAGTTTTTTTGTGGTTCTATATACATTTTGTATTTCTGTTTCTGTAAGAATTTCATTGGTATCTTGACAGGGATTGCATTGAATCTGTAGATCCCCTTGTGAAGTATGGATATTTTAACAATAGTAATTATTCCAATCAAAGAGTATGACATATATTACCATTTTTAGTGAGTGCTCTTCAATCTCTTTCATCAGTGTTTTATAACTTTTAATATGGAGATCTTTCACTTCTTTGGTCACATTTATTCCTAAGTATTTTGTGATTCAGTGATCCCATTGTAGGCTATATATCCAAAGAAAGGAAACCAGTATATATATATATATATATATAGAAACTATAGAAACTTGGGAATTATATATATATACTTATATATATAATTCCCAAG